>NC_057805.1:402986796-403305084 GCF_018294505.1 Triticum aestivum
CAGCAGCAGCGAAGGAATCGCTCGATCGGGTTCAGTTAACAGCCATCGATCAATTGCTCGGGTTCAGTAACGCGTAGCCTGCAGTGCAATCGCTCGGGTTCAGTTAGAGCCCAACACCTCGCTCGGGTTCAGTTAGAGCCAACGCCTCGCACACACGTGCGTACGTGTACGAGAGAAACGCGCATCGCTCGGCCCCCGACCTCCCACCGTAACCGGGAACTCCCCGAAATTTTCCTCCCCCTCGCTTCTACCACGGCTTTTTCCGTCATGGACGGCCCAAAGAATGTCATGCAGGTGCGTCTCCGGCCCGCCAGGACGAAAAGCCCATTTTCTGTCATGATTTTTTTTCATAGAAGTAGGAGCCCACCACATCTACGATGATACCGGGTTTTCTCACAATTATCGTCATAGAAGTGTCATATGTATGACAGGAAAAAAATTTGTTCGGCCCAAAATGTCACGGATGTGTCTTTTTTTTGTAGTGTTTTTTACTTTCGGGTCTTTTTTTATCTGCAAAAGAAGAGAACATATTAGAGCAGCTGGCTGTATAAGATTGTCGTGTCATCAAGAGGTACCAATATCATTCGCTCATACGATAGGGTTGGCTGGCTAGTGATATTTTTTCACTCTCTGTCTCTCTCTTTCTCTTTCCTCTCATTTACCTAGGAGCACGTGAAGAGCTTGGGCATTTGTTGCCTTCCACAATGTGGCCGATGCCATATTTCTCAAAAGTATGCCACATAATGAACATCGATGTCAAATCAGAAGATTTTGGCACCGCTGTGCACACAGACCCACATGTATAAACAAATCAATCAAACCAACGACACCAGCCTCTCTCTCTCCCAAACAAGTGTTTTGTTATTGCCTCAGTCCTCTCTCTCTCCCACGCAAGTGTTTTTTCATTGCGTGAGTTAATTTGGCACTGGAGCAAAGTAGGTGATCCAGATTGGGGCACCAGGTGAGGAATGGAGGGCCATCGATGCCAAATGCATCACAAGTGAATTTGGCACGTGTTTTGGCCTACATAGTGGAGGGTGTCGGTGTCAAAACCGGCGGATCTCGGATAGGGGGTCCCGAACTGTGCGTTTAAGGCTAATGGTAACAGGAGGCGGGGGACACAATGTTTACCCAGGTTCGGGCCCTCTCGATGGAGGTAATACCCTACTTCCTACTTGATTGATCTTGATGATATGAGTATTACAAGAGTTGATCTACCACGAGATCGTAGAGGCTAAACCCTAGGAGCTAGCCTATGATTATGATTGTTGTTGTTGTCCTACGGACTAAACTCTCCGGTTTATATAGACACCGGAGGGGGCTAGGGTTACACAGAGTCGGTTACACAGAAGGAGATCTACATATCCGAATCGCCAAGCTTGCCTTCCACACAAAGGAGAGTCCCACCCGGACACGGGACGAAGTCTTCAATCTTGTATCTTCATAGTCCAACAGTCCGGCCAAAGTATATACTCCGGCTGTCCGAGGACCCCCTAATCCAGGACTCCCTCAGTAGCCCCTGAACCAGGCTTCAATGACGATGAGTCCGGCGTGCATATTGTCTTCGGCATTGCAAGGCGAGTTCCTTCTCCGAATACTCCATAAAAGATTTTGAACACAAGGATCGTGTCCGGCTTTGCAAAACAAATTCCACATACCACCGTAGAGAGTGCAATATTCCACAAATCCAATCTGCTGACAACTTTTCATAACGTGACATCACGCCACGACCCAGTCTTTATTCGAACTGTTTTCCTCAACCAGCTACTGCACATGTTGCGAGGCGGTTTCCTTGGCATGTCTTGTCGAAGCAGAGATCGTGTCCCCTTATCACGGGATTCTCATCAATATGGGTATGGGTAACCCAACCGTTCCATCAGTCGCGGCGCTTGGGGAATAAGCGATTTTACGGGGCAAGTGGGGAGGCGCACAGTTTCTACCGCCTTTATAAAGGGACAAGGATTCCTCTTTTTCACCCACACCTTCTTCTTCCCCTGCCCACCCATTCTCACGCACTCGAGCTCCAGCGCCCAAGTTCTCATCTTCTCCGCAAAGCCATTCCAAACACGTCCGGAGTGGGGGGCAAGTGGATGGTCTCCTCCATTACGGAGGAGGACATTACGAAGCTCCGGGAAGCCGGATACCTGGCCGTAGACATCGCGCACCAGCTCCCAGACGCGGGGCAGATCGTCCCTACTCCAGAACCCCATGAGAGGGTTGTATTCCTCACCCACTTCGTCCGCGGACTGGGATTTCCCCTCCACCCATTTGTCCGCGGACTCATGTTCTACTACGGGCTGGACTTCCATGATCTGGCCCCCAATTTCATCCTCAACATCTCGGCGTTTATCGTCGTGTGTGAGGCCTTCCTCCGCATCAAGCCCCACTTCGGCCTGTGGCTAAAGACCTTCAACGTGAAACCGAAGGTGGTGGTCGGCCAGCAAGCGGAGTACGGAGGCGCCATGGTGGGCAAAATGCCCAACGTCACCTGGCTCGAAGGCCCCTATGTGGAGACCGTGAAGGGGTGGCAATCGGGGTGGTTCTACATCACCGAGCCGCGTGACACCAACTGGGTGGCGGCCCCCGAATTTCGATCCGGCATCCCCATGCGGCTCGCCTCCTGGAAAGAGAAGGGCCTATCCTGGGGTTCGTCGGTGGAGCTGACCGGACTCCAGAGCTGTTTCAAAAATATGATAAGCAAGAAAATCAAGCTTGTCAACATGGTCCAGGTCATGCTCTTCCGCCGGATCCTTCCGTATCAAATACGGTCATTCAATATGTGGGAGTTCGACCTGGCCAAGCACCAGACGCTGCGAGAGCTTTTCGACATGATGCACAAAGACATCTGGAAGGTGCTGTTCAAGGCCGCCGAGGTACCTCCTCCCCTTACCGAGGACCATGGACTCAGCGCAAAGCACCCTGCCAATCCAGTAAGCTCTTTATATCTCACAAGATGTTCCTTTCCCCAGTATAATCGTGTGAGGGATCTGAGCCTCCACGCCATTTTAACAGGACTGGGTAGCGACAGCGGAGCGGATCGATTGTCCGGCTCCACTGCCCGAAGATCCAACAAAGGCTCTCTTAACGGAGATGCTAGTTTCGGCGCCCTATGAGGCGCCGGAGAAGAAGGCCAAGAAGAAGGCTGCGGGGACCAGGAAAGGTCTCCGGCGCAAGGTTGTATCGGACTCATCGTCCGAAAACACCGAGGCGCACTCCTCCCACGAAAACGAGGAGGAGGAAGAGGAAAGTTCTCCCCCCCAACTGGGGGGACAAGAAAAGGAAGGCCGCCCCATTCGGGGAGGCCGAAGGGTCCAAGAAGGGAAGGACCCTCCTTCCGGACCACTCCACAACAGCCGCTTACAGCGACGAGGAGTGGTTGCCCAGGGACAAGCCCCTGGCGAAGTCGTAAGTATCCGGATACTATAATAGTTCTGGTACATTTTGTTTTATTGCTTCTTCTCATGTCAAACATGATCGTGCAGTCCGTCCAAAGCCCACATCGACGTATCCTCTTCGGATGGGTGTTTGGGCCAGTCGGCGATGAACAGCAATTCACTCCCGACGGCCACCTCCCCCCGGCCCACGGACGACATCGAGGTGTTGTCTTAGAGGATACCGGACCAAGGGGAGATAATTCTGGAGCCGCCCCAAGGCGACTTCCCAGACGCCGGGCGCATGGGGGGTAAGACTCCCATGGGTTCTGATGATGGGGGCCGCAGCAAGTTTGGCCCCCAGCCGGATACTGCGCCGGAACCTCCAGTGGTTCCGGATTCTGACAGGCGACCCCTCGCTAAGGGGGGCGAGCCGTCTGTGCTGATGGCCTTTGTCCATCTAGAGGCATCGGACAACTTGCTGGAAGCGCTTCGCGGCGCTTCTATTGACGAAGAGCACCACACCATCATGAGTGTGGTGGTCGAGAAGGTTCGGTCCGCCAAAAGCGGATTGACCGAAGCCTGTGCCAGGCTCCTAACAGGCTTTGAGGTAAGTAATCAAATTGTGAGAAAATATCACAGCATAGACAGTAGCCCCTGATGCTTTGTTTGGTGTTCGGAAAGAAAGGCCGAACAGAGGATCAAATAACAATCACAAGAGTCTACTCAGAATATGTCTATGTGAATAAGCAGGCTTCGCTGCTGGCCGCTGCCGCTCGTACTGCGGAGGTCTCCGGACTGAAGCGGGACCTTGAGCGGTCCGAGGAAGAGCTCGGCCTTACCAAGAGGCAGCTCGAAGAGAACAAAGGTATGTGATACCCCGTCTGTATATTTATAAAGAAAAGGTGGTTTTTAGATCATGGGATCACCATGAATTTTGCTAGGGGCCATGACCGAAGTGGCGGCCCTGAAGAAGGCGCTGTCCGAGGCCGAAGACAGAGCGGCCAAGGAGCGCATCGAGCACGAGAAGCAAGAGGCCCGAGTCGGCGAGGTCCAGCAAGAGCTCCAGGATTTCGTCAAGAAATACGAGTCCTTGGAGCGTGACTCTAAGACGCAGGGGTCCGAGCTTGCGAAGGCCCTCGAGAACGCACAAAATGCCAAGGCCGAAGCCCAAAAGGCCCTCCAGGAGATTTAGGCAGTCAAGAAGATAGCGGCGGGTAAGGCATTCATTATGCAAAGCAAGCATGTGAAGGAGACTTTCCTTTTACTTACCCGAATTCGGAGCTCTCCAGGAGCGTTCGCAGATCTACCGCGCAACGTATCGGATGCCGCGGAGTTCTACCGGGCCGAGGAAGGGAGCTCGACGGAAAAGTTGTTCTAGTCTCAATATGCCGGGACCGAACATTCGATGCCCTTGAGCGACCAGCTGAAGCAACTGGTCGAGCTTCACAAGGCGGCTGAACTGGCCATGAAGGGTCTCATAGTCCGGATGTGGCCTGGCGCGCCCCTGCCCCGCAGCTACTTCGGCCTGGTAAAACGGCTTGTGAATGCCTGTCCACGGCTTGAAGTCATAAAGCGGTCTGTCTACATTCAAGGTGCGCGCAGGGCCTTTGCCCGTGCGAAAGTGCACTGGGCGAAGATGCATGCCGAAAAGCTGGTGAAGGAGGGGCCACCGGAGGGCAAGGAGCATCGCCACCCCAAAAAGTATTATGATAGTGTCATGAAGGGTTCCCGCCTTGTGGCGGAGGAATGTGCTAAGGATGTAATATTTGAACGAATGTACTCATGTGATCCTGTAATATGAAAACGAGTTCATGTGCGCTATATAACGCTTGTCGATTTAAAATATTACCTTCTGTGCAGCCGTTTATAAAATCTGAGAGTTGGCCAGTCGTCGGCTTCTGCCCCCATGTAACTAGTACTGAGGTGTTCGGGATAAATCTTGAACACTCTTTATCCAAAAAAATTGGTCCTTTAAGGAGGTGTTTAGCGCAGCGAACAAGGCAATCGGACTATACAGCTTTATCACTCTCACTTAGCCATAGAAGTCTACAATTTTAAATTTTGGCGAAGCCCCTAGTATTCGGAAGGCCGAACTTGGGGCGCTATATACGCCTAAATCGGACAAGGCCGATTCCTCGCCCGAAGCGGAAAAAATCTTTAAGGATTTGAGACCTCTCGAACAGCGACCAGCTCTCGCCGCATCATGACAGTCAGTTTTCGGCTTTCTCTACTGAGGTGCTCGTCCGGAAGAACCGGGACACAATCACAGTAGTTCTTCCAGTGCTACCTTAGCTGATATAGCGGAACATAAGGTACCAAAACATGGGAGCCGGGCAAACCCAACTATTGACCCAAGACATGATTCGGAGCTGATGCATATAATGCTATAAGTTCGGGGTGCCGCACTGTCGAAAGTGTTCGGACTTTTCTTGCCGTGTTATGGGGTACACTGAAGCCCCTGGCGCACTGGACGTACCAGAATATACGGGTGCAATTTGTCGTAAATAAGCAGACAAGGAAAAAAAGATGAAGAAATGCAATAATAAGCTAACGATGTACATTGTTATTTAAATGATACGTCAAAGCGTATGTATACAAGTAGTGCAATAAGAAAAAATAGGACTATTTGACATGTCCTATCCAAGGGCAAGCTGCGTGTGGGTATGTAAAACAGGTATAGCGATCGTTATCAGAGACCACCTGGGGATTCCCTTGTACGTCAAAGCTTCTTGCTTCCTTGGTGTTTCCTTCCCGTGATGGGTCCGATAATCAGGCTATCGGAAAGGGCTTCCAGAGAATAGGGTCCTGAAAGGAAGAAAATGGTAAAGATATGCGGGTCCTGAGGCGGTTGAGCCGCATTGTGGGTCGTGCCATAGCCGTGCCTCCGCCTATGCCCATGGTATCTTGAGTGCGTAATTATGTATGCGCGGCACAAATTTCGCCGCTTGACTGGGACTAGGACGGAGGCCGAATTGCTAGGCTTGCTCTGGACGTGCCGGGCGATCCTATTGCAGGGTACTCCGGACTCGCTTGAAGGTGTCCGGGGGCTTTATCGCCGAATTGGCGGTTTGCCTCAGAAGGCTGCTTTGTACTGCTGCTACGAGGGCCGCAGTGTGCTCCTCCGTACGGAGCGAGCGCTCTGTGTTTCCATTAACTGTTATAACCCCGCGAGGTCCTAGCATTTTGAGCTTGAGGTATGCATAATGTGGTACCGCATTGAATCTGGCGAATGCGGTTCGTTCGAGCAGTGCATGATAGCCACTGCGGAAGGGGACGATATCAAAGATTAACTCCTCGCTTCGGAAGTTGTCCGGAGATCCGAAGACCACTTCCAGTGTGATTGAGCCCGTGCAACAGGCCTCTACACCTGGTATGACACCTTTAAAGGTGGTTTTTGTGGGTTTGATCCTCGAGGGGTCGATACCCATTTTGCGCATTGTATCCTGATAGAGCAGGTTTAGGCTGCTACCACCGTCCATAAGGACTCGAGTGAGGTGAAATCCCTCAATGATGGGGTCAAGGACCAATGCGGCAGAACCGCCATGACGGATACTGGTAGGGTGGTCCCTGTGATCGAAAGTGATCGGACAAGAAGACCATGGGTTGAACTTTGGGGCGACTGGCTCCATCACATAGACGTCCCTTAGTGCACGCTTCCGTTCCCGTTTGGGAATATGGGTTGCGTATATCATGTTCACCGTTTTCACTTGGGGAGGAAATTTCTTCTGTCCTCCTGTGTTCGGCGGCCGGTGCTCCTCCTCGTCGTCGCTATGCAGCCCCTTTTCCTTGTTTTCGGCATTCAACTTGCCGGCCTGTTTGAACACCCAGGATTCTCTATTGGTGTGGTTGGCTGGTTTATCGGGGTGCCGTGAATTTGACACGAGCGATCGAGTATGCGGTCCAAACTGGACGGGCCCTGATTGCTTCTTTTGAACGGCTTTTTCCGCTGACCGGACCTAGCACCACTGAATCCGGCATTGACTGTCGTGTCTTCGGCGTTGTCGCTGTTGTTGCGACGCTTGTGTCTGTTGCGACGTGGCTTGCCGTTGCTATCTCTGGCATCTGAATTGCTAGGATTTCTTGATGTGTTGTTGCTGCGAGCCAGCCAGCTGTCCTCGCCCGCACAAAAGGGGGTCATGAGTGCCGTGAGGGCTGCCATGGACTTCGGCTTCTCTTGGCCGAGGTGTCGGGCGAGCCACTCGTCGCGGATGTTATGCTTAAATGCCGCTAAGGCCTCGGCATCCGGACAGTCGACAATTTGGTTCTTTTTAGTTAGGAACCGGGTCTAGAATTTCCTGGCTGACTCCCCGGGCTGTTGGGTTATGTGACTCAAGTCATCAGCATCCAGTGGTCGCACATAAGTGCCCTGGAAGTTGTCAAGGAATGCGTCTTCCAAGTTCTCCCAACTGCCAATGGAGTTTGCCGGCAAGCTATTCAGCCAATGCCAAGCCGGCCCTTTGAGTTTTAGTGGGAGGTACTTGATGGCATGTAGACCATCACCGCGGGCCATGTGAATGTGGAGGAGGAAATCTTCAATCCATACCGCGGGGTCTGTTGTACCATCATATGATTCAATGTTCACGGGTTTAAACCCTTCTGGGAATTCGTGATCCATTACTTCGTCGGTGAAGCATAGGGGGTGTGCGGCGCCTCTGTGCCGGGCTATATCACGACGCAGTTCATATGAGTCTGGTCTGCTGTATTCGGCCTGGCCGGATTTGCTTTTAGTATATCCGGCGTGACGGTCGTCGTCACGCGCTGGGGCGCGCCCCTGTGATCCGTAGATCGATCTTGTATGTCCTGCTTTATTTTCCAGTACATCTCGCAGGTCCTGCGTGTAGCCCCGGGCCTTGGTGTTTTTGTTTGACTGTCGACGGGGTGCGGGCTGGACTTCGGGCTGATACGCTGCTTTGTCTCGGCCACGAGGTGGCCGGTCAGCCGCATCATACGCTGGTAGTGTAGGCTTTAATGCTTCCTCCTCGAGTTCGGGTAGCAACCTGCGCTTTGGGTAACTTTTGGTTGGGCCCTCGAGTTCGTATTCCTCGGCTGCCAGGACTTCGGTCCATCTATCAGCTAGCAGATCTTGATCAGCTTGAAGCTGCTGCTGCTTTTTCTTCAGGCTTTTTGCTGTGGCTATAAGACGGCGTTTGAAGCGCTCCTGTTTAACGGGATCCTCAGGCACGATGAATTCTTCGTCGCTGAGGCTCACCTCGTCTTCGGAGAGGGGCATGTAATTGTCATCCTCTGATTCTCTGTCTGTCGCCTGTTCCTTAGGGCTAGCTTGCCCGTCCTCCCGTTTGAAGCCTGGCTGGGGGGGGGGGGATTATCTTCGTCTTCGGCACTATCCGTAGTGTTATTGTCTCTTGTGCCGGTATCGCTGCTTTTGCTATGGCGGGGCTTAGAGCGGCGCCGATGATGCCGGTGCTTAGATTGCTTCTCGGGGGGATTACCCTCCATTGCCTTATTGCCATCACTTTCTTTGGGGGTGTCCACCATATATATATATATCATATGATGAGGTGGTTGTCCAGCATCCTGTGGGTGGTGGTTCCTGTTCTTCTCCTGCATCGTCGTCCATACCGTCGATGTCTTTGGAGCTGAAATCAAGCATGTCGATGAAGTCGTCGGCAGTGGCTATTAAGTGGGTGGTGGGTGGGGAACGAATTTCTTCATCGTCCGCTTCCCACTCAAGCCGGACATAGTTCGGCCAACGGTCTCCTGACAAGGACAGAGACCTCAATGAATTTAGCACGTCGCCCAAGGGCGAGTGCTGAAAGATATCCGCGGAGGTAAACTCCATGATCGGTGCCCAATCAGATTCGATAGGCACGGACGCAAGCGGTTCGGAGCCTGTGGTCGGGGACGAATCCAAGGGTCCGATGACACAGGTCTCATAGGAGGTGAAGCCAGTATTCGGCTCTATAGCCGCTGAGTGTGCGACCTCCGTGGCGGGGTCGATCCACCCGTCCTCAGATGGCACGATCTGCTCTGGATTGAGGGCCGGAGTAGCCGCAGGTGTGGTCTCCCGAACACCGTTCGACGGCAGAGCTAAGTCATGCTCGTCGTGACTGTGCGGCGCACCTGACATGGGCTCGAATCCGTCGAAGATCAGGTCTCCGCGGATGTCGGCAGTATAGTTCAAGCTTCCAAACCTGACCTGATGGCCAGGGGCGTAGCTATCGATCTGCTCTAGATGGCCAAGCGAGTTGGCCCGCAGTACGAAGCCGCCGAATACGAAGATCTGTCCGGGGAGAATAACCTCACCCTGGATCGCATCGTTGCCGATGATCGAAGGAGCCATCAAGCCTTTATCGTGACGGCACAGTGGAACTCTCAATGAAAGCACCAATGTCGGTGTCAAAACCGGCGGATCTCGGGTAGGGGGTCCCGAACTGTGCGTCTAAGGCTAATGGTAACAGGAGGCGGGGGACACAATGTTTACCTAGGTTCGGGCCCTCTCGATGGAGGTAATACCCTACTTCCTGCTTGATTGATCTTGATTATATGAGTATTACAAGAGTTGATCTACCATGAGATCGTAGAGGCTAAACCCTAGGAGCTAGCCTATGATTATGATTGTTGTTGTTGTCCTACGGACTAAACCCTCCGGTTTATATAGACACCGGAGGGGCTAGGGTTACACAAAGTCGGTTACAGAGAAGGAGATCTACATATCCGAATCGCCAAGCTTGCCTTCCACGCAAAGGAGAGTCCCACCCGGACACAGGACGAAGTCTTCAATCTTGTATCTTCATAGTCCAACAGTCCGGCCAAAGTATATAGTCCGGCTGTCCGAGGACCCCCTAATCCAGGACTCCCTCAGAGGGCCGTTATAGCCCACTTTTGTACTACCTCGTATTTAGTGTAAAATTTTGACCATAGATTTACCTAAGAAAATGCCAATGCATGTCACCAAAAATTATACCATTTGAAATTATGTTCAAATACGAATCCAATGATATAATTTTTAGTGACATGCATTAACATTTTGTCAGTTAAATCTATGGTCAAATTTTGATACTACAAAATAGGAAGAGTAAACCAGGACGGAGGTAGTACTTGCTCTTAGGGTAACCATAGAGTTACTAGTCTAAGTTACATTCCACTATGACTAGCCTAGGCTACTATAGTAGTACAACAAAATAACGATGCAGGTGATCACGTGAGAAAAAATACTAAAAACATTTCTTTCGGTGCAGTGCGTACATGCAATTTTGAACACTACACTTGTCATCGTAATTTGGGAAAATTACGAAAAAATTGAGCTACGTTGTGATTACCGTTTACTAATAGGAAAGAAGTTTCACCTCAATGAGTAGCTTCTCCGTGCATGGAAAGCATGTAAGGAATCCAACAACTTGATCATGATTGGGGCCGATAGATTTTATTTCCAAGATCTTCACTATGCGCATACACTGGGTCAAGCTTGTGGGAATCATTTTCTGGAAGATGATCGTAAATACATCAAGAAGAAATTTCAAGATGTGAATTTCAAGAAGACGGAGAAGAAGATGAGTGCTGTACCTGAACGATTACAGATCCAATAAAGAGTTCGGAAAATTTGGCAGACGAGTACACCAACGCTGTCAATTTCGGCGCGTCAATGACCCAGATTTTTGTTGGACCTTCTAGATCAGATATAAGCAATCTCTCAAGGAAAGGTGCATTCTCAATGACCATAACATGGAACAGCTGGAGTGATCTCTTCCCAATTGATGTCTTGTTGCGGGGCCAGCAAGACACAAAAATCCATCGGAGATTCGTCGAGGTGATGTGGAGGCTAATGAACCCGTGGATCTGCTCAAGACAAAGATACTCAAGCGCAGTACAGCTGCAGAGCAGGTGCTCCATAGCCTGCTTCGAGATGCCAACGTCAAAGAGGTCGAGCTGCTTGAGTTGAGGGAGAAGGAGGGCGGGCGAGGCATTAATCTGGGGAAGATAGCAGGAGCTGAAGCTGGCGCGGCGCAGCGTTGGCGTGAGGCGGAGCGCGGGCGGCGGCAGAGAGCGACATCGTCCAGCTTCAGAGCTGAGCTCCTCGAGCTGATCTAGGGCGGGGGATAAGAACCACTCGTCGAACTTGGCTTGGACCTTGCAGTTGGTACTGAACATGCGGATGTCAAGGCGTCTGGCTGGCCCAGGGTGCGATGAAAGGATCTTGGAGACTGCGGCCATGCGTTTGCAATCCCCGTCGCAGAGGGAGCTGTCGACGGTGAGGTTGAGGGGGCCGCGGCGCCAGAGGGGGTGCCACCGCCGGGAGAGCAGGGCGGTTCGCATGGCAGACTTGGTGGGGAGGAGGCCGATGATGATGAGCAGCATGTCGTCGGGGAGGCTGCTGAAGAAGTCTAGGCTCGCCGGATGCGGTTTTGGCTCGAGCTGCCTCCGCTTGTTGGCTACCTCGCCGTCCATCTCAACCGGTGGCAACGCCGGTGTACACGTGTGCTGGCCTGCTGGGTGTGCGCGAGTGCGTCCTTCTGTGCATGCCGCCGCGCAGTGGTGAATTGTGCGTGAGTGCGTCCTTCACGCGGAAGAAGTGTGTCCTCAATGCGCCCTCAATTTATTAGCGTGCGGGGTGCTACCCCGAGTGGTTTCAACTTTGTTTACTTCAGCGTGTGTCAGATGGGCCTCTAGTTTACTTTATTTCACCCACTGCCACATGGGCCAGCACATGAAGATAGAGAACACGAGCTGACAAGGCAGCATGTGGACTGGTTGACCGGTCAACTAAACAATATACGGAGCTATACGCTGACACAGTGAGCGTATAATCCATCGGTATAGAGAGTTCGAGTGAGAGGGGAGGCCCGTGAGAGATACTCCCTCCGTTCGATAATGTAGTGCCAATATTTTTTTTAAAGTCAAACTTTTGAAACTTTGACCGAGTTTATAAAGAAATTACTTATATCTACAATACCAAAGATAAATGATAGTATGAAGTAAGTACATGTTGTGATGAATCTAATGATCGTTCCAGATGTAAATGTTTTTCTCCACATATACCTGGTCAAACTTTTCTGAGGTTTGACTTTTCAAAACATCCATATGCTTGTGGACGTGAGAGAGTCCCTAACTAGAGAGAGAGAGTGAGAGAGAGAGAGTGTGTGTGTGAAATAGAAAGAGTGAGTGAAAAAAGTGTGTGCGTGTGTGAAAGAGACATGGACAACACACGATAAAAGTAGAGAAAAGGCGTGTGTGTCTTATGCAAACATATCACACATGCATCTTCGACAACGGAAGCAAGGTGAGGAGATAGTGTGTGGTTGTTTGCAACCGAGAGAGAAGACCCCTAGCACGTGGCCAACAGGGGTCTGACAAGCAAGGGAGAGAGGTCGAGAGAGACGTACGGAGAAAATGCAGACATGGGGAGGAGAGAGTGTATGTTTGTGATAGAGAGATCCCCTGGAGATCGTGATGGGACTACATGGGTGGGAGATCGAGTGACAAGGTGTGTGTGCGCGATAGAAGATACCCCGAGAGATATCGAGATAGACGTATGGATGGAAGGAGACAATACGTGTGTTCCTGATGGCTAGTGAGAGATAATTATACTTAGGGGGGGTGTACGCCTATTATGGAGTGAGGGATTATGGTACTTAGGGGGGTGCGTGTCACATAGAGAGAACAAGGGCCGAGAGTGTTGGATGGGTCTATATGTAGCGCGAGCGAGACATGTGTATGTGTGAAACAGGGAGATATAAAGTTTGAGAGAGATAGAGGAGCCCCAATAAGGCTGAGTGGTGCGTCAGATAGCTGAGAGGGGGAAAGAGATATTCCATCCACTCAATAATGCAGTGCATGTAAAAAAATTAGAAGTCGAACTTTGGAAACATTGATCAGGTTTACGCAAATGTTATTTATATCTACAATACCAAAGATACATCATATGAAACTACATCTCATGATGAATCTAATGGTATATGTTTGTCGTTCTAGATGTAAATGTTTTTCTCCATGTACATGGTCAAACTTTGTGATGTTTGACTTTTCAATAAATCTATATGCTATGGACCGAAGAGAGTGCCTAAGTCGAGAGAGGTCAAGTGCGTGTGAAGGAGAATGAGTGAGTGTGCAAAAAGAGTATGCGTGTGAAAGAGAAAGGGACAACAAACGATAAATTAGAGAGAGTGTGTGTTTTTTCATTTCTTATGCAAACATATCACGCATGCATCTCCGAGATAGAAAAGCGAGGTGAGGAGATACACGAAGATAGCTAGTGCGTGATTGTTTGCAACGGAGAGAGACACCCCTATAGCACATGTCCAATAGAGGTCTGGCCAACAAGGAACAAAGGTCGAGAGGGACACATGGAGAACATGGACGCATGGGGAGGGAGAGAGGGTGTATTTGTGATAGAGATCCCCTCGAGATTGTGAGGGGACTTATATGGGTGGGAGATCGAGGGAGGTGCGTGCGAGATAGAAAGATGCCCCGAGAGAAATCGAGATAGACCATGCACATGTGTGTGATGGAGACTAAGATTAGCTAGTCATATACATATAGGTTGGGACTGCGTGTGCCTACATTTGAGTGAGAGACCATCATACTTGGCTAGGCATGAGATTGTGTGTGTGCGTGTGAGATGGAGAGAGAACGAGGGAGAGAGATAAAGTTTTAGATGGGTCTATCGAGTGCGAGTGAGATATGCATGTTTATGTGTGACCCAGGTAGATGGAGAGTTTGAGAGAGAGAGAGAGGGAAGAGCTCCGAGACGACAGAGTGGTGCGTGAGAGAGTTACGTGCAACGAGCCAAGGAATTTGTGTGCGTACAATGAGTGCACCCAAGATATTTAGCTTGGACTAGAGAATCATACATAGTGTGCGAGAGAGACCTATAGATGGAGTATATATGCATGCGAACTAGAAAGACCCCCCACACACACAAAGAGAGAGAGAGAGAGAGAGAGAGAGAGACGGAGAGAGAGGGAGAGGGACCAACAAGGTTTGTGTGTTGGATGTGTGCGACAGAATTGAAGATTGTCGGCGAGAGAGAGAGAGAGCAGGAGTCCGGGAGAGGAGGAGGTCACGTTTTATGCATCAAAGACTGATATAAACCATGTTTCGATATAAACTTGCATTCAAATATTTAAATTGGAGAACATGTTGTCTGCAATCCACACATGAACGGAGATATGCGTATATCAAACAAGTTCATTAATTTGACTCTCAACATGTTCATGGAGTACTATAATACTTTACAACATGCTACTCGATTGAGGTGTTTAATTTTGGATTTAGTTCACTATTTTGACCTGGTGAACGAGCTATTTCATTGAATCAAGATATTTCATTTTGGGTTTGATTCCCGTTTTTGAGTGGGTCAACTATTTGTCATATAGTAAATCGCTAGCAACAAGCATGTAAAAACACATTACTCCCGAGCATCATCTCTCCATCTAAAAAGAAGTGGCAAGCTAATATTTCAAAATTTGATTCGAATCGACTTGGTAAGGTAGACGTGGATGCTCGTTCTCCCAAAATTTGAACAAACCGTTAAATACCCTCTGCTCGGTGGAATTCGCCCGAGCAAATAAATGGGAGACGCGAAATTACCGGCCTATGTGGGACACACATCAATTGGCCCGCTGTACATCGAGGGTAGGTTCGTAACTTCATCCAAGCGCGCCTTCTCCTCGACCGAAATGACATGTGCCGAATAATTCATAAACCATGGTTGGCAAAACACCCTCTCCTCGCCCGAAATAGCTTGCGCCCATTATTTCAAAACACGCTCTCCTCGCCCGAAATCGCTCGCGCCCACTATATTTCAAAACACGCCCTCCTCACCCGAAATCGCTCTTGCCCAGTATATTTCAAAACACTCCCTCCTCGCCCAAAATCGCTCGCGCCCAGTATATTTCAAAACACACCCTCCTCGCCCGAAATCACTCACGCCCACTATTTGGGAGAAGCAAAGTTACTCTACTATCCCCGACCCTTAGTACACAGACCCAAGCAGAGAAGCCTAAAGGCAGGGGTAGAACTGTAACCCCCCACACACACATTTCAGACAAATGCGTCCGTAAGACATGGTTCCCCCTCCCAATTCCCCATTCATACCTCGTGGGTGCCAAATCACCTTCTCCCCGGAAGCTCCCTTCTCCCGAGCCACGAAACCTCAGCCCCTCCTCCATGGCTCCCCCACCGCACCAAATTCACAACCGCCCTCCTCTCTAATCCCGGAGACGCTGTCCATTTGTCGTCGTGCACTGGGCCGTGTGCCTCTTACTCCGTGCTACCGGAGCTGCCTCGACGACGGTCGCGTGAACCATACCGGAGCCGACTCACCCCCGCCATTGTTCACGGCGCCGGAGCGGCTCCAACTTTGGACCCGTCCAGAGCCCCGGCACTGCTTCCCCGTAGCCATCGACCATCGCGACATCTCTACTTCCCTGCCGCCGGTAGCCACCGCAACCGCGCCGGTCTCACCGACTAGGCAGCTGGAGCTGCCTACTTCATCGAGCCGCCAGATAGGTCGCACCCTCATCTCAAATCACTTTATTTAGGCGTTAGTTGCCTGAATTTTTATTCTGGGCCAATCGATTCCCAATGGGAAGCAGCACCCCTCGAGCCGGCGGAGCTCCTAGGCTGCCAGTTGGCTGGTGTCTAACGTAAGGGTGCGGGGGCGCAAGTTCGCCGCGGAAGCAGCGCTTAGATGGCTATCTTAGAGTTGCATGGGTTGAAGGTACTGCCGCCGCCGGATCTGGATGACGGCGAGTCTTTGTGGATTGGCCCGGGGCGGCGCAACCATGGCAGTGCGGTGGGGCGGGGAGCGGGGTTTTGGTCGGGGCCACGGACAGCGGAGGCAGGCTGCTCTGCCGGTGGTCGCTGGCTCTTCGGGGAAGATTCCGAACAGTGTCAGCCGGGAGGCACAAGATGGCCATCAAGCCATCCGGCATAGATCGGACAGTACCAAAACAAAAAAAATCATGTGACCCCAATTTAGTCTTCAGTCAACAGACGTGTGACCACTCTCGTACCTTGATGTTGATCTCTTAGGGTATTTCTTCAGATCAGAGAGATGTGTCATTCTTAACATTATGCGTTTTCTGCATCTTCAGCCACACCGTCTTATGACTCACCGCAGTTGCTCCAACAAGGGAAGCATGCACCAGAAGGGAGCTATAGTCCCCATCGAATGCGCGTGCCCGACATGGACAGCCACAACAACTGCAGGGCCACCGACAAGTCAGCACATGATGCTCACTCCTATGAATGGTGGCCAAATAGGTTGTACCCTCATCTTACTTTTGTGCAACATTTATGGCTTTGTTATTCATCTAAGCATTGAAAATAGATTATCACATTTCACTGTATATTCATGCTGATCTCTTACGGGTCTTGTTCAGGAGTTAACGTTGTTCCATAGTTCAACTAAGAGACTTGTTCTTTAGGTAATGTTGTTCCATAGTTATCATCCACCAGCCAATGCTATCCCACAGACCCACAGGCTAGTGATTATAGTATTATACCACTTCTAGTATAACCTATGTTGTTCCTTAATACTTTTGTGTGCCATCTAGTTAATCTCGAGTACAAACGATACATATTCTGTATCTTTCATCTGTGTTCTCCCTTTAGTTTTTGAGACTTGTTGCTGCTAGTTAACCCCAATCCTACTATTTATGTCATCTCATATAGGCACTCATTACATAAATCTAACTACTAGTTGTCTTCCATGCATGTCAGATATAATTGCACACACTAATTTATCCACAAGAACCTCACGGAGCAATGTAACAGCCAACAAACTTGACGTCAATGATACCAAATATGATGGAACATGTAAAGGCAGTTCTTCACAAGACTTGCAGAAAGATGATGAATCCTATTCACCCCATAAGGTCCTTTCTCTAACTTGGCCCTTGATATGGGTACAGCATACATATAATGTCCTGGAGTGCATCTACTCTGTTGCAATGCCTTGTGCTTAGCCTGCTGATCATGCATGTAAATATGGCATGCCTTCCTGTTTTTCAGTACCTATTCCATTCATGATAACATGTTTTCAAATTCAAGTACTGTCATTCTACTCTATCGCAATGCCATATGCTTAGTTTGGACATCATGCTTATCAATATCTTATACATTATTATTCATCAGTATGTACTTCATCTGTCTACCATACCATGTTTTTTTACATTGAAGTGTTGTTCTAGTGGTCTCTTGCAATGCCATCTTAGTTTCCCAATCATACACGCATATGTTGCCTTAGTGTTTTTCTGTATGTATTCCGCTAGCATACAGTTTTACATTCAAGTAGTGTTTTTTACACTGTTGTCCTGTCGTATCCCTAGCTCTTACATCATACTACCTCCGTCCGGATTACATGTCGTAGAAATGGATAAAACTGGATGTATCTAGAACTGAAATACGCCTAGACCCATCCATTTATTTCCGGATGGAGGGAATACATGTCAATATGTCATGCCTTTCTATTCTTCAGTACCTATTCCATCTCTGTTGTAGCATGTTTTATAATTGAAGCACCATTCTTCTATATAAGGCATGCAAGGGGAAGACGTCTATGTTCGAATCTGAAGGGTTACAAACCAGGTCTTTGCAAAAGATCCAAACGCCAGGAGATAATAAACCAACTCCAGTTTTCATAGATACTGCTCCAGGACAGAGAAACCCAACTCCCACTGATAAGCAAATTCCACTGGCCAAAGAACTAGTCCGCTCTAGTCCAGCAAAAATATGTCAACTCCATTCTAAGAAGCATGTGCGTATCCTCGCATCATGAAATTTTATAGCATTCTGATCATATTTTGTACATGTTTCTTACCCATCTCTCTTTTAGAAAAATAAGCCTAAATGATAGAAGAATTTCTGCACTGGGATCATATTCGAGGAAACTATCTTGCGGGAATTCTCTGTGCTCCAGTGCTGATGTAAGTACCTGTTGAATATCACTATATTTTTACATCAGCATGTATTTTGTTAATCGGCATGAATCCAACCTTTATCTGGTCTAAATTTAGTTGTAGCAAAATGTATAATTAATGGCGACAATGTTGATTTTTGTAAGGAAAACTGCCTGGTAGTTTTGCATGCTGAGCTGCATGGGTTTACTATCTCATATCATGCACATTACTGAATAGTAGTGCTGCTCTGGTTGCCCATTCATTCATTCATTGTGTCAATGTTGCTTTCGTATTACCTTACCTGGCTGATGATAGTTGTGCCATATTGTGTTAATTTGGTATAGGCTGGTGTGGTCTGATTGCCCAAACGTTCATTGTGTCAATGTTGCTTTCCTATTATCTGACCTGGCCAATGATAGCAATGCTAGTGTGTTAATGTGGTGCAGGCTGCTGAAGATAAGAAGACAAACTCTGAAAAACAGCAAGGCAGCCCCATTGTTTCTTTCCAATAAATCTAGGCCAGGTAATATGGCAATAACTCTTGATTAATCTGTTCGGTTCCCCTCCTAATTTATGTTATGATGCAGTGGTCAAGACACTCTCCACTATCAATAATACAAGCCTGCCAAAACCGCCATCTGAATCTGTTCAGTTTCCTCTGTCTTGAATGCAATGGAAAAAATGTATGTTTGTGAACCAATTAATGGCTGAAGCAATGATGGAAATGGTGGAGGAATCAGAGGTGCACATTCATGCGCAACAACAACTGATCAATGTTTTCAGAGACAGTGTAGCAAAGCAGCAAGAACTTGCCCACATGCTTATGGGCGTTATCCGCGCTGAGGTTGCATATTGTGACGTTGTAGATCGTTAGGTTCTGTTCATTTATTTGCACCGGCATCAATCTTTGATTGCCCAGTGGATGTAATTTCCTGTAATATATGCTGGATGTGCAACGTTTTTCCCTGTATGCCGTACCTTTGCTTGATCGGTTTTGGTCTTGTGCATAATTGCTCATCGTAATGGGCTCAAATTATCTAATTGGGCCTAAAGAGATGTACGAACTTTAGTGGGCCCATTAAGTTAATGGGCCGTTACCAGGCCGAAAGTTAATGGTCGGCCCTCTTACCTCCCGGGTCGTTAACAGGCCGACATCGAAGCGGGCAACAGGTGGGCCCATTTGATTTCACGGGCCGTTAACAGGCCGTTACTAAGGTCGGGCTACATATGGCCCAACTATACTGTGGGCCTTTAGCAGGCCGAAAGAGACAGCGGGCTCGTACTGGACCATGAAGAGCATGGGCCGCTAAGAGGCCGAAAGTCAGGTCATACTGTAAATGGCCCAACTATGTTGTGGGCCTTTAGCAGGCCGAAAGAGAAACCGGGCTGGTATTGGACCATGAAGAGCATGGGCCGTTAAAAGGCCAAAACTCAGGTCCGACTACAAATGGCCCAAATCATTTATGGGCCGTCAACAGGCTGAAAGACACACCGGGCCGGGAATTGGCCCAACACTTAAATGGGTCGCTAAAAGGCCAAAACTAAGGTCCGACTACAAATGGCCCAACTCATTTATGGGCCGTCAATAGGCTGAAAGACACACCGGTCCCAAAATTGGCCCAACACTTAAATGGGTCGCTAAAAGGCCGAAAGATGTACATCCTGAAAATTGGCCCATCCCTTGAATGGGCCGTTAACAGGCCGAAATCACATCGGGCCGATATCGAGCCCAAATATATAGCAGGCTGTTAACAGGCTCGAACTGATGATGGGCTGCAATGGTGTCAAATCTTTAACGGGCCGAATTGGCACATCTCATATGGACCGTGGGCTTAAATGGACCTGACACAAGTAGGCCTTATATGGGTTGGCCTGCTAATTTTTACTAGGCCGGCCTTTTTCATCAGAATGGGCCACTGTTGGGCCATGCCACGTGTCGACCTATCATAGGCGCCTCCTGTCCAATGAATGGATGACATCTGTCCCAACGGTTAGCCAACACGTGTTTCCTCCGGGCAATGAGAATTTTACACGTGGAAAATCCTCATTGGTCCGGGCTGTTAGCGGGTTATCGGATCCAAAACCAGACCCGATAGCTTAACAGCGTTCCGTTACGGTGGATGCCATGTGTCGATCACCCTTGACGAAAGCACTTCCATGACGCGCAATTTATCATCATGGAAGTGGACACTTCCGTGATGATAATTTTGGTAATGTCATGGAACACTTCTACGACAGCACAGGTATGACTATCTTGATTCTGTCATAAAATTTTCATGGATGTACATGCATGACAGAAAACGTGACCTACTGTGACAAACACGTATCATCACGGAAGTGTCTTTTTTTTGTAGTGCCATACCTAGGCTTGATGACATGCTTGATGAACTTAGTGGCACCACCATCTTTTCTAAAATTGACTTGCGAAGTGGCTACCACCAAATTAGAATGGGAGAGGAGAGATTATATGCTAACAAGGAAAAGTGCACATTTTGCACCGACAAAGTTGTGTTTCTTGGCTTTGTTGTTTCAGGTAAAGGTGTAGAGGTAGATGAGGAGAAGGTCAAGGCATCCATGAGTGGATGCCTCCACAAAATGTAAGCCAAGTACGAAGCTTTCTTGGCCTTGCTGGTTTCTATCGTCGGTTTGTGAAGGACTTCAACACCATTGTTGCCCCAATGAATGAGCTAACCAAGAAAGATGTTCCCTTCAAGTGGGCAAATGCACAAGAGAAGGCCTTCCAAGAGCTAAAAGAAAAATTGACATCTACACCATTGCTTGCACTGCCCAACTTTGCTAAGACTTTTGAAATTGAATGTGATGCAAGTGGTGTGGGTATTGGAGGCATACTAATGCAAGAAGGTAGGCCTATTGCATATTTTAGTGAGAAGTTAAGTGGTCCAACTCTAAATTATTCAGTTTATGACAAAGAATTATATGCACTTGTGAGATCTTTGGAAACATGGCAACATTATTTGTGGCTTAAAGAATCTGTGATACATTCCGACCATGAATCTTTAAAGCACCTTAGGGGTCAACAAAAACTAAACCGTAGACATGCAAAATGGAGTTAATTCATAAAATCTTTTCCCTATATTGTCAAGTACAAGAATGTTGTTACCAATGCTTTGTCTAGACGCATATTTTACTCTCGCAACTTGATACTAAAATTCTTGGGTTGCAAAGCGTTAAAGAATTGTATGTCAATGACCCATATTTTGCTGAACCACACTCAAAGTGTAGTGAGGGAAAAGGTTGGGAAAAGTTTCACTTGCATGATGGATTCTTGTTTCGAGCTAACAAATTGTGCATCCCAGATTGCTCTGTTCGTTTGTTGCTTTTGCAGGAGGCTCATGCTGGTGGTCTCATGGGACATTTTGGAGCAAAGAAAACTGAGAGTGTGTTGATTGACCATTTCTTTTGGCCAAGGATGAGGCGTGATGTTGAGCGCTACGTGCTACAATCTGAGATTTGCCGCAAAGCTAAGTCACATTTAAACCCTAATGGACTTTATATGCCTTTATCAAGTACACCTTGGGAAGATATTTCTATGGATTTTGTTCTTGAATTACCGCGCACTAAGAGGGGGAGTGATTCAGTTTTTGTGGTGGTTGATAGGTTTAGGAAGATGGATCATTTTATCCCATGTCATAAGAGCGATGATGCTTCACACATTGCTGATTTGTTTTTCAGGGAAGTCGTGCGGCTACATGGAGTACCACGCGCTATTGTTTCAAATCGTGACACCAAGTTCTAGGAACAAAGCTTCTCTTTTCCACTACATGCCACCCACAAATGGATGGACAAACTGAAGTTGTCAACCGCACACTATCCATGATGCTAAGAGCAGTTTTAAACAAAAATTTGAAGATGTGGGAAGAGTGTCTCCCACACGTGGAGTTTCCATACAACAGGGTAGTACATTCGACCACTAAATTTTGTCCTTTTGAAATTGTTTATGGTTTCGAACTTGCTGCTCCCATAGATCTTTTGCCTTTACCATTGTAGGAGCGAACCAATCTTGATGCAAGTAAGCGTGCTGACTTCGTGAAGAAAATTCATGAGAAGACCAAGGAAAATTGAGAAGATGACTGAACAATATGCAAAACGAGCAAACAAGGGAAGAAAGAAGGTGTTGTTTGAATAAGGTGATCTTGTGTGGGTACACCTGTGAAAGCATCATTTCCCGGATCAACGCAAATGCAAGCTGTAGCCACGTGGAGATGATCCATTCAAAGTGCTTGCGAAGATCAATGACAATGCCTACAAGATTGACCTTCCGATGGATTATGGTGTTAGTCCAACTTTCAATGTGTCCGACCGCTCTCCATACTTTGGACCATCAGAGTCGAGGACAACTCCTTTTGAAGAGGGGGAGGATGATGAGGACACCACAACCATCGATAAGTCTCCAACAATTATAGGTCCAATTGAAGGAAATATGCCCTAGAGGCAATAATAAAGTTATTATTAATTTCCTTATTTCATGATAAATGTTTATTATTCATGCTAGAATTGTATTAACCAGAAACTTAGTACATGTGTGAATACATAGACAAACAGAGTGTCACTAGTATGCCTCTACTTGACTAGCTCGTTGAATCAAAGATGCTTAAGTTTCCTAGCCATGGACATGAGTTGTCATTTGATTAACGGGATCACATCATTAGAGAATGATGTGATTGACTTGACCCATTCCGTTAGCTTAGCACTTGATCGTTTAGTTTATTGCTATTGCTTTCTTCATGACTTATACATGTTCCTATGACTATGAGATTATGCAACTCCCGAATACCGGAGGAACACTTAGTGTGCTATCAAACGTCACAACGGAACTGGGTGATTATAAAGATGCTCTACAGGTGTCTCCGATGGTGTTTGTTGAGTTGGCATAGATCGAGATTAGGATTTGTCACTTCGAGTATCGGAGAGGTATCTCTGGGCCCTCTCGGTAATGCACATCACTATAAGCCTTGCAAGCAATGTGACTAATGAGTTAGTTGCGGGATGATGCATTACGGAACGAGTAAGGAGACTTGCCGGCAACATGATTGAACTAGGTATTGAGATACCGACGATCGAATCTCGGGCAAGTAACACACCGATGACAAAGGGAACAACGTATGTTGTTGTGCGGTTTGACCGATAAAGATCTTCGTGGAATATGTGGGAGCCAATATGAGCATCCAGGTTTCGCTATTGGTTATTGACCAGAGACATGTCTCGGTCATGTCTACATAGTTCTCGAACCCGTAGGGTCCGCACGCTTAACGTTTGGTGGCGATAGGTATTATGAGTATATGTGTTTTGATGTACCGAAGGTTGTTCGGAGTCCCGGATGTGTTCACGGACATGACGAGGAGTCTCGAAATGGTCGAGACATAAAGATCGATATATTGGATGGCTATGTTTGGACAATGGTTCCGGATGAGTTCGGGCATTTACCGAAGTACCGGGAGGTTACCGGAACCCCCGGGGGAGCATATGGGCCTTATTGGGCCTTAGTGGAATAGAGGAGAGGAAGGCCAAGGTGGAGGGCGTGCCCCCCCCTAGCCCAATCCGAATTGGGTGGGGGCCGGGCCCCCCTTTTCCTTCCCTCTCTCTCCCCCTTCCTTCTCTCCTACTCCAACAAGGGAAAGGGGGAATCCTACTCCCACCGGGAGTAGGACTCCCCCCTTGGGCGCGCCTAGGAGGCCGGCCCTCTCCCCCTCCTCCACTCCTTTATATACGGGGGAGGGGGCACCCCATAGAAACATAAGTTGATCATTGATCTCATAGCCGTGTGCGGTGCCCCCCTCCACCATAATCCACCTCGTTCATATCATTGCAGTGCTTAGGCGAAGCCCTGCGCCGGTAGCTTCATCATCACCGTCATCACGCCGTCGTGCTGACGAAGCTATCCCTCGACACTCTGCTGGATCGTTAGTTCGTGGGACATCACCGAGCCGAACGTGTGTAGATCGCAGAGGTGCCATACTTCCGGTACTAGGATCGGTCGATCGTGAAGACATACGACTACATCAACCGCGTTTTCATAACGCTTCCGCTTACGGTCTACGAGGGTACGTGGACAACACTCTCCCCTCTGATTGCTATGCATCACCATGATCTTGCGTGTGCGTAGGAAACTTTTTGAAATTACTACGTTCCCCAACAGTGGCATCAGAGCCAGGTTTATGCGTAGATGTTATATGCGCGAGTAGAACACAAGTGAGTTGTGGGCGATAATAGTCATACTGCTTACCAGCATGTCATACTTTGATTCCGCGGTATTGTTGGATGAAGCGGCCTGGACCGACATTACGCGTACGCTTACGCGAGACTAGTTCTACCAATGTGCTTTGCACACAGGTGGTTGGCGGGTGTCAGTTTCTCCAACTTTAGTTGAATCGAGTGTGGCTACGCCCGGTCCTTGTTGAAGGTTAAAACAGCACATACTTGACGAAAAATCGTTGTGGTTTTGATGCGTAGGTAAGAACGGTTCTTGCTCAGCCCGTAGCAGCCACGTAAAACTTGCAACAACAAAGTAGAGGACGTCTAACTTGTTTTTGCAGGGCATGTTGTGATGTGATATGGTCAAGACATGATGCTAAATTTTATTGTATGAGATGATCATGTTTTGTAACGAAGTTATCGGCAACTGGCAGGAGCCATATGGTTGTCGCTTTATTGTATGAAATGCAATCGCCATGTAATTGATTTACTTTATCACTAAGCGGCAGCGATAGTCGTAGAAGCAATAGTTGGTGAAACGACAACGATGCTACGATGGAGATCAACGTGTCACGCCGGTGACGATGGTGATCATGACGGTGCTTTGGAGATGGAGATCAAAGGCACAAGATGATGATGGCCATATCATATCACTTATATTGATTGCATGTGATGTTTATCCTTTATGCATCTTATTTTGCTTAGTTCGACGGTAGCATTATAAGATGATCTGTCACTAAATTTCAAGGTACAAGTGTTCTCCCTGAGTATGCACCGTTGCGAAAGTTCGTCGTGCCGAGACACCACGTGATGATCGGGTGTGATAAGCTCTACGTTCACATACAACGGGTGCAAGCCAGTTTTGCACACGCAGAATACTCGGGTTAAACTTGACGAGCCTAGCATATGCAGATATGGCCTCGGAACACTGAGACCGAAAGGTTGAGCGTGAATTATATAGTAGATATGATCAACATAGTGATGTTCACCATTGAAAACTACTCCATCTCACGTGATGATCGGACATGGTTTAGTTGATTTGGATCACGTGATCACTTAGATGATTAGAGGGATGTCTATCTAAGTGGGAGTTCTTAAGTAATTTGATTAATTGAACTTTAATTTATCATGAACTTAGTACCTGATAGTATTTTGCATGTCTATGTTGTTGTAGATAGATGGCCTGTTGTTGTTCTGTTGAATTTTAATATGTTCCTAGAGAAAAATAAGCTGAAAGATGTTAGTAGCAATGATGCGGTCTGGGTCCGTGATCTGAGGATTATCCTCATTGTTGCACAGAAGAATTATGTCCTTAATGCACCGCTAGGTGACGGACCTATTGCAGGAGTAGATGCAAACATTAAGAACGTTTGACAAGCTCGGTATGATGACTACTTGATAGTTTAGTGCGCCATGCTTTACGGCTTAGAACCGGGACTTCAAAAACGATTTGAACGCCACAGAACATATAAGATGTTCTAAGAGCTGAAATTGGTATTTCAGACTCATGCCCGAGTTGAGAGGTATGAGACCTCTGACAAGTACTTTGCCTACAAGATGGAGGAGAATAGCTCAACTAGTGCTCATGTGCTCAGAATGTCTAAGTACTACAATCGCTTGAATCAAGTGGGAGTTAATCTTCCAAATAAGATAGTGATTGACAGAGTTCTCTAGTCACTATCACCAAGTTACTAGAACTTTGTGATGAACTATAATATGCAAGGGAAGACGAAAAACGATTCCCGAGGTCTTCGCGATGCTGAAATCGGCGAAGGTAGAAATCAAGAAAAAGCATCAATTGTTGATGGTTGACAAGACCACTTGTTTCAAGTAAAAGGGCAAAGGGAAAGAAAGGGAACTTAAAGAAGAATGGCAAGCAAGTTGCCACTCCCATGAAGAAGCCCAAAGCTAGACCCAAGCCTGAGGCTGAGTGCTTCTACTGCAAAGGAAATGGTCACTGGAAGTGGAACTGCCCTAGATACTTGGCGGATAAGAAGGATGGCAAAGTGAACAAAGGTATATTGGATATACATGTTATTGATGTGTACTTTACTAGTGTTTATAGCGACCCCTTGGTATTTGATACTGGTTCAGTTGCTAAGAGTAGTAACTCGAAACAGGAGATGCAAAATAAATAGAGACTAGTTAAGGGCGGGGTGATGATGTGTGTTGGAAGTGATTCCAAGGTTGATAAGATCACCATCGCACACTCCCTTTACCTTCGGGATTAGTGTTGAACCTAAAATAAATGTTATTTGGTGTTTGCGTTGAGCATGAATATGATTGGATCATGTTTATTGCAAAACGGTTATTCATTTAAGTCAAAGAATAATTGTTGTTCTATTTACATGAATAAAACCTTCTATGGTCATACACTCAATATAAATGGTTTATTGAATCTCGATCGTAGTGATACACATATTCATAAATATTGAAGCCAAAAGATGCAAAGTTAATAATGATAGTGCAACTTATTTGTGGCACTCTCGTTTAGGACATATTGGTGTAAAGCGCATGAAGAAACTCCATGCTGATGGGATTTTGGAATCACTTGATTATGAATCACTTGATGCTTGTGAACCATGCCTCATGGGCAAGATGACTAAAACTCCGTTCTCCGGAACAATGGAGCGAGCAACTGACTTATTGGAAATAATACATACTGACGTATGTGGTCCGATGAGTGTAGGCTCGCGGCGGGTATCGTTATTTTCTAACCTTCACAGATGATTTGAGCAGATATGGGTATATCTACTTAATGAAACATAAGTCTGAAACATTTGAAAAGTTCAAAGGATTTCAGAGTGAAGTAGAAAATCATTGTAACAAGAAAATAAAGTTTCTACGATCTGATCGTGGAGGAGAATATTTGAGTTACGAGTTTGGTCTTCATTTGAAACAATGCGGAATAGTTTCGCAACTCACGCCACCTGGAACGCCATGGCGTAATGGTGTGTTCGAATGTCATAATCGTACTTTATTGGATATGGTGCGATCTACGATGTCTCTTACCGATTTACCACTATCGTTTTGGGGTTATGCATTAGAGACAGCTGCATTCACGTTTAATAGGGCATCAATTAAATCCGTTAAGACGGCACCTTATGAACTGTGGTTTGGCAAGAAACCCAAGTTGTCATTTCTAAAAGTTTGGCGCTGTGATCTTATGTGAAAAAGCTTCAACCTGATAAGCTCGAACCCAAATCGGAGATATGTGTCTTCATAGGATATCCAAAGGAGACTGTTGGGTACACCTTCTATCACAGATCCGAAAGGCAAGATATTCGTTGCTAAGAATGGATCCTTTCTAGAGAAGGAGTTTCTCTCGAAAGAAGTGAGTGGGAGGAAAGTAGAACTTGATGAGGTCATTGTACCTTCTCCCGAATTGGAAAGTAGTTCATCACAGAAATCAGTTCCAGTGATGCCTACACCAATTAGTGAGGAAGTTAATGATGATGATCATGAAACTTCAGATCAAGTTACTACCGAACCTCGTAGGTCAACCAGAGTACGTTTTGCACTAGAGTGGTACGGTAATCCGGTTCTGGAAGTCATGTTACTAGACCATGGCGAACCTACGAACTATGAGGAAGCGATGATGAGCCCAGATTCCGCAAAATGGTTTAAGGCCATGAAATCTGAGATAGGATCCATGTATGAAAACAAAATATGGACTTTGGTGGAATTGCCCGATGATCGGCAAGCCATTGAGAATAAATGGATCTTCAAGGGGAAGACGAACGCTGATGGTAGAGTTACTATCTACAAAGCTCGACTTGTTGCGAAAGGTTTTCGACAAGTTCAAGGTGTTGACTACAATGAGATTTTCTCACTCGTGGCGATGCTTAAGTCTGTCTGAATCATGTTAGCAATTGCCGCATTTTATGAAATATGGCAAATGGATAACAAAACTGCATTCCTTAATGGATTTATTAAAGAAGAGTTGTATATGGTGCAACCAGAGGGTTTTGTCAATCCTAAAGGTGCTAACAAAATGTGCAAGCTCCAGCGATCCATCTATGGACTGGTGCAAGCATCTCGGAGTTGGAATAAACGCTTTGATAAGTTAATCAAAGCATATAGTTTTATATAGACTTGTGGTGAAGCCTGTATTTACAAGAAAGTGAGTGGGAGCACTACAGCCTTTCTGATAAGTATATATGAATGACATATTGTCGGTCGGAAATGATGTAGAATTTTCTGGAAAGCATAAAGGAGTGTTTGAAAGGAGTTTTTAAAGAAAGACCTCGGTGAAGTTGTTTACATATTGAGCATCAAGATCTATAGAGATAGATCAAGACGCTTGATAAGTTTTTTCAATGAGTACATACCTTGACAAGTTTTTGAAGTAGTTCAAAATGGAATAGTGAAAGAAAGAGTTCTTGCCTGTGTTGCAAGGTGTGAAGTTGAGAAAGACTCAAAGCCCGACCACAACAGAAGATAGAGAGAGAATGAAAGTCATTCCCTATGCCTCAGCCATAGGTTCTATAAAGTATGCCATGCTGTGTACCAGACCTATTGTATACCCTGCCCTGAGTTTGGCAAGGGAATACAATTTTGATCTAGGAGTAGATCACAGGATAGCGGTCAAAATTATCCTTAGAGTACTAAGGACATATTTCTCGGTTATGGAGGTGATAAAGAGTTCGTCGTGAAGAGTTACGTCGATGCAAGTTTTTACACCAATCCAGATGACTCTAAGTCTCAATCTGGATACATATTGAAAGTGGGAGCAATTAGCTAGAGTAGCTCCATGCAGAGTATTGTAGACAAATATTTGCAAAATACATACGGCTCTGAATGTGGCAGACCCGTTGACTAAACTTCTCTCACAAGCAAAACATGATCACACCTTAGTACTCTTTGGGTGTTAATCACATAGCGATGTGAAGTAGATTATTGACTCTAGTAAACCCTTTGGGTGTTGGTCACATGACGATGTGAACTATGAGTGTTAATCACATGGTGATGTGAACTGTTGGTGTTAAATCACATGGCGATGTGAACTAGATTATTGACTCTAGTGCAAGTGGGAGACTGAAGGAAATATGCCCTAGAGGTAATAATAAAGTTATTATTTATTTCCTTATTTCATGATAAATGTTTATTATTCATGCTAGAATTGTATTAACCGGAAACTTAGTACATGTGTGAATACATAGACAAACAGAGTGTCACTAGTATGCCTCTACTTGACTAGCTCATTGAATCAAAGATGGTTAAGTTTCCTAGCCATAGACATGAGTTGTCATTTGATTAACGGGATCACATCATTAGAGAATGATGTGATTGACTTGACCCATTCTGTTAGCTTAGCACTTGATCGTTTAGTTTATTGCTATTGCTTTCTTCATGACTTATACATGTTCCTATGACTATGAGATTATGCAACTCCCGAATACCGGAGGAACACTTAGTGTGCTATCAAACGTCACAACATAACTGGGTGATTATAAAGATGCTCTATAGGTGTCTCCGATGGTGTTTGTTGAGTTGGCATAAATCGAGATTAGGATTTGTCACTCCGAGTATCGAAGAGGTATCTCTGGGCCCTCTCGGTAATGCACATCACTATAAGCCTTGCAAGCAATGTGACTAATGAGTTAGTTGCGGGATGATGCATTACGGAACGAGTAAGGAGACTTGCCGGCAACGAGATTGAACTAGGTATTGAGATACCGACGATCGAATCTCGGGCAAGTAACATACCGATGACAAAGGGAACAACGTATGTTGTTGTGTGGTTTGACCGATAAAGATCTTCGTAGAATATGTGGGAGCCAATATGAGCATCTAGGTTCCGCTATTGGTTATTGACCGGAGACATATCTCGGTCATGTCATGTCTACATAGTTCTCGAACCCGTAGGGTCCGCATGCTTAACGTTCGGTGACGATCGGACATGGCGAGGAGTCTCGAAATGGTCGAGACATAAAGATCGATATATTGGTTGGCTATGTTTGGACATCAGAATGGTTCCGGGTGAGTTCGGGCATTTACCGGAGTACCGGGAGGTTACCGGAACCCCCCCGGGGAGCATATGGGCCTTATTGGGCCTTAGTGGAATAGAGGAGAGGAAGGCGAAGGTGGAGGGCGCCCCCCCCCCTAGCCCAATCCGAATTGGGTGGGTGCCCCCCCCCCTTTTCCTTCCCTCTCTCTTCCCCTTCATTCTCTCCTACTCCAACAAGGGAAAGGGGGAATCCTACTCCCACCGAGAGTAGGACTCCCCCCTTGGGCGCGCCTAGGAGGACGGCCCTTTCCCCCTCCTCCACTCCTTTATATACGGGGGAGGGGGGCACCCCATAGAAACACAAGTTGATCATTGATCTCTTAGCCGTGTGCGGTGCCCCCCTCCACCATAATCCACCTCGGTCATATCATTGCAGTGCTTAGGCAAAGCCTTGCGCCGGTAGCTTCATCATCACCGTCATCACGCCGTCGTGCTGACGAAGCTATCCCTCGACACTCTGCTGGATCGTGAGTTCGTGGGACATCACCGAGCCGAACGTGTGCAGATCGCGGAGGTGTCGTACTTTCGGTACTAGGATCGGTCGACGTGAAGACATACGACTACATCAACCACGTTGTCATAACGCTTCTGCTTAGGGTCTACGAGGGTACGCGGACAACACTCTCCCCTCTGATTGCTATGCATCACCATGATCTTGCGTGTGCTTAGGATTTTTTTTGAAATTACTACGTTCCCCAATACCAATCACAAGAAGTCGTGCCAAACAAATAAGTGACCAGGTGAACGCTAACTTAAGTTTACCTTGTAACCTTGATGACACAACTATGCTTTCATCCCCATTGTTGTTGGTTTTTTGACATCAGTTGTTCGTTGAACTTAGGTATAGCATTAAAGCAATCCAACAACCTATGAGCTCTTGAAGCAACCGCTTTGGAGGAACAAGTTTGGAGAAAACAAGTTTCAAGTGAAGCTGGTCTTGTCAGTTTTTCCCTCAGATGTTTCGTTGTTCCACACCCATGTAGTGGAGATACGGAGCCATATGGGTACATCAACCGAAGCTACATCAAATTATCTTTCCAATGCAAAAAACCTCACATCATTTGGAGTTGTGAGTCAAAAATTCTAGCCAATCTCATGGAAGGTGTCGAGGCTGTCAAGACTTCGCGAATTTCCGAGGAGCTCTCCAACAACTCCCAAAGTTGACTGCTTATTCCCCCAAGGAAACCATCCAAACCTGCTTGCTTTTGAAACCATTTTCACACCTAGCAAAAGGGGTTGTCCCTACTATAAACCCCCATCTCTCCATCCTCTAGAGAACCTTTTGTCAAACAATTCAGCTACAAGCTTATGCAGAAAAACTACTAGAGAGATCCGAGAGATCTTGTTACCTTTGCTCTTGTGAGTTCATTCGGATACGGGAGAAGGAGCCTCTAGTTCCCCCTGATTCATGCTCTATGGTTCCGGCCATTTTGTGTGGATTAGTCCCGGTTTGTGGTTCTGCGATTGTTCGGACAATGGGTTCGAGTTCTTGTAGCTTCGGTCAGCCATCCCCAACGTACGGGTTGCATCCAACCTTGGCAAGTATAAAGCTAGTTATCCCGGCTGCTTGCATCTAGTTATCCCTCCCAATTCCATCCTACGACGTGAAGATCGGGCCACCCTCGGGCATGAACTTGTTCATCGGGTTCCCACCTATCAAGCTCCGGAATGGTCCGGATTTAAATATTGGTATATATAGGACGATGATATTTGGACACCGGAAGAGTTTCGGGATGTACCAGATAGAAATCGGGTCACCGAAAGGGGTTCTGGACACCCCGGGAGGTTAATGGGCCATATGGGCCAAAGGGGGGAACACACCAGCCCACAAGGGGCTGGCGCGCCCCTCCTAGGCCGTGGCCCTTGGGGAGAGAGGAAAGGGTGGAGTCGGCCTCCCCCTTCCTTTCCTCTCCCCCCTTTCCTTCCCCCCTCTGGCAAATATGGTAAGGGGGTGCAGCTAGGGAAGGACCCCAAGTAGGATTCGGCCTACTTGGGGCACCTCCTTGGCTGCTCCTCCCTCCCCCCACCTATATATATGTGGGAGGGGGCGCCACACAGAACTACGACAATCTCTTAGCCGTGTGCGGCGCCCCCCTCCACCGTTTACACCCTCGGTCATATTTTCGTAGTGCTTAGGCGAAGCCCTGCGGAGATAGCATCACCATCGCCGTCACCACGCCGTTGTGCTGCCGGAACTCATCCACTACCTCGCCGGTCTTGCTGGATCAAGAAGGCGAGGACGTCACCGAGCTGAACATTTGCTGAATGAGGAGATGTCGTACGTTCGGTACTCGATCGGTTGGATCGTGAAGAAGTTCGACTAAATCAACCGTGTTAGCAGCTAAACCGTTCCACTTACAATCTACGAGGGTACGTAGACACACTCTCCCCTCTCGTTGCTATGCATCTCCATGGATAGATCTTGCGTGTGCGTAGAATTTTTTTGTTTTCCATGCAACATTTCCCAACAGTGGCATCCGAGCCAGGTCTATGCGTAGATGATATGCACGAGTAGAACACAAAGAGTTGTGGGCGGTGATAGTCATACTGCTTACCACCAACGTCTTATTTTGATACGGTGGTATTATGGAATGAAGCGGCCCGGACCAACCTTACATGTCCACGCACATGAGACCGGTTTCACCGACTGACATGCAACTTGTTTTGCATAAAGGTGGCTGGCGGGTGTCTGTTTCTCCTACTTTAGTTGAATCAAACTTGACTACGGCCGGTCCTTGAAGAAGGTTAAAACAGCAAACTTGATAAATCACCGTTGTGGTTTTTGCTTAGTTAAGAACGGTTCTTGCTAGAAGCCCGTAGCAGCCACGTAAAAATTTGCAACAACAAAGTAGAGGACGTCTAACTTGTTTTTGCAGGGCATGTTGTGATGTGATATGGTCAAGATATGATGTGATGTATGTTGATGTATGAGATGATCATGTTTTGTAATATCGACAACCGATAGGAGCCTTAGGTTGTCTCTTTATTGTATGAAATGCAAGCACCATGTAATTGCTTTACTTTATCGCTATGCGTTAGCAATAGTTGTACAAGCAATAGTTGGCGAGACAACCCCGACGCAACGATGGAGATCAAGGTGTCGAGCCGGTGACGATGGAGAATATGACGATGCTTTGGAGATGGAGATCAAGAGCACAAGATGACGATGTCCATATCATGTCACATATTTTCATTGCATGTGATGTTTATCCTTTATGCATCATATTTTGCTTAGAACGGTGGTAGCATTATAAGATGATCCCTTCACTAAATTTCAAGATAAAAGTGTTCTCCCCAAGTATGCACCGATGGCAAAGTTCGTCGTTTCGAAGCACCTCGTGATGATCGGGTGTGATAGACTCTAGGTTCATATACAAAGGGTGTAAGACAGTTTTGCACATGCAGAATACTTGGGTTAAACTTGACGAGCCTGGCATGTACAGACATGGTCTCGGAACACTGGAGACAGAAAGGTCGAACTTGAGTCATATAGTAGATATGATCAACATAGAGATGTTCACCATTGATGACTACCCCATCTCACGTGATGATCGGACATGGGTTAGTTGATTTGGATCATGTATCACTTAGATAACTTGAGGGATGTTAATTTAAGTGGGAGTTCATTAGTAATTTGATTAATTGAACTTAATTTATCATGAACTTAGTCTTGATAGTTTTTGCATACTATGTTGTAGATCAATAGCTCGCGATATATCTCCTGTATTTTTGATATGTTCCTAGAGAAAACTAAGTTGAAAGATGATGGTAGCAATAATGCGGACTGGGTCCGTGATCTGAGGATTATCCTCATTGTTGCACAAAAGAATTATGTCCTTGATGCACCGCTAGGTGACAGACCTATTGTAGGAGCAGATGTAGACGTTATGAATGTTTGGCAAGCTCAATATGATGACTACCTAATAGTTTAGTGCGCCATGCTTTACGGCTTAAAAGCAGGACTTCAAAAACATTTTGAACGCCACGGAGCATATGAGATGTTCAAAGAGATGAAATTGGTATTTCAGACTCATGCCCATGTCGAGAGGTATGAGACCTCTGACAAGTACTTTGCTTACAAGATGGAGGAGAATAGCTCAGCCAGTGAGCATGTGCTTAGAATGTGTGGGTACTACAATCGCTTGAATCAAGTGGGAGTTAATCTTCTAGATAAGATAGTGATTGACAGAGTTCTCTAGTCACTATCACCAAGCTACTAAACTTCATGATGAACTATAATATGCAAGGGATGACGAAAATGATTCCCGAGCTCTTCGCGATGCTGAAATCGGCGAACGTAGAAATCAAGAAAGAGCATCAAGTATTGATGGTTAACAAGCCACTAGTTTCAAGAAAAAGGGCAAGGGAAAGAAATGGAACTTCAAGAAGAATGGCAAGCAAGTTGCCACTCCCGTGAAGAAGCCCAAAGCTGCACCTAAGCATGAAACTGAGTGCTTCTACTGCAAAGGAAATGGTCACTAGAAGTGGTACTGCCCCAAATACTTGGCGCATAAGAAGGATGGCAAATTGAACAAAGGTATATTTGATATACATGTTATTGATACCGGCGTGTACCTTACTAGTATTCGTAGTAGCCCCTAGGTATTTGATACTGGTTCAGTTGCTAAGATTAGTAACTCGAAATGGGAGTTGCGGAACAAACAAAGACTAGTTAAGGGCGAGGTGATGATGTGTGTTGGAAATGATTCCAAGGTTGATATGATCACCATCGCACACTCCCTCTACCTTCGGGATTAGTGTTGAACCTAAATAAATTTTATTTGGTGTTTGCATTGAGCATGAATATGATTTTATAATGTTTATTGCAATACTATTATTCATTTAAGCCAGAGAATAATTGTTGTTCAGTTTACATGAATAAAACCTTCTATGGTCATACACCCAATGTAAATGGTTTACTGAATCTTGATCGTAGTGATACACATATTCATAATATTGATGCCAAAAGATACAAAGTTGATAATGATAGTGCAACATACTTGTGGCACTGCCGTTTAGGTCATATTGGTGTAAAGCGCATGAAGAAACTCCATGCGGATGGACTTTTGGGATCATTTGATACTTGTGAACCATGCCTCATGGGCAAGATGACAAAAACTCTGTTCTCCCAAACAATGGAGCGAGCTAATGACTTATTGGAAATAATACATACTGATGTATGCGATCCGATGAGTGTTGAAGCACGCACCGGGTATCGTTATTTTCTCACCTTCACAGATGATTTGAGTAGGTATGGGTATATCTACTTGATGAAACACAAGTCTGAAACATTTGAAAAGTTCAAAGAATTTTGGAGTGAAGTGGAGAATCATCGTAAGAAGAAAATAAAGTTTCTACAATCTGATCGCGGAGGCGAATATTTGAGTGACGAGTTTGGCCTTCATTTAAAACAATGTGGAATTGTTTCACAACTCACGCCACCTGAAACACCATAGCGTAATGGTGTGTCCGAACATCGTAACCGTACTTTATTAGATATGGTGCGTTCTATGATGTCTCTTACTGAGTTACCACTATCGTTTTGGGGTTATGCATTAAAGACAGCTGCATTCACATTAAATAGGGCATCGTCTAAATCCATTGAGACGACACCGTATGAACTGTGGTTTGGCAAGAAACCTAAGATGTCGTTTCTTAAAGCTTGGGGATGCGACACTTATGTCAAACAGCTTCAGCCAGATAAGCTCGAAACCAAAGCAGAGAAGTGTGTCTTCATAGGATACCCTAAAGAGACCATTGGGTATACCTTCTACCACAGATCCAAAGGCAATATTTTTCTTGCTGAGAATGGGTGCTTTCTAGAGAAGGAGTTTCTCTCGAAAGAAGTGAGTGGGAGGAAAGTAGAGCTTGATGAGGTAATTGTACCTTCTCTCGAATTGGAAAGTAGGACACCAGGGAAAAACGCTTTTGTGATGCCTACACCAACTAAAGAGGAAGCTAATGATGATGATCATGAAACTTTAGATCAAGTTACTACTGAACTTCGTAGGTCGGCCAGAACACGTTCCGCACTAGAGTGGTACGGTAATCCTATCCTAGAAGTCGTGTTATCAGACCATGGCGAACCTATGAACTATGAAGAAGCTATGATGAGCCCAGATTCCAATAAATGGCTTGAGGCCAAGAAATATGAGATAAGATCCATGTATGAGAACAAAGTATGGACTTTGGTGGACTTGCCCGATGATCGGCAAGCCATAGAAAATAAATGGATCTTCAAGAAGAAGACTGGTGCTTATGGTAATGTTACTGTCTACAAAGCTCGACATGTCGCGAAAGGTTTTCGACAAGTTCAAGGAGTTGACTACGATGAGACTTTCTCACCCGTAGAGATGCTTAAGTCTATCCGAATCATGTTAGCAATTGCCGCATTTTATGATTATGAAATCTGGCAAATGGACATCAAAACTGCATTCCTTAATGGATTACTTAAAGAAGAGTTGTATATGATGCAACCAGAAGGTTTTTTAGATCCTAAAGGTGCTAACAAAGTGTGCAAGCTCCAGCGATCCATCTATGGACTGGTGCAAGCATCTCGGAGTTGGAATATATGCTTTGATGAGGTGATCAAAGCATATGGTTTTATACAGACTTACGGTGAAGCCTGTATTTACAAGAAAGTGAGTGGGAGCTCTGTAGCATTTCTGATATTATATGTGGATGACATATTATTGATTGGAAATGATATAGAATTTCTGGATAGCATAAAAGGATACTTGAATAAGAATTTTTCAATGAAAGACCTCGGTGAAGCTGCTTATATATTGGGCATCAAGATCTATAGGGATAGATCGAGACACTTGATAGAATTTTCACAAAGCACATACCTTGACAAAGTTTTGAAGAAGTTCAAAATGGATCAATCAAACGAAGGGTTCTTGCCTGTGTTACAAGGTGGGAAGTTGAGTAAGACTCAAAGCCCAACCACGACAAAAGATAGAGAGAGAATGAAAGTCATTCCCTATGCCTCAGCCATAGGTTCTATAAAGTATGCCATGCTATGTACCAGACCTATTGTGTACCTTGCCATGAGTTTGGCAAGGGGGCACAATAGTGATCCAGGAGTAGATCACTGGACAGCAGTCAAAATTATCCTTAGTTACCTAAGAGGACTAAGGAAATATTTCTTGGCTATGGAGGTGATAAAGAATTCGTTGTAAAGGGTTACATCGATGCAAGCTTTGACACCGATTCGGATGTCTCTGAATCTCAATCTGGATACGTATTGAAAGTGGGAGAAATTAGCTAGAGTAGCACCATGCAGAGCATTGTAGACATAGAAATTTGCAAAATACATACGGATCTGAATGTGGCTGTGACGCCCGGATAATTAAGCTACAGTAACCTATGCTAATGATGCCACATCACCTCGGTTACTATTGATAAACTCGCGTTAGTTCGAAACCGATTCAAATTCAAAATCAAGCAGGCAATAAAACTTTTCAAATATTAAAACTATAATGTTCGGAGTGAACCAAATATTTCATAGGAAATTATGGTGGAGAAACCACACCTTTATAAAATGTTTAAATACTATAAGGTGAATAAAACAGTAGCAAAAACTATTATTTAAGTACTTTTAAATATTAAATAATTATGAAACTATTTTAGCTTGGGTAATAAATTAATGTGGCAGTGATATATTTGATGATACTAATTTAGGTGCTAACTTGGTATTAATAAAAACTAAAATAACAGAAACTAAAAAAACTAAAAAAAATAGAACAAAACAAAAGACCTAAGCTACTGGGCACTTTTGGCCCATCTAGCAACTTACCCAGGTCAGCCCATCTCTCCCTCCTTCAACCTGTAGCAGGGGCATCGTGGAGCACATCCACGGACACCATGGCATCGTGGCGCACATCCGCGCCCCCCTCGCCCTACTTAACATCGCCAGGCTCCCTCCCTCGATCCCCTCCTAACCCTAGCACCAACCATTCCCTCCCTCACTCCCTGTCACTCTCTCCCAAACGCCTCTGGCGTCGTGGCGCCGTCAATCCCGCGGCCTCCATCCACCCCGTGCCTCACGGAGACGTCCCGGAGGACCACCGTCGTCGTCCACGTCGGCTCCGCCCTTCGGCTCAAGCCGAGGCCCTCTCCATCAACGGGATCCAACCCTCCATCAACCCCTGCCGCCGGTCGTCTTCGTCGAACCGCCGCTCAAGCGCCGCCACGTCCATCCCGAGCGCGCCCTCACCTCCCCGGGGTGAGCCAGCACCGTCCCCTGCTTTTCCCCCTCGCCCATGTCGCCGAGGCCCCCGCCGTAGGCCGCCTCCGCCCACCGCACGCCCGCGCGCCTGACCCGAGCAACCCGCGCCCGCCTCGTGCTCGCCCGCGACCCGCGGCGCCTGCGGCGCGCGCTCGTGGCCACGCCCAGCCGCCTCCTGGACGCGCTGTCGTCGTGCTCCGGCCGCCTGGACAGCCCAAAGCCCGTGTGTGGCCTCGCCCAGCCTCCTGCACTCTGTCACCGCTGCTTCTGCGTTCTGCCGCTAACACTACTGCTGCCTCCTCTTCCCTGCTGCTCACGTCGCGTGCCGTGCTCGCGCACCGCTGCCGGCTGCGACCCAGCCGCCCCTGGCCTCGCCTGGCCTGCGCCCGCGCAACCACGCACCCTTGTCCAGCCACCCACTTGTTGTACTGCTGCTGCTAACTACTGTTGATGCAACTAGCTTTACCAATATTACATTGAGTAACTCTCTGGACAGCCCCTAAACAACAACTAATCAAGTGCTAACATGAGTAAAAATAATATGAGTAGAAAGTTGTAACACCCCGCATGTAACTTGCCATATTTGTAACTCCGACTCTTGCCATTTTCGGCTATGTGATATGATATTCCCTCCGTGGTCGGGTTTTGTCTTTTGTTTTGTTTTTTGTTCATGTCTTGCATTTCATATCATGTCATCATGTGCATTGCATTTGCATACGTGTTCGTCTCATGCATCCGAGCATTTTCCCCGTTGTCTGTTTTGCAATCCGGCGCTCCTATCTCCTCCGGTGCACCCCTCTTGTTTTCTTTCGTGAGCGGATGTCAAACGTTCTCGGAATGGACTGAGGCTTGTCAAGTGGCCCTAGTATACCACCGGTAGACCACCGGTCAAGTTTCGTTCCATTTGGAGGTCGTTTGGTACTCCAACGGTTAACCGGGCATCCGCAATGTCCATTTGTGTGTTGCAGCAAAACCCCCTCTCTAAACAGCCCAAAAACCCACCAAACTCTCTTCCATGCTCTAGGTCGTTCGATCACGATCGTGTGGGCGAAAACCGCACCTCATTTGGACTCTCCTAGCTCCCTCTACCTATTTATATGTGACCCTCCCGAAATAGATCACAGATGAAACCCTAGCGTTTTTCCCCGCCGCCGCCGGACACGTCCGTACGTCACCGGACATATCGCCGCCGCCGGCCGCAGCCACTGCCGTCGCGCCACCTGTCCCGCTCCGCCGCCACCCACCGCCGGCCCACCGGGCCCGTAGCGGACCTGCGCGGCCCGCCCCGCGCCCGCGCCTCCCCGCAGCTCCACCGCGCCTTCGCCACCGTGCCTGCCCCGCCGCCTCGCCGCGCCGGCCTGCCTCGCCTCCTCTCCTCCGGCCGCCGCCCCTCCCTCCTCCTCCGGCGAGCCGAGCTGCTGCCCCGATGAACTGCTACAGAGCCCGATCCAAAAATCCCGTGCGTTGACTTTCTCACCCCCCCCCCCCCCGAAATTTCTGTCTTGGTTTTTTTACAATAAGTACCCATGTTCAACAGTGCATAACTCTTTGCATGTAGCTCCGTTTTACGCGTGTAATATGTCAAATTGTTCGTCTCGTGATACTCCACATTTTGTTCAATTGCACCATGTGCATTAGAGGCCATATTGATGCCCAAATCTCTGTTGCAAGAGGGCTAGTTGCTGTTGTCTGCTGTCATTTTTGTGTCATTTAATCTGTGCCTCTTATGGGCATGAGCTCTACATGTGTTTTGTTCTATGCCATGCCATCTTTCCAGTGGTGTATGCCATGTATTTTTGTGATCTCTGTGGTAACTAGCACAAGCATGCAATCTAGGCTCTGTAATGTTTCTGATTTTAGAGACTTAGTGATTTCTCTAAGTCCTTGTCTGCTGTTATTTTGTTGCCATGTAAACTTGATGCTACAGAGAGATCCATGCATATTTTGGAGATGTTCAGTAAGTATGTTTTGTAGATATTGTTGTAATTGATCCATTCCTGCCCTTGTTTGCAATTATGGAGTGCCATAGCATGACTCAATCTTGCTATACTTTTGCTATAAAATATTTCTGGCAGATTCTTAACATGATATGCAATTTGCCAAGCTTATTGTAGTTGATACATTCATGCTATGCTTTTTTTCTTGCCATGGTTAGCTTCATAAACATGCCATCTTGCTGTAGGTATGCTTGTTTTGTCATGCATTGCCTTGTGGTGAGTGCATCAAGCTCACCAAGATGCCTTCATATTATTATTTCTGCCATGCTCTGTTTTCTGCTAAGTCTGAAACCTGATAACGAAACTTGCTATGTTTACGAGGTTGCCATCATATCTTCTGGTCCTTTTTGGCTTATGGTCAGTAAGGGACTTTTGTCATATGCATTTAGTAGAATACTTCCATGCCTTGTTTTGCCATGTTAAATTCCTGTAGCATGTTGATTTCGTGCTCTGAACATTGCTACCTGATGCTGTTTTCTGCCATGTCCAGTAATTTCACCGAGTCTGGAACCTGTTATCTTTTGCACTTTTGCCATGCTTGTTTGAGCTTGTTATGTTGTGAACTAGCCGTAGCTCAGTGTTCATCTTTTGTCAAGCATCTCCTGTAGATTACTGCCATATGCTTTGTTGCTATGTTGGAGTGCTGTAGCATTGTTGCTTGTTGCATTTTAAGTGCTATCATGCTGTTAATCACAGATTCGTGTCATTCTTGTTTTGCTTGCCATTTGCAAACCGTGCATCCGTTTCCGGTGATCTTTAGATCGATTTCGACCGAAATCATCTCATCTTTCCAGTGGCATGTTTGGTTTGCCAAGTTACTGCCTTGTTCATCATTTTCCTTCCAGAGCACGCATACGCATCGCATATCATATCTTGCATATCATACATGTTTTGCATCATGTTGCTTGTGCATTTCTCGTGATTGATTGTGGTTCCGTTGCTTGTGTTCTTGTCTTGGGTAGAGCCGGGAGACGAGTTCATGAACGAGGAACCTGTTGAGTACTCTTACGAGGATCAAGCTTTCGACAACTCTGAGAACCTTGCAGGCAAGATGACCACCCCTCGAAATCACTTCTATCTTTGCTTTGCTAGTTGTTCGCTCTATTGCCATGCTGTGCTACCTATCACTTGCTATATCATGCCTCCCATATTGCCATGTCAGCCCCTAACCATCCTTTCCTAGCAAACCGTTGTTTGGCTATGTTACCGCTTTTGCTCAGCTCTTCTTATAGCGTTGCTAGTTGCAGGTGAAGTTGAAGTTTGTTCCATGTCGGAACATGGATATGTTGGGATATCACAATATCTCTTATTTAATTAATGCATCTATATATATTTGGTAAAGGGTGGAAGGCTCGGCCTTATGCCTGGTGTTTTGTTCCACTCTTGCCGCCCTAGTTTCTGTCATACCGGTATTATGTTCCTTGAGTTTGCGTTCCTTACGCGGTCGGGTGATTTATGGGACCCCCTTGACAGTTCGCCTTGAATAAAACTCCTCCAGCAAGGCCCAACCTTGGTTTTACCATTTGCCACCTAAGCCTTTTTCCCCCGGGTTTTCTAGAGCCCGAGGGTCATCTTTATTTTAAACCCCCGGGCCAGTGTTCCTTTGAGTGCTGGTCCAAACTAGAGCCCTTTGCAGCGCCACCTTGGGGAAACTCGAGGATTGGTTTTAGTTGTACGGACTGCTCATCCGGTGTGCCCTGAGAACGAGATATGTGCAGCTCCTATCGGGATTTGTCGGCACATTCGGGCGGCTTTGCTGGTCTTGTTTTACCATTGTCGAAATGTCTTGTAAACCGGGATTCCGAGACTGATCGTGTCTTTCCTGGAGAAGGTTTATCCTTCGTTGACCGTGAGAGCTTATGATGGGCTAAGTTGGGACACCCCTGCAGGGTATTATCTTTCGAAAGCCGTGCCCGCGGTTATGAGGCAGATGGGAATTTGTTAATGTCCGGTTGTAGAGAACTTGTCACTTGACCCAACTAAAATACATCAACTGTGTGCGTAGCTGTGATGGTCTCTTCTCGGCGGAGTCCGGGAAGTGAACACGGTCTGAGTTATGTATGACATAAGTAGGAGTTCAGGATCACTTCTTGGTCATTGCTAGATGACGTCCGCTCCTTTGCTTCTCTTCTCGCTCTCTTTTGCGTATGTTAGCCACCATATATGCTTATTGCCGCTGCAGCTCCACCTCATTACACCATCCTTTCCTATAAGCTTAAATAGTCTTGATCTCGCGGGTGTGAGATTGCTGAGTCCTCGTGACTCACAGATTCTACCAAAACAGTTGCAGGTGCCGACGATGCCAGTGCAGATGATGGGATCGATCTCAAGTGGGAGTTCGATGAGGAACGTGGTCGTTACTATGTGTCTTTTCCTGATGATCAGTAGTGGAGCCCAGTTGGAACGATCGGGGATCTAGCATTTGGGGTTGTCTTATTTTCATCTGGATTTGACCGTAGTCGGTCTATATGGTTGTATTTTGGATGATGTATGATTTATACTTATGCATTGTGTGAAGTGGCGATTGTAAGCCAACTCTTTATCCCATTTTTGTTCATTACATGGGATTGTGTGAAGATGACCCTTCTTGCGACAAAACCACTATGCGGTTATGCCTCTAAGTCGTGCCTCGACACGTGGGAGATATAGCCGCATCGTGGGCGTTACAAAAGTATACATGACAAACTCCATTTTATCCCACTGGACTAAATCCTTTCGATGCCTGGATTAAATCCTATGAAAATTGCAAAATGCTTTGTTGTGTTAACAGGGAACAGAAGTAACCCCTAGATATGTGTTCCGTGTGTGTGCGTATGTGTTTTCTGTGTGTGTGGCCGGCCGTGACTAATTTCCAGCCATGTCCAATTAGTTTAGGATTAATTAGTAGTTAGGTTATCTACTAGTAGATGACATGTGGGACTCCCCCTTGATTAAATTAGTGAGTTGTTTTATTAACATTTGAGACAATGGCATATGGGACCAGCCTACACTATTCATTCTTTGACTATTCAATCTTTGACTAGGTCAACCCACCCCACTGGCCCCACTGGCATACTCATAGGCTAGAGTAACACTAGGAGACAAAAATAATTACTGTTATAATTTTGAATTAAATTAAATCCAGTAATTTCTAGAAAATGAATTAAAACTTTAAAAATTAATATAAAATAATCCGTAGCTCGGATGAAAATAATTTATACATGAAAGTTGCTCAGAACGACGAGACGAATCCGGATACGCAGCCCGTTCATCCGCCACACATCCCTAGCATAGCAAACACGCAACTTTCCTCCTCCGGTTCATCTGTCCGAAAACGCGAAACACCGGGGATACTTTCCCGGATGTTTTCCCCCTTCGCCGGTATCACCATCCCCGCGTTAGATTACCCCTGGCACCGCGTATTTCCTTGTTATATTTTGTGTGATGCTTTGTTTGCTCCGTATTTACTGTTTCTTCCCCCTCTTCTTCTCTGGTAGACCCTGAGACCGACGCCGCTGCTACCCAGTACGACTACGGTGTTGACGACCCCTCCTTCTCGGCTGAGCTTCCAGGCAAGCCCCCCCCCCCTTGATCACCAGATATCGCCTATTCCTTCTCTATACTGCTTGCATTAGAGTAGTGTAGCATGTTACTGCTTTCAGTTAATCCTATACTGCTACATAGCCTGTCCTTGCTACTACTGTTGTTACCTTTACCAGCAAACCTAAATACTTAGTATAGGATGCTAGTGTTCCATCAGTGGCCCTACATTCTTGTCCGTCTGCCATGCTATACTATCGGGCCGTGATCACTCGGGAGGTGATCACGGGTATATACATATATACATACATACTATACAGGTGGTGACTAAAGTCGGGTCGGCTCGTTGAGTACCCGCATGTGATTCTGATGTGGGGGCTGAAAGGACAGGTGGCTCCATCCAGGTGGTGGTGGGCCTGGGTTCCTGACGGCCTCCGACTGTTACTTTGTGGCGGAGCGACAGGGCAGGTTGAGACCACCTAGGAGAGAGGTGGGCCTGGCCCTGGTCGGCGTCCGCGGATACTTAAAATAACACGCTTAACGAGTTCTTGGTATTTGATCTGAGTCTGGCCATTTGGTCTATACGCACTAACCAGCTACTCGGGAACAGTTATGGGCACTCGACGTCGTGGTATCAGCCGAAGCCTTCGTGACGTCAGCGACGGAGCGGCGCGCGCCGGATTGGACTGGAACGCCTGCTAGGCTAGGTCTGCTTCTGGCCGCCCTCGCAACGTGCAAGTATGCAATGGGCGATGGGCCCAGACCCCTGCGCCATAGGATTTAGACCGGCGTGCTGACCTCTCTGTTGTGCCTAGGTGGGGCTGCGGCGTGTTGATCTTCCGAGGCCGGGCATGACCCAGGAAAGTGTGTCCAGCCAAATGGGATCGAGCGTGTTGGGTTATGTGGTGCACCCCTGCAGGGAAGTTTATCTATTCGAATAGCCGTGTCCCTTGGTAAAAGGACGACCCGGAGTTGTACCTTGACCTTATGACAACTAGAACCGGATACTTAATAAAACACACCCTTCCAAGTGCCAGATATAACCCGGTGATCGCTCTCTAACAGGGCGACGAGGAGGGGATCGCCGGGTAGGATTATGCTATACGATGCTACTTGGTGAACTTACCATCTACTCTCTTCTACATGCTGCAAGATGGAGGCTGCCAGAAGCGTAGTCTTCGATAGGACTAGCTATCCCCCTCTTATTCTGGCATTCTGCAGTTTAGTCCACCGATATTGCCCCTTTACACAGATACCCATGCATATGTAGTGTAGATCCTTGCTTGCGAGTACTTTGGATGAGTACTCACAGTTGCTTTTCTCCCTCTTTTCCCCCTTTCCTTTTTACCTGGTTGTCGCAACCAGATGCTGGAGCCCAGGAGCCAGACGCCACCGTCGATGACGACTCCTACTACACCAGAGGTGCCTACTACTACGTTCAGGCCGCTGACGACCAGGGGTAGTTTAGGAGGATCCCAAGCAGGAGGCCTACGCCTCTTTCGATCTGTATCCCAGTTTGTGCTAGCCTTCTTAAGGCAAACTTGTTTAACTTATGTCTGTACTCAGATATTGTTGCTTCCGCTGACTCGTCTATGATCGAGCACTTGTATCCGAGCCCTCGAGGCCACTGGCTTGTATTATGATGCTTGTATGACTTACTTTATTTTTAGAGTTGTGTTGTGACATCTTCCCGTGAGTCCCTGATCTTGATCGTACACGTTTGCGTGTATGATTAGTGTACAATTGAATCGGGGGCGTCACAGTGGCAGACCCGTTGACTAAACTTCTCTCATAAGAAAAACATGATCACACCTTAGTACTCTTTGGGTGTTAATCACATGGCGATGTGAACTAGATTATTGACTCTAGTAAACTCATTGGGTGTTGGTCACATAGCGATGTGAACTATGGGTGTTAAATCACATGGTGATGTGAACTAGATTAATGACTCTAGTGCAAGTGGGAGACTAATGGAAATATGCCCTAGAGACAATAATAAAAATGGTTATTATTATATTTCCTTAATCATGACAAAGTTTTATTATTCATGATAGAATTGTATTGACCGGAAACTTAAATACATGTGTGAATACATAAACAAATACTGTGTCCCTAGTAAGCCTCTACTAGACTAGCTCATTGATAAAAAATGGTTAAGGTTTCCTAACCATAGACATGTGTTGTCCTTTGATAACGGGATCACATAATTAGAAGAATGATGTGATGGACAAGACCCATCCATTAGCTTAGCATATGATCGTTCAGTTTATTGCTACTGCTTTCTTGAATGTCAAATACATGTTCCTTCGATCATGAGATCATGCAACTCCCGGATACCGGAGGAATACCTTGTGTGCTATCAAACATCACAACGTATCTGGGTGATCATAAAGATGCTCTACAGGTATCTCCAAAGGTGTTTGTTGAGTTGGCATGGATCGAGATTGGTATTTGTCACTCCGAGTATCGGAGAGGTATCTCTGGGCCCTCTCGGTAATACACATCATAATAAGCTTGCAAGCAAAAAAGACTAAGGAGTTAGTTACAAGAAGATGTATTACGGAGCGAGTAAAGAGACTTTCCGGTAACGAGATTGAACTAGGTATGGAGATATCGACGATCGAATCTCGGGCAAGTAACATACCGACAAACAAAAGGAATTACGCATGTTGTCATTACGGTTCGACCAATAAAGATCTTCGTAGAATATGTAGGAGCCAATATGGGTATCCAGATTCCGCTATTGGTTATTGACCGGAGAGGTGTCTCGGTCATGTCTACATAGTTCTCGAACCCGTAGGGTCCGCACGCTTAACGTTCGTTGACGATATAGTGTTATATGAGTTATATGATTAGGTGACCGAATGTTGTTTGGAGTCCCGGATAAGATCACGGACATAATGAGGAGCTCCAGAATGGTCTGGAGGTGAAGATTGATATATAGGACGATGATATTTGGACACCGGAAGAGTTTCGGGATGTACCAGATAGAAATCGGGTCACCGGAAGGGAGTTTAATGGGCCATATGGGCCAAGGGGGGGGGACACACCAGCCCACAAGGGGCTGGCGCGCCCCTCCTAGGTCGCAACCCTTGGGGAGAGAAGGAAAGGGGGAGTCGGCCTCCCCCTTCCTTTCCTCTCCCCCTTTCCTTCCCCCTCAAGCAAATATGGTAAGGGGGGCGCGGCTTGGGGAGGACCCCAAGTAGGGTTCGGCCTACTTGGGGCGCCTCCTTGGCTGCTCCTCCCTCCCCCTACCTATATATATATATATGTGGGAGGGGGTGCCACACAGAACCACGACAATCTCTTAGCCGTGTGCGGCGCCCCCCTCCACCGTTTACACCCTCGGTCATATTTTTCATAGTGCTTAGGCGAAGCCCTGCGGAGATAGCATCACCATCACCAGGCCGTCGTGCTGCCGGAACTCATCCACTACCTTGCCGTCTTGCTGGATCAAGAAGGTGAGGACGTCACCGAGCTGAACGTGTGATGAACGCGGAGGTGTCGTATGTTCGGTACTCGATCGGTTAGATCGTGAAGAAGTTCGACTACATCAACCGCGCTACTAAACGCTTCCGCTTACGGTCTACGAGGGTACGTAGACACACTCTCCCCTCTCATTTCTATGCATCTCCATGGATAGATCTTGCATGTGCATAGAATTTTTTTGTTTTCCATGCAACGTTTCCCACAACAACTTGGGGAGGGGGCCTCCCCAAAGTCAGTCTGGAACACAAGGAAGAGTCCTCCTCGGATTCCAGCACGAAACACCAAGGTTCCTGACGTTTTCAAAAACGCCACGGACCTCGGCGTCTGACCTAGGACCAGACGCTAGGGACCTTGGCGTCTGACCACTGCCCTCCGCAAAACTCCCTTTTGCACTGATCTCAAGCCTCATGGGCTTACCCCTTGGCCCTAGCCAAGGTGTCCTCGCACCAGAACATTTATGAAAACATCTGAAACTCTTTCGAAACTCTCTCGCAACTATTTCTTATATTCACGGAACTATTTCGAGAATATTTTCTCATAACTGTTGCTCCACTAATACTCAACAGATCTTGATTCCCTTAAGATTGTGACCCTGTAGGTTCGGTAAAACATAGACATGAAGCAAACCCCTTCGTTCAATGATCGATAGCGGAACCATGGACGTCCATATCGATCCCTATGATCACATGAATGACATTCGAGTGAACCTTTGGTTATCATGTGATGTTCCCTTTTCTTCACGATACTTCACAAAACCTGAGATGCATCGGTATCCTCCCGAGTCATCACATGCTCACTATACCATTATCGTCGTTATCGGTTTTGTTCTTCTTTCTCGTTATCGTGTTCCGGCATCCCCGTGATGAAGTCACCCGTGTCTGGCCAGATGATGATGGATGTCGTCACACCGAGAGGGCCCTAAGAATATCTCTTCATCGCCGGAGGAGCAAATCCCACTCTCGAGCTATCTAGTCACTTGTCAAACTTTCCGATGAACCTGTAAGTTACCGTTATGATCACCGTGTTACAGGTGACGTTTGAGCAACCCCAAAGTCCAACGTACGGTAAGAAGTGATTACGATACTCTCATGGTTTAAGGAGCAAAATCACATGTTAACACTTCGTGTTATTACAATTGATTACAGACGATATTATCTCAATTCATAACTAACAAGTTCGTGTCGATTCAATATGATCGTTCTTCCAACGTCATAATCTCAATGTTGTTTTAGGACTATCGTTACACTTAACAATATCCTAAGATCCGAAAAACGTGATCACGAACAACACCTGAGCTAGTCTTAGAGGTGAGACTAGGAACCTTTATTTTATCCGTTTATCATTTCACACGTGCATATGAGTTTCCACTGAATCGTTTATTCCACGATCATAGCAGTTTATAGCATGAAATATAAACACTTAACTATGAATATGGAAACATGATAATACAATGTTATTGCCTCTTGGGCATATTTCCAACAAAACCCCATATCTTTTTCAAGATATATCTAATCAAAAATATTAAAATCTAAAAATACTTCTATTTGAAGATACATTATCTTATGGCGGGAGTACATTTACAGTCATGCGTGTCAGACTTTAGAATAAGCTAAAGAAGCACACTCAAACGTCACATTGCTTTCAACAAATCCCTACAAGGACTGGAATTGGGTCATGCCTTCGAGTCATGACTTTAACTATGATGTCCACGTGTTGTAGAAAAATGTGTCCACAAAGATGACATTAAACTAGAAGCAACAATAACCTATAACATTGGCATGTGGAAGCTTGCAGAGAGGATCGGAGGACAATGCATCAACTTAGCAAAGTGGAACTTGAAAACTCGTTGCAAAGCACTATCATTCAAAATTCAAGTCATGATACTTTCTCAGAGGACTAGAGGAAATATGCATCAAAGAAGAAAGAAGGGGTGAAAACTCATTGTAGAGCACCATCAGTCAAAATTCAAGTCATGACACTTCCCAAGACTCGATCTTATTCCAGCTTTTGTCAAGTGTCAAGATACGTGTTACATGTATTGCAATGAGAGGGTAAAATTTATATAGGTGTGAACCAATCCAAGACGTAGAGGGCCTTAATGGCCATCTTAGATCGTGCCTCGGGGGCATCAACATATTTTTGCCAAATAAAATGGCCCATTACCTGGTGTCGTACATACGACGATCTATGGGACCGGGCAACGACCCCTTTGTTGTTCGACTGTGGGGATTCACAAGCACAAAGAACATAATCAACAATCCACACAAGCGGTACCTAGGTTCGAGCCACCGTGAGGTGTAAAACGCTCCTCCTGCTTTATTATATTAGATGTGTTTAAGCTCAAGTTACAAGGAGCGCAGCTTGCCGGCAAGGTGCGCGGGAAGTGCGGTTACGCGAGTAAATGAGCAAAGTGTCTACCTTGTTAAGGTAGCCATGGGCCTCCTTTCATAGAGTAAGGGGTCACAACAATGGCAAAATGGTAATTAAATGAGGTGATAGAATGTGGCTATGACACACACATATAGCTGTTAATAAAGGTAACCCTCAGGCGGCAAGCTGCCACATGCCCCAACAAGCCTTCACCTAACCACTTGCCCGCTCGACACCTATTAACAAGCGACTAGCTAGTCGTTAAGGTGGAGCGGTGGAGAAGAGAAGGGAGCTTATTGGCACGGAGCTTGCCGGTGCATAGCTTGCCGGTCTGGAGCTTGTCGGTCCGGAACTTGTCAGCTTGAAGCTTGCCGGCGGTCCGGGAAGAAGCGCCTTTCCGGTATGTCCTTGGTCCTGCTTGCCGGTGTAACGCTTAGCGGATGTAGCGCTTGCCAGAATGATCAATTCTTCGTTCAGAGTGACTTATGCAACAGCTCTGGGCTAGCATGACCCATGTTTAGAAGGTTTGTGGGACCCTGGTTCCCACTACACTGTCACCTGGCCCATTACAATAATACGAGTGTGATGCATCACTTGCAATGTCCATCTGGTCCCAATTTTTATTATGGATCACACTCCATCGATGTAAAGATGGATGGACCAAGGAAAATTATCCCCATGCAACTGTATAGGAAAAAAATGAAAAAAATAGCCAATATTGATCTTATCATAAACTCGTTGGACCATGACATAACAAATCAGGGATTATTAACTTATCTTCAAATTCGAGGCAATACTAAGTAACCATATTAAATATCATACTAATGAGCAGAATCATGAAGCGCAAAAAAAAGATGGCTAACTGTTTGATACTAAGGTGGAAAGGATGACGATGAAGGACACCGAGGTATCTATTATGTCTGCAACCGGTGACGGTACATCTCGACTGTGGTGTAGGGCAAACACCTACCAAACCGCCAACAACTAAAACATAAGAAACATGGAAAACCGCGAGCTTCGAGCAGTGACATTGTCGACGATGCCAACTGCTGCTATGGTGCTTTTGGCATCAAATTACATGTGCACCGTGGCAAGCGGCTAACCTTGGCATCTTGGCAACATCATATTGATTCGCAAGATAACATGTGAAAGCAAGCAAGAGATAGATGTTACAATGTTGCGTGATGGCTAAAAAGTTGTCTCTTTATTATTGGGAGTGCCAAGAAAGCACGGCAAAATACTAAGATTGAGCTGAAAAGGGAAGAAGAGTGACGAGGAAAGACATCGGGGATAGCTATCATGCACGAGATTGGCGACGACACGCCTACACCTGCGGCTTAGGACAAAGCCCTCAGCCCCTCACAACCGTCAACAAGCAAAACCTTAAGCAACACGAAGAAAACACGACTCCATAAATAACACCATGATTTACATTACCAAACTGTCAAGATAATTTTGGTATAGTTTCATCCGGCATGTGCAATCGACGTTTTCGATAGGATGGCTCGGCAGGTCACCACCTCACCTTGTTGGCACTGTGAGTCTGTGACACAAATATGCCGATTTGCAAGATAACACATGTGAAAACAAAAAGAGGTAATAACACTAGTGATGTCTAAACTTGCCATCGATGTTCACTTTGGTGCCTGAACTTGAAAAATACGCCGAACTGGTTCTATAACTTGGCAGTATGGTTCAAATACGATTCAAATCATGTCTAGATATGTATATATTGCTGACTAGACATGGCAGCGTGGCGCAGGGCCCACTTGCAGTGTCGGAAAAGGCTAACATGAAGAGTGTGCGTCTCAATGACCGTCAGGTCCCACCTGTCAGTGCACAACTAAAATAAACAAAAAAAGTTGCAGGGCTGAGTTTTGAACCGGCGACCTTCGCGCCGTAGATGACACGCGCCAACCAATTGCCCCATGTACGTTTGCTGTCTACAACGCACTGTAACATTTTATATAGGTTTTATATATCCGACACAATCGTGGAGTTAAACGGACTGCAGTTAGTGCACCCATTTTCCACATGTTAGTTTTTCTTATTGTAGAAATTACAAAATATTCAGATAGTATATGAAATGATTATTATTTTCGGAAATGTGTTTCTAGTTGTAAAAAGTGTTCACGTGTTTTAATAAAGTATATGTGTTTTTCAAAAGATATATTTTCGAATAAAACTCAAATTTAAAATACGTAAATATTCTATAAAATTACATTATCATGTCAGCCTGTCGATGGTCATTAAAATACGTAAATACTCAAATTTAAAGTATATGTTGTGCACTGACAGGTGGGACCCGATGGTCATTTAGACGCACTCTTTCCATGTCAGCCTGTCTCGGCATTGCAAGTGGGCCCTGTGCCATGCTGGTATGTCTAGTCGACAATACATACGTATTTGGACGTGATTTGAACCGTATTTGAACCATATCGCCAAGTTGTAGAACCGGTTCGGTGTATTTTTCAAGTTTAGGCACCAAAGTGAACATTGATGACAAGTTTAGGCACCGCTGGTGTTATTACCTCAAACAAAAAGTAAGAGATTGACGTTACAAAATGGCATGATTTTGATGGCTAAAAAAGCTGCACTACCTCTTTATTAACAGGGAGGATTGCGTTTTTCTCAGCCGCGATCCTCTCGGGCAACCGAAGATGTTCATAACCGGGAAAGAAATCAATTCAGACGCCGCATGATCTCCCCACAAACTGACCGCTATCACGAACGGACCTGTTGGACCAGAAAGACGGACGATAACATGAGCAGCCTTCCCTTTTCCGTGGAAAGAGAAAGGCTGACACGACCGGGGACCCTCCCTCGCCTCCCATACACCCAGTCCACGCGCGCCCTCTCACTGCCCCGTCACCTGCCACCGCACACGGCTTTCATGGACCGCGACCACCCAGCCCCCAGCACCCAATCCAATTGCCCGCACGAAGACAGCCAGTCCACGGCTTCGCGTGCGCCCTGGACCGAGCCCCCTGCACCGCCCGGCCACCCGTCCCCACCTGGCAGGGTCGGCTCCACGCTGGACCCGCACCCACGGGAAACAGGCGCCGTTAATGGCCGCCACAACGGTAAACGTTACCCCTGCGAAGGAGAAGAAGAGAGCGCCCCGATCCCCTCCCCCTCCCCCTCCAGATCACACCACCACCGTCTCCGCCCCCAAATCCATTCCCAGGCCCGCGTCTCTGCTGCCGCGCGTTGCGAGCTCGGGAGCTCGGGCTGGGCTTTAGGGCTCCAGGTCCTCGCGTCCCCGCGCGCTCCGCCTCCCCGGGGTTGGTTAGGGTTACGCCGCGGTCGTCGGGGGCCGTGTGGCTGCGAGGCGCCGCGGGCCGATGCGGCGATCGCCGGCGATCGAGACGCTCTAGAGGAGGGGATCTGCTGCCGCCGCCGCGGTTTCTCCTGCGATGGCCGCCGACGCGCTCTCCATCATCCCGGGCGCCGTGCTGCGCAACCTCGCCGACAAGCTCTACGAGAAGCGGAAGAACGCCGCGCTCGAGGTGAGGGATTTCGATTGCTTTGGGGAGTCGGGGCGGGGCCTCGTTCGAGCAATCGCGCGGGATTTGAGGCGGAATTTTTTGTTGTGGCCGGATGTGTTGGTGTAGATTGAGGGGATCGTGAAGCAGCTGTCCACGGCGGGGGAGCACGACAAGATTGCGGCCGTGATCGGTCTGCTCACAAACGATTTCACATACTCCCCCCAGGCGAACCACCGGAAGGTTTGCTAGGATCGCTATGACTCTTGTTTCTGCTGTTGCTGGGCGATCAGATTTGTTAAGTTCTTTGGTGTTTTGTTGTTAGCAGGGCGGATTGATTGGGCTCGCGGCAGTTACTGTAGGCCTCACCAGTGAGGCTGCTCAGCACCTCGAGGTTTGGCAATTCACCTTGTGACCAAATATATATTGAAATTCTATCTAGTCTGGTCCATTTAATTTTTTGTGTAGAATTATTCTGTATCTCTATCTCTTGAGACTTCTCTGCCTTGATTTTATGAAATGTCATATAAACCGAGCAATCGTGGGACTGGATTGCTATTGGTGGTACCACAGTGTCCAGTTGGTTTATTGAGGTTCGCTAATGGTCATTGAAGAATATACCTGGCTTCACAGTCGCAGCTGCATTCATATGATTAATGGTTAATTTTAGTAAAAATACTGGATGTTCTAATGGCTTTTGGCTCTTGTAGTTTTCATTAGCTATTGCTTTTGATTTGCATGCTAATATAGTAATATCATAGTTCAAGTATTGGGACCAAGCTATTTAGGAATGAAAAATCATGGAAAGCTTTTGCGTGTTCCCTAAAAGAAGCCCACTTAGGACGCGCTGGATGGGATTTTATAAAACCCTTATTACTGCTAAAGTCGAAAAATCGTTCTGTGTATGGATTCACCATGATTGCTGGGAGGGTCGGCCCATTTTCCCTTTGATATTAGTTCTGTATCTTTTTTTTGTTCATATTACGACCCACAGGATACGAGGATATTATAGACATATTATTGCCGTCTCCAAGAGTTGATAGATTGGATTTGGAAAAGATTATAGTTGTTTTTTGACATCATTCTACCAAATTTAGGTGCATTAATGGGGTTTAATATTGGATCTGGGAACAAAATTGTCACATGCCACTGGTCGATCCATGACAAAATTACCTTATTAATTACATTATACATTCCATCAATGCTTTACACAGGGCAATAAACTATATTGCGCTGCTTACGCCTCCCCCACCCTCCCCTCCGTCGGTGCTGGTCTCCTGGATAAATACGCTGCTGTTGCTCTGTGTGGTGTTGTTGGGGATGGGGGTAGCATTCTGATGGTTGTCACTTTTCCACAAAGGTGAAACTTGGAATAAATTTGCATAATATGGTTGCTGTCCTGTGATATTGCATGACAGTACAGCTCCCAAGTAACTTTGCTGGTATTCCTGTAAGCACCATGTAATTTTTCACTACAGAAAACACAGTGTTCTTGTCTTTTGAATTATGTACGATCTTACTGCATCTATCATTTGTACTATGGTTCTGGAAAGTAGGGCATCTGGGGTTTATGTGTTAGCTGTGGGCATGAGCCCGCATACAAGACATACTCATATGTAACATACCAATTTGCTCGAAACTTAATCTAATTTGACTTCTCTAAGTAACAAGACAGGCAATAGTTAATTGTCAATACCTTGTTCTCTCACTTGACGTCTCAATGTTATATACCAGATAGATGCCTATAATCTTATATGTTCTTTAATACATAACATTCATCTGCAAAAGGACTGGGATCATAATTGGTACTCCCTCCATTCACAAAGTTTTGGACATTTCAATATGGACTACGTATGGACTGAAATGAGTTAACAAACACACTAAAATGCTTCTATATACAACTGAATCAGAAAAAGGTTAGAACATCTTATAAAGTTATAATAGTGAACGGAGGGAGTAGTTTTTATTTTGGATGGTAAACCTACCAAACTTCAGTATATGCATTTGCTAATTCCATGGTTTGACCTGAAGTGTAAAGCATATAGCGTGTTTAAGCTGCTCACTAATCCAGCTATGCTAGGACTGTGATCGATCATGTTTCAGCTCTATATTTTTGGGCTGTGCTATTATTCTCTTGCTGTCAATTTGCTTGCATAATGAGCTTCATTGATATGTGCTTCCAGCTAATTGTACCTCCCGTGCTTAATTCTTTCCTGGACCAAGATAGCAGAGTGCGCTACTATGCCTGTGAAGCGCTATATAACATAGCAAAGGTGAAGATTTCATCGAGTAACATGAATTAAGTGATATGTATGCTTTATGCTAATGTGGTATTTGTCTGTAGGTTGTAAGAGGGGATTTTATCATCTACTTCAACAAGATTTTTGATGCGCTATGCAAACTGTCTGCAGACTCTGATGCAAATGTGCAGAGTGCAGCTCATCTTCTTGACAGGCTTGTCAAGGTATGGCTTAGTTTATATACACCCCATGTTCACTATCCTATTTTTAAATTGTCCCTGATAAAATTATTTGTTTATTACCCAGGATATTGTAACTGAGAGTGATCAATTCAGGTATGCCGTACATCTTCATTCTGTTTCCCATTGTCGGATATTTTGCTCACCTTAATCTTAATAATGCCCATTTCTGATTGCTACCTTTATCTTAATTTTACTTTTTAGCATAGAAGAATTTATACCACTCTTGAGAGAACGCATGAATGTGCTGAATCCTTATGTGCGACAATTTTTGGTGGGGTGGATCACGGTTTTAGACAGTGTGCCTGATATTGACATGCTTGGTTTCCTTCCTGATTTTCTTGATGGTAATGGCTCTCTTTTCCCTTGGTACATTACTTATGTTGGCAGTTAAGCAAACCTTGTGCTTTGGTGCCCCCTGCAGGTTTATTTAATATGCTGAGTGATTCCAGTCATGAGATAAGGCAGCAAGCAGATGCAGCACTTTCAGAGTTTCTGCAGGAAATTAAAAATTCACCAGTAAGTCTATACTTTGTAAAACTGTTTATCCTTTTTTAATTCTGTACCACTCTGTAAACAGTGTAAATGCAATAGATGTCTTGCCTTATAGTTACTCTTTTTATGTGATATTGTGATTTTGCCTTTACATAAACAAGCAAAGTGTTGTTTTCATTTTTTACTCTTCCAATGCTGATTGTCCGCCCTTAAATGAGAAGAATGTAGATTATGGTCGTATGGCTGAAATTCTTGTTAGGAGGGCAGGCTCTCCTGATGAATTCACCCGTTTGACATCTATCACATGGGTAATTCCTGCCTTGCAAGTTATCAAGAATTTAATCTTTAGAATCTTATTGCAGTACTGTTACATTCTGTATACTTGAAAGTGCAGATCAACGAGTTTGTGAAGCTTGGCGGGGAACAACTAGTCCCTTACTATGCAGATATCTTGGGAGCTATCTTGCCATGCATCTCTGACGAGGAGGAGAAAATTCGAGTGGTACTTCCTTTTTTCTGCTTATATTGAGACAATTCTTGAGATGTAGACTGTGTGCTTATTATTTACTTCTTTGTTTGCTAGGTTGCACGTGAAACTAATGAGGAACTTCGAGCTATAAAAGCTGATCAAGCCGAGGGATTTGACATTGGAGCGATTCTTGTGATCGCGAAGAGGTTCTCTATTCGAACCATTGAATAGAAATTTTGATTTCTATGTTTAGTTATGTAATAAATGTTGTTTGTATTATATTACACAGTATCCTTCATATTGCCATGGCTTAGTAGGTACCTTGCTGTTCAGTGTTGTAAAACACCCTACATGGCTGCGGATTAAATGGATACTGTAGACAAACCGTCATGCATATGATAATCAGAGTGACGTCATGGTCCATGAATGTCTTTGTTTAATCAGCTGCATAAATCCATTTAATTACCAAAATTCAGTCCAACCTCCCAGTGGCTTTGAACAGCACAGTAAAGCCCAACGGTACGTTAGAGTAAGTTTTATGCTTCTGGAAACTGGCAAACTGCAAATTATAGTAATTTTTTGTTTGGGAAATAGCAACGTTTTTTTAATAGTGTGTAAATATCGTAGTGATTAGAACACCAGTTACATACTTATGTTAGCTCGAACAAGGATTTTGAGTCAATGAGTTGAGCAGATGAGTCGGGGTACCGACTCATAGACTAGTCTAGACTACTCGACATGTATTTTAGCAGTAGCTAGTACAAAAATACCATAGTACTCAACTATTGATACCTAGTATATACTCCCTCCGTTCCGAATTAGTTCTCTTAGATTTGTCTAGATACGATCTAGACACGTTTTACTGTTAGGTACATCCGTATCTAGACAAATCTAAGACAATTAATTTAGTATAGTATACAATATTTTTTTTGAAGGCATGGGAAGTGGATGAAAAACCTGAGGCTGTGCCAATTGTATCCAATGGCCAGGCCCTCACTTTTCCAGGAGTCAGCAGCCTACAGAAGATCAAACAACTCAGATTTGCACTATCAGCGAACTAGTTGAGTCGAACAAGCTAGCCGACAGTCAGGTTGCGACTCATAGACTAGTCGCTCGACTAGTCTAGACTAGTCGTTCTAAACTCTCAATCCATGACCTTGAATCATTAGTCACAGCATAATTCTGATTACTCATGCTTCTTCCAGTTAATCGCTTTGCACTATCCTGTCCAATAGCTGTATTTTGTTTCTTTGCAACACTTATAAATGTGCAAAGTCACTTGTAACTTGAGATGTCTGTCTGCTTGGGATTTGTGATGTGGCTGTCCTTCTCTGTTTCAGAGAATTGAATAGCGAACATGAAGCCACTCGGATTGAGGCATTGCATTGGTTTTCCACTTTACTAGTTCGAGGTCGTGCTGAGGTACTAAAAAACTATGCAAATGTTTTGGATTACGTATATCCTAACTTTTGAATTGCTAGTCTTATCTCCTCAAGTCTGGAATGAACATAACTGCAAATCTATTTTGTTATAGATGTGTTGATAATCTTATGATTGATGTCTTGTATTTATGTGGAACAGTTCTCGGCATACCTGGATGGCATTTTTGAACCACTTCTAAATGCACTCTCCGATCCTTCAGATGCGGTAAGCTGTTCCAAAAAGCCTACCAAACTGCACTACCTGTTTACTTGTAACTTGAGATTATGATATAACTGTGTCACATTGTGTCTAGCTAAAATTACTTTGCTCTATGTATGGTTTCTGTAGTCAAATCTTGGAAACAATTATTGCACAGTTTGGAACAGTGTGTAGTGTATAGATTAATTTGTTTCCCAAGTGGAGCTAAATGATGAATCATGGTTCTGTGCTTTCTATACTGATATTGTACCAAGGGGACAAAATCACATTTTGATCTGTTCTTGACTTCTTGGACTTATAGTCCCCATCTAACTCTCTCAACCATTTGATTCTCCAAAGCATTTGTACATGGGAGTGAGATTGTATGCTTGCACGATGGTCACTGTAATGGGATCGCCATCCGCTATTAATATGGTTATCATTGCCATTGGCGATAGAGTACCCTTGTTGTGATTGCCCTCGGCAAGTCTGAAATGGATGTCTGGACCCAGTTATCCATTGTTACCTTGAAATGACATAACCAGATATAGCTATATATGTGATTGGAACAAATTTCATGCTTTCATTGTATTGTAAAACAGTCATTCCATAGAACTAGCTTCCACTAGTGTTTTACTTTGGTAAAAAGAAAACGCTATCACAGAAGCAAGCCTGGCAGTTTGGTCACAGCATTTTTACTTGTGCAGGTTGTCCTTTTAGTGTTGGAAGTTCATGCACGAATAGCTGAAGAGTATCATCACTTCCAACATCTCATGTCTTACTTAATCCACACTTTCCACAACAATCATGTTCTTCTGGAGAAGTACGTACATTTTGCTACTCTAGAGCTGATTCTTTCTTCATGAATTGTTGTGGTTTAGGTTAGATACTTCAATATTTGGTTAATGCCATGCAAATAAATGTTTTATTGCATACTGTGTACAGGCGTGGTGCTTTGATTGTTCGTCGACTTTGTGTTCTTCTGGGTGCTGAAAAAGTTTATCGAGAGTTTTCTACTATTCTTCAGACTGAAGGTGACCTTGATTTTGCCTCCACCATGGTTCAGGTACGTTCAATTGGCACATCTTCCAACTTGGATGTTTTAAATGCAACATCTGTATAACTAAGCATTTTTGTGTGCAGGCATTGAATTTGATTTTGCTCACATCTACTGAACTTGCGGAGCTGCGGTCTCTTCTTAAAAAGTCATTGGTGGATACTTGTGGGAAGGACTTATTTCTATCTTTATACGCTTCTTGGTGCCACTCTCCAATGGCTACCATCAGTTTGTGCTTACTTGCTCAGGTGGTAATGATGGATTTTATGTTTGTGTTGCTTACCTGGACTCTACTGATCTTTGATCTTATCCAATGTGTATAGGCATACAATCATGCGAGTTCTGTTATTCAGTCTCTGGGAGAAGAAGACATAAATGTGAAGTTTCTGGTGCAGCTTGATAAATTGATCCGTCTATTAGAGACTCCAGTATTTGCTTACTTGCGTTTACAGGTGAAGTCGCCTTTTCTGACTAACTAATCCGTTCCAGCATTTGGATGTGTCTGTTTCTCTTTTTTTGTTCTCCTTTTTTGACAGTTTTGTCATTTAATCATCCTACTTCGACTTCTAGCTTCTGTTAATCAAGTTCTGCTGTAACACAACATGATAGGTCCGGATGCATCTTCGTAAATTACTGTATGTCCATGTCTTCTTCTGGTCATACTTTTCCCAAAGTTTGATGCTCTCTCCTAGAGATTTCACATTCAGATAAAATACTCTTAAGGCCAACACAAAGATACGCTATGAAAATTGTGATGGCATGCCTTACATTTTGCTTGTTTATACATTTAGACCTAATATGTAAGTTCTGTTGTTTCAATGTTGGCTACTATTTTATATGGTATGCCACTCTGCTGATGTACTATTTTATACATGCAGCTTCTTGAGCCTGGAAAACACACTTGGCTTCTGAAAACACTTTACGGTCTCCTTATGCTCTTGCCTCAGGTATGTTCAAATGTGATCCCTACAGCCTTTTCAATAGTTCAACAAATATGCTGTTTCCAAATTGTGAACTTGGAGACTTCAGATATTTATAGAAAGAGAAGCCATAGAGATAAATATGCAGTGGACGCTATTATCGTTATTGCCTGAAGGCTATATTTCTCCGTAGTTGGAACACGCATGTGTTATACTAAGGTGCATATTGCTCACACCAGACATGTACCATTATAATCTGCCTCTTTGCACAGTTTATTCTAGAACTTTTTCTATCAAAGTCAAATTGGAAATCCCTGGATAGCTGCAGCCATCTTGCACTATGATAGGTATCCCATGAATGGCCTTTACCTTTCCACTAGAACAGGATTTTCTACTCGCATAGATATTCTTCCAACTTCTGTGTGGAAATAGGCGTGTTGCTTTTGCGCCATTCCTTCGAAGTCTTATATCCATGTCAATTCCCTGAAAGTACTGGTGTTAGCTTATGCTGTAAAAAATGTTGCTCTAATGGTCCCTTTGTTAGTTCTGCATTTTGGCATTTTGATCTCCATTTCTTTGAGCCTTGTACTGTTAGGTTCCATGGTAGTTTGGAACGTGGTCTTCCATTTCTTCTGGAATGAGTTTTTTTTTGGCGCAGGGACTGTTGACCTTTTCACAAGTTCCCCCTTCTGAATGTTTACTTAAGGGAAGTTTTAACTATTTAAATTGTCTATAATATATTGTTTATGTTTATGCAGCAAAGTGCGGCCTTCAAGATCTTGAGGACTCGACTGAAGACAGTGCCTTTCAGTGAAAATCTCAAGCGCACATCTTCTGCAAATCCATACTCTCAGATTCTACAAGTGACAGAAGATGGCAATCGAAATCAAGATGCGCCAAACTATAGCGCAATTGATTTTTCATCTCGTCTCCAGCAATTTGGGAGCATGCAGCAGCAGCACCGAAACCATTTGAAGAATCAACTGCAATCTCGAAAATCCGCTTCAGCAGCAGTATTATCGCAGGTACTGTTTTGCTTACATTCACGATCTTACCACTATCTTCATTCTTAGGCATCTTGAAGGGCGTGCAATGAAACTAATCTAACTTTGGCTACTAATTAATATATGAACACTATTTAGATTGAAAAGGTCAAATCATTAGATTCATCCAAATAGTATAACAATTTTGTACTATATTTGTTATTCAAATTCCTACTATTGGACGCTTTGGCCTTGCTGCTCTTGGAAAATATATCTATTCGAATCCAGAAATGCTGACCCTTGATCACTGACTGGTTTTGCACCCCTTGATCACTGACTGGTTTTGCACTGGTGTTCTTAATCACCTTCCTAACAGAATATGACTGCATCTTTATTTAACTACTTATTTGTGTAAACCTGCCTTTCCTCCAAAGGATGATTGCTAGGGTAAGCATTTGTGAATTCCATGCAGGAGATTCAAAGATATGAAGAATCACAATCCTCCTCAACACCAGAGATAAGCAGGCCCCCATCTAGAGCACCCAAAGCCATTTCATGATGCACATATGGTTGCTTGTGATGTATGGTACGTTTGCAGGACGCATCGTCACAAATTTGTTGGGGCTTGGTTGGTCTCCTTTAGTTTTTTCCAAAGGAGGTTGCATAGGGGGGGTACATAGAGTGTAATCTTTTTGTTTGGTTCCTAGATTTTGTCATGGGATGGCAATTATTTGTTGGAGAAATCTCGTTTCCATTCTCCCTTTAGTGATTCTTATTTTTTTTCTTAGATGTTCTACTGCTCATCTGGTTTCTGTAATTTTTCAATTGAAGGCCATATGAGCATAGTAGTATCTGGAGATATGTTACAACTGTTCTGCCTACCAATCTCCAATAAATTTAGCGATATGCGGTGTAAATTTCTGTCTCTACCTTCGTGGGCTGGTATATGTAGCCTTTTGCTATTAAGCATGCATTTTTTGGACCTTGTCCATACATCAGTTTACATGTTATATTTGGGAGCAAGATCTGCGCTTAACCCTTTGTATCAACATATTAGTTCCAAACTGCTCTCGAATTGATCTGCCCTGTGTGCTGATTAGTGTCTCAAGTGGTGACGTGTGGGCGGTCTGAGTGGGTTTGCTTTCTCATTGTTGATTTACTATTTGGGTTCAAGCGGACGCCTCTGCAACTCTAATTGTAGGATTAGCACTGCGCAAGTTTTGACTGCCCGCTATGGCCTGCGGGCACATGTGGACGTCCGCATCTTCAGTTTAGCTGCTTTGCCTAATGCAAAGTACAATAGGCTAGCTTTGATCCTGACGAAGCTAGCTATACACATTCAGATTTCACTGTGTTATTTTTGTTCCGAACACAAAAGCTCAACCTCATGTAAACGTACAGGCTCATGAGGACACATTCAGACAAAAGTAGTTATTCAGGAGGAGCCTCGTGCTCCTTCAAGAATTCTGATTAGCTAAAGTACAGTACCTACTTCAACATTTCAGCATGAGCTTATGGCATGAGCCTTGCCGCTTGAAAAATTCAGATTTTTTCACTTTGGCATCCTCTTTACTTTACACAAATTCCTCTCTGCTTATTGGTTCTGCGCTAGGCTCGGTGTGTGTGAGGTGTAACAAAATGACTCGATGTGTACATTCGTGTAAACCGCAAATTGGTCTACTAGGCTTCTTAGAAGCTAGCTATACACATTCAGATCTATATATGCTGTGGAGTTCGGCTGCGGCTAGGCTTCTTAGGAGTTCGGCCAGAGATGCTCATGATACGCAGGGAATATATATCCACGTCCTAGATGAGATCAATTTGCGGACGCTCTACTAGGCCATGTAAGATTATGTACGACTGGTCCTAATCCATCCAGCCATGGGGCACATTTCTATCCAGTCTTGTCAGCAAAATAATGCATTGGCGATCTGGTGGTTCTAAGCCAGCCTCCTTTTTGCGTCTATCTTTGCCAATCCTCCTACTCGCTTTACTGTTACGGTGCCCGCTGCCCCTCCTTTCTGTACAGTGAAACGCACGCGAAGGAATTTGTGCCTGATGCCGATTCGATGCCAGTTGCTGTGTGATTGCCAATGTGTTTGCACCTGACCTGGTGGTGTTTCTTGCAGCTTCTGTTTTCTTTCAGAAGCTACACCCAGTGAATTTGATGCCAGTTGCGCTATAAAGAAGAGACAGAGGATTATAAAGCAGACTCTTTCTTGCAGCCATACCCAAACCTGGATATATAGAGAGATTTGCAGAGAATCAACTCTAGGAGAACTTATGTCAATGTCCCACAATTTCTGTAGTTTTTGCCATAAAACAACAGCTACTGTGCTAACGATTCACACACCATCCAAAACCCTCATTTGATGTGAAAACTGACCAGGACCCACCTGTCAGGTCACGTGACTATTTGGACTGAATTTTGTCTGAAAGAAAACCTTGTTGTCTAGAAAAATCTGAACAAATCCAAAAAAACATAAATACTTTTTTGGGAAAGTTTCAGCTTATTTGCAATTTTCCTAAGGGGACCGATCAACCAGTTTTGACATCATATGATGATTTCATGTGTTGTGCAAATCATAGCACACAAGCTGTGATTTCACGACAAATGATCCAGTTGTGCTGAATCGATATAATATCAAGCTTTCTCGGAAATTCAGTCATATATATACATACATAAATTACTCTCATGAGCATGGGAGCTCATATTTCTCAAGATAATCACCTTGAATGCCAGTCTCTCAACAACTCTATGAGATATGCTCTCTCTCCTTCTAAACACCGAGAAATGGGTTTGTCGGGACTTGGTGGTGTTTCCTCGCCGACCAGGTGTGAATTCTGAATTATGGTACTCCCTCCGATCCAAATTAATTGAGAGCGTCAATTAATTTGGATCGGAGTGAGTATCTCATGTTTGTTCTGTGCTTTAATCAATTAAAAATTTCATTGGGCCTCTCTGGTTGGACTAGTTTTTTCTTTCTCTTATTCCAAACACTCTACATGACTAATTAGTTGTACTGAAGTAAATATATATGCTTACTACTTCATTCCTTTTTTAACCGAAGGACCACACCGAAATGTAGTTGAGGTAACATCTACTACCAGATGCGCGGTAATCTAACAAGTAGGGGCATCCGTGACGTCCCATGACAATATCACTGGTTGAACGGAAGAGTACAAACATGTTCTTTTATCATATTTTTCAAAAGATGATAGCGGAAGTTGTTGAAAGGCCCATAGTTTTCTCATTACATTAATTAGGATGGAAGAGTTGAGAAACAATGGACACGTTGAATGATGGTTAAGTTTACAGGGTCTTGATGCGGAGATAGTACATAATAATGAGTATCTTGGTTGACCTTCCATCCATAAAAGATAATTTGTCCATCCAGTGTAATACTACAAGAGAGTTTTTATACTTCCATTGTGCCGAGAATAGATTCCGTGACCAATAGTACAAGCCGGTGATGCAACGGAGATGCAAGATTCCTCACAGAAAAATGGGTACCAAAGTACAAATTGAGTTCTTGGAAACAAGTTAAGAAACGTAAACCGGCCAGTCGGTTCTTGGGGGAACAAATGAGACACACTGGCATGACTTTTATGAGCCTAAAGGGACATCATGGTGAGATCGTCTGTCGCACCTCAACCCTCAAGGGTTGGACTACACTGCCCCCATATGAACACATGGACGGTCGTTGGTTTGTTGCATACTCTAGTATGCCCCCTGAAAAAATTTAGGGGACTACCTTGTACAAATAAACACTTATGCTTATTTTATTTATTTATTTCTCTAAGCACATTTTTTAAGCACCTTGTATTGTAAATGGCCTCCGTGTTCGGTTGGGAGGAGAGAGAGAAGAAGGGGATCATGCATGTGCGGGAGAGAGAGAGAAGAGAGGGACATGCATGTGATTGGTCAAATGCATGTCCGGACTCCGGCAAAAAACCCCACGTTTGTCTAAAAAATACCAGAATTTAGACGTCCGGACAGCTTCGCGGACGAATACAGGTCCCATTGGGTTGTAAAAGTGAACAAATGTGTCCGACCAAACATATACCAGTGTTTTGCGGGTCTCTTTTAGAGATGCCCTTAGTACGATGCCGACTGTCTATTATAACAAGATTTGTGTGGCTCCGGTGAGTGAGGGGCGATGACGGCGTCATGCCTCTGGCTTGCTTAAGTGTTTGTAGTCGTCGTTAGATGGTCTATGAATCGGATGTAATTTCTTTTATTTTTAGTGTTTCTTGTGTTGCCATTGTATTTGATGAATAGATCCGAAATTTCGGTGCACTCATACCTTGAGATCGGCGAAAAGGTCACCTGCCTTAAGTTCCAATGATTGGAGACATGCAGAAGACATCAAAACAGGGGGGCAATGTGGTTAAAACACAACGAGTTTGTCCAAAAATGTGTCCATCAAATGACGATCTTCCATGCCATAAAAAAGTCAATATCTTACCGCATGAAAAGGACAAGAGAGAAAAGAAGGCCAAACAATGTGTAGATGCAAAGTCAACCAACAATGCGGTGTCAGTAATTTCCCTCAAAGAAAAAAAACAATGCGGTGAATGGACGACGTTTAAGATACCACAGGGCATGTTCCAATACTGCCTTTAATTGGCCCTTGGTATTCCGTTGTTTAGAATCCAGTAGCTGTAGACAACAGTATAGAATCAAGGAGTACTTCGTAGTCCAGGTTAGCTGAATAATTTGGACAAACTAAGGAACAAAAATAAGATTGGCGGAGGCGAAAACTATAACGCGAGAATCTTGAAGCAAAGAGAGAGCTCACTTGTTTATTCCTACTAACTTCAATCATGTCATCAAATAACAAATCTCTCTTGTATACTCGTCCCCCGGTCTAAAAAACTTGCAAATTGGCGAATCGTCGTCGAAAACTCAGGAACGCGGCGTAACAGCGGATGCATTGTTCTTGTGATAGCCGGCCCGTTTCTTGTCGGTTTAAGCAAAATGTCATCGTCTATGCTGAAGGATGGGCCAATCCATGGCTTTTGTACCGAAGTAGACGAGCATTTTAAAAGGGCTCCGTGTGGATCAATTTGGCAGTCTTATCTTTGGCTGATGTTTCCTATTGAAAGCCTGATGATGGCCTACATGACGCCTACCCATCGCCCCATGAACAGAGAAAGGTAACGGCGAGAGAGAGAAAAAATGTTGCTGTTTCTATGTAGTCCACCCATTTTGGGTAGACTGATGGCATCCAATGCCTAGTGAAAGTTCTCGCCAAGAAAAGGCCAATGCCTTGTTATTTTGTTTATTATGTGCAATATACATGTAATTAACCAGAAGCATGGTTCTTGATTGGTTGTGGAAGTAGAAGCTGACAGCTCACATATAGTTCCGGCAAAAAAGAAAAGAAAAAAAACTCACATATGGGAAAAGGCCAGCCAGAACTTGCACTTGTTATAGGAGGAACTTGTTGTTTACTGGAGGTGATCGGACCGTAGAAGCAAGGTCACGTCGGTCGCTTACCAATTCCGGCCCCGAACAATTAACATCCAACGGGACAAGGGCAAAGCCAGCACGAAAGTGAATTCCTACACGAAATACCCAACTTGGTTCAGTTTAGCAGCTCTACCACCACAGACGTGTGCCGCTACCAAAAATCATTGGCATATTGCACCTCTACAAAATACACCCCAAATATTTCAGGTTAACACCGGAACATACATTTGGCCGATCGGCTGGCAAATTACAATCGTACCATGTTTGGCTATATAGGGGACACTCAATACATACTGAGAAACTTTTACCTCTTGGCTGCAACCCTATAATTATGGAATAAAACTTCTATTTTGTGTAGAGATACTGAACAGATCTGGCACAATTATTGGGTTGATATGGCTTGGAATGGGACACTACCTGCTCCACCCCTTTGTTCCTTAGGTGGTGGTCACATGTGTGTTTCCTACTTCTTCTTCAACGTGGAGTCACAAAACTCTGTGCCATTGGCTATTTTCGGGAGGTGGGTTCTACCTCAAGCTCTGCACGATTGCTTAACGTGTAACATTATTTATGACTCCACATGTAAAAACACTTGATGTTAGGGAGAGTGCTGCTTAGAGCATGTGAGGGACTGAGCAGGTAGCGTCGCTACCATGCCACCACACCTCTTTTACTTGGATCCTCACATGGATGATACATTTGTCACTACGTGTACGAGTAAGAACAAGTGGCTCGACATCAAGGACATCGCCAATTTGCCATCCTCTAAGCAAGGTACGGTGTGAATCTCTTCCACCATCTAATTGCAGAGCATATGAGATGCAATGATGTGCAATACTGCTAGAACACCGCTAATATTATTGGTCATAGTTGGCTGAATATGAAGAAAGTTAACTATATCATTTGGTTAATGTTAAACTCAAAAGTCCTCTATGAGAAATGATTGATCTAAAGATGCAAAGATTTTTTACAGTTGATTTTTGATTACGGTCACCTTTAGCTTAAAGCAAACCTAGACCGCATCCCAGTTTTTGGCAACAATTTCTTTTATTCTCTAGCGACTGGGAAATAATTATGTCCGCTGACAACTATCCAATTTAAACATCATATACATGCAAGTTATAGTTATTCCCAATTCAGAAACCGGTCCCTTACATTTTGCTCCTTTTAGTTAAGGTTTGCCCCTTTTAGTTACGGAAAAATTAACGCCCACACGTGTGGGCGTTTGCACATCGCCCACACGCCTCCATCATCACTCATTTTGCCACGTATGAACAGATGACAGCAGCGGAAATCTTTTTGGTTTTCGGCTTAAAAATGTTTTATCTCCTAATTAAAAAAGCAAATTAAGAATTCATTTTCATCATTAAATCCGTCTCGACGAGATCTTCAAAACTAGACCCCATGTTGATATGTTTTGACGAAATTTTTTTTTTGCCCAAAAGTTGCCATGATGTTTGCACTGTAGTTGCCATAGTGCTTAAACTAAAGTTGCCATGTGGCAATTATAGTTTGTATATCATGACAATTTTAGTTTTCCGATGATGACAATTCTAGTACTTTGACCATGATTTTTTTTGGTATGAACCATGGCAATTTTAAGTGCATGTATCATGGCAATTTTAATTTATGGTGCATGGCAAGTCTAGTTTCTTAATTCTCTGTTTTATAATATGTCAAAATTTACTTTTAAATATAGAAGAAAATAGCTGAAACATATCATGTCAATTCATGTGCAATAGATACGGCAACTTTTAACAAAAAAAAAATTTCGTCGAAATATATTGATATGAGATCTAGTATCGAAGATCTCGTCGCGAGGTATTTAATGGTGAAAACGGATCTTCAATCGGATTTTTCATTTAAGAGATAAAATATTTTAAAAACAGAAAATCCAAAAAGATTTCCACATGCATGCGGTGACATGACGTATTCTGTGTGCTATAGGGCGTGTGGACGGGTTTGGCTCTCTCCACACGTGTGGGCGTTAGCGTTGTAGGTCATTCTTTTTCGCAATACGATACTCGCACAAGTTGTGTCTTCTGGAATGCCTGACAATAAGTTTTTCTTTCTAAGGCATGGATTGCATAAGTCAATATTTGATTTAAAAAACTAAACAATATAAAAGTGTAGGGGCAAAATTATATATCCAACTCAAGTTACCATGGCTGATCCTTACCAAGAAAAGGGTCTCGTCCAACTAGACAAAGCACCGACCAACATACAACAAAACCATACAACTCGGACACCACAACACACACACTCAAGACAAGATCATGGGTGTTGAGAACAACTACACCACCCCATATAACTCCAAGCCATCTACAAGTAGGAAGAGAGGGCACCGCTGAAGTCTTCGAAGCCCTCAACCGTGAACGAGTCACAGCGAAGAGTCGAAGCCGTGCACGACGAGACGTGTAATCTAACACCGCATCTTTAGGAAAAGGGCCCGACACCGGAGCGCCGCCATTGCTCGATCCAGGGATAGAGGTTTCCCCCAAAACAACAAGGAGGACGATGAGGAACCGCGGTGACACCTTTCAAGAAGGAGACAATCCCATAAGTGTTGCTGTCGCCGTCCTGGCAGAGCAGAGAGGGTTTCACCCCGGCAAGTCCTCTCCGCCTTAGAGATGTAGTACAACAAGCTACGGGGACGCCCGTTGTACCACTGTTATCGATTCACACTAGCTACGGGGACGCCCGTTGTACCACTGTTATCGATTCACACTAGCTACCACGTCGCCTACACGACCATGATAACCAACCAACATCGGAGCCACGAGCTCTGCCCACGAGAACCGCGGCTCCCACCACCAAGGCCATCGCCCCGACATCCGAGACCACCTCTCAACCACCGCCACCGCACATGAACACCGGCAACTAGTTAAGGGGCAGAAAATACCCCTCCTTCCGCCCAAATGAGCCCCTTTGGCAGGAACGGAGCCTAGACGGCTAGATCCGGGCAGGAGGAAGTCGCCGATGATCATAGCCACTCGCCAAGCCCAATTTGGCACCACCAGATCTCAACAACGTCGAGTCCAAGAGACCCCTGCGTCCCTCCTTGAGGCGCCCCTCCCACCCACCGGCCAGCCATCAACGCGCCGCACACGTTTAACCACCACCTCCATCCCAAAAAGGGGCCGCCACCTGCTGCCGAACCAAGTGCCAGCATGAATAGAGAATAGGAGGCCGAGCCACCACCGCTGCCGCGCCACCACCTCCACCACCATCGCCACGGCAGAGACGGCCACCACGACCGGTGTCACTCATGACACTTGCCGCCTGGAGGGAAAGACCGGCCGCCTGCCACCGCCTTCCCAGGCGAACACCGCCATCGCGCTGCCGCTACAGCTGCGAGCAGCCACCACACCTGGTCGTCGTCTTGTGGTGACGCCCGGCATCCGCGCCACGCCCTGGCCTGGGAGCGTTGGCCTGCGCCAACCCCGCCACGTGAGAGGACGAAGAGTCCCTGCCGCCGACCACCGGGCTTCGCCTAGCCTCGCTCCCTAGCAGCGGCGAGGGACAAGCCCGGCGGCTCGATCTAGGGTTCCCTCCCCGTCGCCATCCGGGAGGGGTGGGTGAGCTTTTTCCTCCCTAAAGCAAACAAAATCTGGTTGACACCACGGCTGATCCTAACGGTTATAACTTGTAACCACATTATTTTACCTATATGTTTCTTACACGGCCTCAAAACTTAAGCTATTTGCCATCTCAAAAAAAAAAACAGCTATCTGCTCAGGTCAACTTACAACTACGGTCTGGTTGCGTGTGAGCCCCCCTCAAGTTGAGATGGTTACTTCAGGCTCTTGCAACACACACACACACACACACACACACACATACACACACAACCCCTGTGGATCCTTCTTTCTACAATAAAAATAAAATAAAAATAAGGAGATAGACAGAGTATCTTTTAAACGTCGCAAAACAAGAGAGAGAGAGAGTATCTTTTGAAACTGAAACAGAAAAACGAATCAATACGGGCAGTTGAGAAGAGAAACTTGGCACCGTAGCCGAGCCAGCTTCGCGCTATAAATACCGGCCGCGCCTCCCGGCTCTCTCCTCATCCCCTGCTTCTCGAGCCGCACACCTCATCTCATCTCATCTCATCATCGTCTTCCCCCCATTGCCATTCCCTCCTTGCGAGTAGTAGCAGCAGCAATGGCCAGCCTCGCCGACCTCGTCAACCTCGACCTCAGCGACTGCACCGACAAGATCATCGTCGAGTACCTCTGGTCAGTTACCTACCAGCCTCCTCTCCTCTGCTTCCCATCTCCTCCTGACCTTACGAAGAAGAAGAAGAAGAAGAAGAAGAAGAAGAAGAAGAAGAAGAAGAAGAAGAAGAAGAAGAAGAAGAAGAAGAAGAAATTCTGCAATATCGCGCCCTTATGATACTTACATTCTGCACCCATGATCTCTGGGCTCTGGCCAATTTTTCTGCCAAGTTTTTTAAAAACTTTTCTGACGAATTTTATCTGCGTGATCTTTTTTTTTCATCTCTAATAAGTGCTTTGTTTGCTTTGCTCAGGGTTGGAGGATCCGGTATCGACATCAGGAGCAAAGCAAGGGTGCGTACACATACCTCTCAACTCGCTGAACTCTCTCGTTCTTGGCTGATGAAACTAGCTGAATCTCACTGAAATTTTCTATTTCCCTCTGTTGGATGGAGCAGACGGTGAACGGCCCCATCACCGACGCGAGCCAGCTGCCCAAGTGGAACTACGACGGCTCCAGCACCGGCCAGGCTCCCGGAGAGGACAGCGAAGTCATCCTCTAGTACGACGATCTCGGTTCCCTCGCCTTCTCTAATGGTTTTATTTTACTTGCTACTGTATTACTTGTTTGCTTACAAGCTGTATTTTCTTTCTTCTTGACTCTGATGAAGCCCCCAGGCCATTTTCAAGGACCCGTTCAGGAGGGGTGACAACCTCCTTGTAAGTCGTTGCTACTACTTTTTATCTTCCTTGTTTCTTTCAAACTTTTTGTGCACCATAGATGCTGGATGCCATAAAGTAGGAAAAGTAAGATGCAGATGGGCATGGTCTTTGAAAAAAACTACAGGAAAACATTGTTTTCTGGGCACTTTTACGTTTTAACCTTGTCAAGATACTATTGTTTACCGTCGCAAAATTATACCGTTGCTAATTATCAGGGGCTTAATTTTTAAAATAAAAACTGAATTTTGTGGCTGTTTGATGTGCTTGGACATATGTGTGATTTGGTAGACAAAATAGCCAGGTGCTTGTGCCCTGCTGTATAAACACCCCAAAATTCCACCAGTTGACCTACTTGGCTCATAATTAATTGCTTATGAGACCGTCTCTTCAGAAAAACAACTTGGCCTTTCAGAAACAGTAGGTCAACTGTTTGACTAACACAAATCTTAAATACTTGAACTGAAAAATAAATAAGCTTGAGCTAAATCAGAGGCCAAGTTTCTACTGTATTTGGTGCAAAGTCGTTGGTTTGTTGATCTTTTTTCTGTTTATTACTCCTTGTAGGTTATGTGCGACTGCTACACACCACAAGGTGTTCCAATCCCCACTAACAAGAGGCACAATGCTGCCAAGATCTTCAACACCCCGAATGTTGCAGCTGAGGAGACATGGTACGAATACCTCTGTCGATATTTAAGGTTTTTTTTTGTCGACAAAATTTAAGTTTTTTGTTGTGGTGGTGTTTCATCTGAAGTTGTAGCGTTTAAAAAAAACACACACACATATATACTCTCTTTGCATCATATGGAGATGAGTTGGAAAAACAAGTGTAAAATTCATGTTCCTGGAATTACGGATTTATTTAAGCAGATACAGACAGAAAAGCTACCAAAATGGGTTGAAGGACCACAAAATTTGGCGGTTTCCACATTTGTATCCTTATCTGCTTACGGTTACGGCACTGATTAGGCTTATCTCTGAACCCAAACAGGTATGGTATCGAGCAGGAGTACACTCTCCTCCAGAAGGACGTGAACTGGCCCCTTGGCTGGCCCATTGGTGGCTACCCTGGTCCTCAGGCAAGAAAATTCTCAACAAATATGCTCTTGAACTAAAAAATTGTCCAGAATCCACTGAAGATAGATAGATAGGTTTTTCATCATGTTGATTGTGTGTATTTTGTGCAGGGACCCTACTACTGCGCGGCCGGCGCGGACAAGGCGTTCGGGCGTGACATCGTTGACGCGCACTACAAGGCGTGCCTCTACGCCGGGATCAACATCAGCGGCATCAACGGGGAGGTCATGCCCGGCCAGGTACCACTGCTCTTCCAACAACAATTTGGTTTCTCTCCTGTCAGAAATGCTCATTTGTGAACCTGATTCCTCATCCTGGTGACATGACATGACATGACAGTGGGAGTTCCAAGTCGGGCCGTCCGTGGGGATCGCCGCGTCCGACCAGCTGTGGGTGGCGCGCTACATCCTCGAGGTCCGTGCTGATACGTACTTACTGGACTGTATTATTCGCACCTCGTGTCGCAACTGACTGAATCTGGTTCGATCGATGGTTGATGCTGAACTGCAGAGGATCACGGAGGTTGCCGGGGTGGTGCTGTCCCTGGACCCGAAGCCGATCCCGGGCGACTGGAACGGCGCCGGCGCGCACACCAACTACAGCACCAAGTCGATGCGGGAGGCCGGCGGGTACGGGGTGATCAAGACGGCCATCGAGAAGCTGGGCAAGCGGCACGCGCAGCACATCGCCGCCTACGGCGAGGGCAACGAGCGCCGCCTCACGGGCCACCACGAGACCGCCGACATCAACACCTTCAAGTGGGGCGTGGCTGACCGCGGCGCGTCCATCCGCGTGGGGCGCGACACGGAGAAGGACGGCAAGGGCTACTTCGAGGACCGCAGGCCGGCCTCCAACATGGACCCCTACGTCGTCACCTCCATGATCGCCGAGACCACCCTCCTCCTCTGAGCCAGCAGCAGATGACACACGCACACGCTTTCTTCCTCTACCTCGGAGTGAGAGAGGGCGACGATGAATTTCTTTCTGCAAAACGTCTCCTGTTTCCATTTCTTTTGCAAGGTCTAGTCTGTTTTTGGGGCGTGCCTTTCGTGTCTTTCACTTTACTCGTTCAGATAAGAGTCTTCCGTGTACTCTGAAAATAATGTTCTTCTTTCCGCATTCCGATAAATGAAATCATGGAACCGGTTGTGATTCTGTTCGATCACATGTCATGTAGAGTTCACATACAGTACATGGTTCCATGTTCTCCACTGCTCTTTCCACGTCACCCCGAGCCGAACAAAATTGACGTTGGCCATGCTCTGTCCTTCTCCGTCTCTCTGCATTTTGAGAAAGTGTCGCTAGCTGCTGCAGCCATACTGTCTTATGTGTTGCAACTTGTTGCGGCCTAACGCATCTTATCTTATCTTTCCTCACTCGCTCACGCGACAACTCGACGAATGTGATACTATCTGGCCCTCTTTGACGTTGGGCCATTCTTTTTCCGCACGCCGCGTACCGCCATTCCTACTTTTTTGAGACGAAAAGTTGGAATTTCAGTTTCATGGACGGAACAAGGAAGCGTTCCGTCGGCTTCCAGCTGATCTGCGGGTAGTGACACTATGATCGATGCTTCTCCATCCGAGAATGGGAGAAAAGGGAGGAGAAATGCTCACCGCACGTCGAAATTGATCGCTACATCGACCAAAGTTATTGCCAAAGTGGTGGTCCTGCACCATTGGATTAGATTGGATGATGAAATTTATTTTGTCCGAGCATCTCGTAAAGTTTTCTGTTTGCTAGTTACTACTACTGTGAACCAAAATTGTTTCTGAATCAGACTGAAAGCAGTGGCATAGGCAGCAGATCAAACAGCGAAACGATTCAGCAGAACCCGGTTGCTCAGTGTACCCCGTCGGGTCAGGACGGAAAGACCGATCAAGATGGTAAGGCCGCGTTCGGCAGTCCACCGCTTCTTAAATCCTAGAATCTACGGAGCAGCTGTTAGCTCGCTCCAGGGATTATAACTCCAGCTCCGTCCGCTCCGGGAGCGGAGCGGAGGGACACCGAACGCGCCCTGAGTGTTCAGGTTTACCGCGTTAAGCAAAGTGAACTCGGATTTTCGCTGGTCCTCAAATTTGACAAGGATAAACCATTATTATGGTGGATTCAACCAAAACTAGACTTTTAAAGCACACGCCGTGGTTGACAGTTGCAAGATGGCCATATACACCCTTTACCGCATCAATAATACTCCCTCCATTTACTTATATAAGGCCGCTATAGAATACACATTTTGCATCTATACAAGGCCATCAACAGTAATTGAGGCAAAATTAATGATATTTTCTCATACACTAGCAACCTATTTAATACTTGCATGCATGTAGCCATAATGACAGTCAGCTACTTTCTCCAGTCAATTTCCTTACATGCATGTGGCGTATTAATGATTTCAGTAAACAAAAAGAAATCCTGACTTGCAAAGCACACATTAAATTTTACATTGGTACATGTAATTTGAGTTTGTGGCCTTGTATACAAAAATAAAGGGAGTATCAGGGTCACGAAAGAATGAAACATAAAAATTCTTCACGTTGGCACTTCAAAAGCGAAGAGGGATCCTGTGACAAATACTGTAGAAAGGAAAATAGCACAAAGGAGTCATGAAAAATATAATCACTTTTGCCCGTACACATATCAAAGGAATCAACATCATTATATTCTGATAGACAATTTAAAGTTGGGAAATATTCTTCTACTCAAACAATAATAGTATGCAAATTCACTAAATATACGTAGTGTAATTGTGTTTCAACTAATGTGCAGGTCGGAAATATAATCAATGCTTTGAGAAGTCTATACAATGATCATAACCCTTTGTTCAATTATGCAGAGGAAGGATAAGTAAAATGTTCATCATCAGGAGACAAAGACAGTTCAGGCGACAACCTGTGTGGTCTGCGTCATCCGCCGTGTGCAGCGGAGCCGACGCTAGCTCTGGTCCTCACGAGTGCCTGTTCCTCGTCAATCTGTCCGCAAGGAAGCCGATACAAAAGCTTAGGTAGCTAGCTCACGTAGCTAGCTTTGTACACAAGCGTTACCTTGAACTCATGGTCTGGATGAAGCTATCTCGGCCTTGTGTTCGGATTAAGCGCCCCGACCTGTGTTGCGCACCCCGTTCCACATGCCCGCGAGCGGAGGAGTGTAGGACAGCTGGATTGGGGAAGCAACGTCGGCGAACAACACAGCGCCACCATGTACAGCGCCTGTCCATCCTTGTTGAGTGCCCAGAAGTCCGTAACTCCAACCGCAGCACAGCCGCGCGTCCAATCTCTTCAGACTGGTACGTACCTCTTGGATGGGTTCGCCTTCCTTTCCCTGCGTCCGCGTGCCTCCAGGAGTTTTCTCCTCGTCCCCATGGGATCGTCCTCCATGCACCTGCTCCACCGGCTGCTCCGTCAGGAGTTTCCCCTCGTCCCCATGCAGGGCCGGTCCTGAGATTTTGGGGGCCCGGGGCGAAACTAAAATCCGGGGGCCCTTAACTAAAGCATCAAAATAATAGACTATGAAGAAAGTAGAAAACGATACGTGATGCAAACTCATGTTTATGTCATGCTTGAACTACAACTGTAGGAGTATATTATTTTAGGTACCGGAACGACAAAAAACTCTAGAATAGTCCTAAAGAATTTGCATCCAAAATGCATAGTTGGATTCACATTTTTAGTTCTTGGAATGACTATGGCAAGACTAGAGGAGCAAAATCCATGCAGCTGATGTGAAAAATATTCTTTCTTATATTCAAAAATTAAATACCTTCATATTTTTAAACAACAAATCTGTGGTGCTGCGATATTGCAAAGTTACTCCCACCTAGCGAGTTGTGCAAATGATTAAATTAAGAAATAATTACCAGATTGTGCCGTCATTGCTCAGCTCATATATAACCAACCGCCATGAGCAGCATCCAGAACCTGGTTCTTCCCTTGATCTATTTGATGATGAGATCTATACCAGGACCACCACATGAACATCAATATTAAACTGAAGAACTAGAACGATTAACTGTACTCTGTACAAACAAGGGACGATGTCGACTGGCCGGCAATACTCACCTCTACAGACGACACACAACAGCTCTGGTCCGCTGCTGATCTCCGGCGCGCACCCGTCGCTCCGTCCCTTGAGATCTGGGCTTCCTCCTTGAGCAAGCTTTGGTTCATCTGTCATAATCTGGGCGTGAGGAGGAGGAGCAAAGGCGGCGGCTGCTGCGTACATGATGGCGATGCATGCGTGGGTTTCTGGGTGGATCCCGCGAGTAGATGCGTGAGTGACGGCGATGTAAGTCACGCTGCATCACGAGAGCTGCTACTACTTGGGCTATGGCCCAGCCCTAATGATCTTTTTTTACTGCACCCATGAAATTATAGGCCTAATGCAATACATAATTGGGGGCCCCTCCACAGTGGGGGCCCGGGGCGGCCGCCCCCCTGCCCCCCCTCAGGGCCGGCCCTGTCCCCATGGGATCGGCCTCCATGCACCTGCTCCACCGGTTGCTCCGTCGTCCACGTGGGATCGGCCTCAGCGTGCCTCCTTGACCGGCCGCTCCGCTCTACCCATGGGATCGCCCTCCGCACGCCTCCTCGACAGGCCGCTTTCACGTGTTGCTTCTCCTCCAGCCGCTCCGTCGTCCATGTGGGATCGGCCGGCCGTTTCGTGTTTTGCTTCTCCACCTCTACGGTATCGACCGCCTCCCTCTTATCTGATATTTATCGTAGGGGTTAGGGTATTACCAGTTTGAAAACCGAACTGTCTAGATGGGAGGTACGTGTATGAGTCAGACACGAAAGAGAAAACCGAATTAAACCAATGTTTTTGACGCACAGACCGGATTAGTACCACCTTGGATTTTGGAAAAATATGCACATGTTGAAAAAAAAACTGAAAACGTAAATTCACGGGAAGAAGCGTATTGTGACGGTGAACCCACGGAGTCAATCTAGCAAAAGTGCCCGTGCGTTGCAACGGATACAAAATTATTTATGACTCAAAAAACATTTCGTAAGTATAAAAACAATAAGCTACCTCGGGCAGCGGCATGCCAAGTGGCGTATGGGAGGATCGATGTTTTTTTCCTACTTATCGATGGTATGGTGAGCAATTTCCTTTAACTTCAGGGACTGTTTCAATCACTGTTGAGAAAAGGCATCCCTCCCTTTAATAGAAGAATGTTATTGGAAAGAATTACCTGACGTATCCATTTGCGTGGAGAGCTGTGGTACCAAGGATTCGGTTACTGGGCCGAAGATTGTCTGAATAGATCATTATGTACCAATACACAATAACCGCCATTAACTCCAATATCTTTTAATTCATTGGATCTCTCTTTACTTCAGATTTCTTATACTTGGTTTATATCTTTCCACTTCCAACAGTACCAGAATATAATCCTAGTCCATGCAATTTTGAAAACCAGAAGAAATATCACAATTTTGAGGATATAGACATATATATAGTGACCATAATTTACCATGCTACATAAAAGCTAAATTTAAGCCTGGAACTGAGCATATCGATCATGGTGCGACTTCTGCACTGTGGCCTTTATCCTATCCCTGCCCACCAGAATCTAGTCATTTAGTTCATCTATATGCCATAAATAAAAGAAGTTCATAACAAACTGAGGAAAACTGAGCTATGAACTAATTAAAGGAAGCTTACACGGTTTCGAAGTGAAATTTGTGTGGACACACTTTTTTCCTTGATTTTTTTTGTGTGTAATCTTTTTTTTTCTTTTTTGCAGGAGACTCCTTTGTTGACCTAAAGAAGAATTAAAAATTAAAAAATTAGAATGAAATTAAACGGACTGCTTTCTTAGAAGGATTTGGGTGGAACCATTGCTAAGTTGATGAAAAACAAAATTAACTGAGAAAAAATAAATTAAGGGGTCGGTTTGTCAGGAGTTTATAGATGGAGTTGTTCAATTTTTTTCATTGATGTCCAGAAATACAAAATAAACTACAGAAAAATTAAAGAAAAGAGACAAAGGAACTGGAGTTCTCCTGTATAATACATGAATTTGGTATAGATATAGCTATTAGCGCAGTCACGCACGTACCACGGTACCTGGATGCTTCCTCGTACTGCATGACTGGAGAAGGTAGAGACAGCATCGCCATCATAGATGAACGGCAAGGAGAGCAGCCGCCGCTGCTCTGGCGAGATGACGGCCGCCGTGTGGATGTCCTACGGTCTCTGCGGAATGCCGCCGAGCATATTAGCAACTTAGCACGCGCACGCACGTACATGAGCCACATGCAAAACTGCACACGGTTATGACGGACACGTACAAAAGAAACCGAGAAGCCAGTATAATCAGCGCCAAGGAAGATGACGCGGTGTGGATGGCCCGGCTACATGGGAAGTAACATTGTGCTGTCGCGTGATTGTTCTGCCCGTGGCTGGGCACATCCGCATATGCCTGCAAGCTGGGAATCGAGGCGGGGTGGTTTCGTTGTGGAGATAGCCGGCGGCGACGGCATGGCCTAGTGATCTGGGCGGTGGGCTTCCCCGATCGCGCCCCTTCGCAGACGCGGAAAGCTCCTTGTTGTCACTGGCGGCCATGGCTTGTCCTCTCCGACTTCTACCACCCGGATCTCCAATCCGAGCTCCGTCGTTCCCCGGCGCGGCGCCATCGTGCTCCGTAACAAACATGCTGGCTCCCTTCGCGGGCGTTGGTCCCGGCGGCAGGCCGACTCGGTTCATGGAGCCTGCCATGCATGGTCTTCTTCCGCGACGCGCGGGCGAGCGAAGGTAGGCAGCGGGCGCCATGGCATTAGCGAGTCGAGCTCGTGGCGTCGGGGAAGAGAGGCGACGGAGGAGATCGGGACGGCGGCGTGCGTTTGGTGGCGGGTTGGGCTGCAGATTGAACGTGGTGGCCGGTCGCTCGAGTCGTCCACGATGGCGCTTGGTGCGTCGTGCGTGGCTCGTGGAACGCGTGGAGGGAGTGCTTACGAATGTGCGTGGGACAGCAGGGCCGGCGAGAGGCGCAATTTAGCTGGATTTCCGGTCGAGCCTTTCATCTTTTAACAATGAAAAATTCTGTGTGAAATCCGGGTCGGGGCACTCATGACTTCGTATTGGAATAGTTCTCGTATGATGATTATGACTAAAACGTACACGGCGACAGCGACGGTGGTGCCGTACACACTACGTCCTCTTGATGGATCAACCAATTAAGAAAACGTGGGCTAGTTGGCTGGAAACATATATGGGCCGGTGTAATAGACGGGCATACATGACTATAATAACTTGCAGAAAAAAAGTTATAATATATATAGGTAGATTAGTACCACCTTGGATTTGGATTTTGGAAAAAAAATATGGATATATTGAAAAAAAACTGAAAGCGTAAAATCACGGGAAGAAGCGTATTGTGACGGTGAACCCACGGAATCAATCCGTGCTTTATTATTACTAGCAAAAGTGTCCGTGCGTTGCAACGGGAGAAATAATTATCACCCCTAGCGCCCCCATTCCAGTTAACACTTCTTTTCTTTGTCATCATTGTCGGTAACGATGTCCACTACACGACGAACATTCCACCTAAGCTTGGAACCAATAAAGAATTGCATCACCTACATGGACAGACCAGCAAACGGTCGCGTTTGAGATACCGGCCACATGACCCACATCTGCACAATCAAATACTTGTGCCATGTGTTTATGTTATCTGGATTTTACCAATCCGTGAAGGACACAAACAAAAACTAAATTCAATTTTATTTTAAAATAATCAACACTTTTTTTGTCGGGTAACACAATCAACGCCCAAAACACTGGAGGTTGTGAGTTTGATTCCAGTAACGGTCAACTATTTTTTGCCTCATCTCCTAAACAGGGTGGTGGGTTGCCTCATCTCCTAAACAGGGTGGTGGGTTTGATTTGTTGGGCCAGATTGCACGGGCATGTTGGGAGGGCATGTTTCTTTTTTACTGGTGGAACGTTACGCGGGCAAATGTGGCAAAGGCCAAGTGGCCCAAGACTGACGATTGGTAGAATAGCCTAGCTCAATATGAGGAAACACCATGGACATACGAAATGGGAGGACCAATAATATTATACCTCCATTTATATATTATAAATAGTATATATGCCCGTGGGTTAGAACGGTAGAAACAATTGACATAAATTTAGTGAGGATTGTATGTGCAAACATAATGTTCAATGTGCTACAAATTTGGCGCAAATTTTGTAAAGATTATAAGAGCAAGGAAAACATAATGGAAGAAAAAAAATGTCATGAATTTGTGAGGTTTAAAAAATGCCATATCATTTTTACTCATAAGATGGCATGGCAACCTGCCATTGATTCCCGCACCTCCTGTTAATTAGTTTTTCCTTCTCACGATGACTTCCCAGAGTGGTCGAGCACGTGCATTGCAACGGGGAAAACAAATCATTATATGTGCGTAGTAGCCCATCCATATTGTCACTTCTCCTCTTCATCACCATCGCCGATGGTTGTCAGTCATCCACCAATTAACGACGACCATGATCAATCTCAAGGTGAGCTTGGTCATCACACTTTAACACACTGTTTTTGCCGGCCCCTTCCTTTGTCACATTGTCAACCAATTCAAGATGAATGTGGTCAATTCCATGGTGATGAGTTTGGTCATTGCACTGAAGCATGTCGTTCCCGCGAGCACCTCGCTATACTAACTTATAGTTTCATGGACAATGATGGTGTTCGTTGCGGTGAGGAGAGTAATAGAGGACAGGTGGAGGCTGCGCCATGCGCGCATCAGCAGAAGCACATGGACCACATATCCAAACCAATGCTAGATGCAAATTGCGCTTGTATAATTCACTTAACATACAATCTTTCCCTAATAATATACATATTTGAAGGTCTAGGCCCTACGGAGTACAAAAACACACGCGACGGACCGAGGAACATTCGAAAAATCATAAGGAAAAAACGTTACTCCCTTTAATTAATTCCCAGTCAATTGTGCAACGTTCTCTAGTACTCCCTCCGTTCCTAAATATAAGTCTTTTTAGAAATTCAACTACAGACTACATACGGAGTAAAATGAGTGAATCTACACCCTAAAATATGTCTAAATACATCAGTATGTAGTCCGTAGTGAAATCTCTAAAAAGACTTATATTATGGAACGGAGGGAGTATTTTTTAAGCATGTACGCCCTTGCATCATGCGTGGGCAGCCATATTGTTTTTGCCGGCCCCTTCCTTTGTCACATTGTCAACCAATTCAAGATGAATGTGGTCAATTCCATGGTGATGAGTTTGGTCATCGCACTGTAGCATGTCGTTTCCGCGAGCACCTCGCTATACTAACTTATAGTTTCATGGACAATGATGGTGTTCGTTGCGGTGAGGAGAGTAATAGAGGACAGGTGGAGGCTGCGCCATGCGCGCATCAGCAGAAGCACATGGACCACATATCCAAACCAATGCTAGATGCAAATTGCGCTTGTATAATTCACTTAACATACAATCTTTCCCTAATAATATACATATTTGAAGGTCTAGGCCCTACGGAGTACAAAAACACACGCGACGGACCGAGGAACATTCGAAAAATCATAAGGAAGAAACGTTACTCCCTTTAATTAATTCCCAGTCAATTGTGCAACGTTCTCTAGTACTCCCTCCGTTCCTAAATATAAGTCTTTTTAGAAATTCAACTACAGACTACATACGGAGTAAAATGAGTGAATCTACACCCTAAAATATGTCTAAATACATCAGTATGTAGTCCGTAGTGAAATCTCTAAAACGACTTATATTATGGAACGGAGGGAGTATTTTTTAAGCATGTACGCCCTTGCATCATGCGTGGGCAGCCATAATGGACCGGTCGATGATGCTCATTTAATCACGATGTGTGCATGCAGCGCCCACAATTCCCGGGATTTAATTTCCTTCACCCTATACAACCTTCCTTCCCGTGATGTATGTGCATGGCAGCTTTTCCTTCACAATTCTGGGAATTTATTTTCCTTCAGCCTACAATCCCTCCTCCACGTGAGTGTGCATGCATGGCCCCGGGATTTATTCCTTCATGGCAGCCTCACAATCCTGGGGATTTACAATTAATTCCTTCATGGCAACATCCTTTTGTTCCCTCTGCCTATTGATCTTTCAGGTGGCTTGCATATTTCAAGTCATAACCGTATTTAAATTGGTGGGTCTGGATATGAAGTACCGAGGTGGTACTATCTTTGAACAAATAATCTCTTATAAATACATAAGGGGGGATGCTAGCTCAGTTGTGTGCTCCCTTCGGCAGTTAACCTCACGTTGGGAGTTCGATCCCTGACGAAAGCACATTATTTTTGCGTCCCTGTCGGACTGCATCGGTTGTGGGCCGCCATTTCAGCCGGGCCGTCTGCCACAGCGAGGTCCATCGATGGGCTGAGGCTTGGGCGAGTCGGAAAGATAGTTTTAAGGAGTTTTAGCGAAACTTTTAGTGCGCACGTACAATCAGAATCATATTTTAGTACCACCTCGCGTATATATAAGGGAGAGACTAGGAAACATGCCCGTGCGTTGCAACGGAAGAAAAACTAAGCAACGGATGGGAAACACATCACTCTCTCCTTAGCCCAATAAGCACCCACATCAAATACTCCAGCATGAAGAAGAATTGTGCTTTCAGTGAAAGCATCTTTGCAAAGTGGCTATTTAGTGTATGAATTGTTTAGTTCATGGTTTTTCTTGTAATCATAGCATCACATCCTAGCCATCTCTGCAAAGCGGCTACGAAATGTATAATTTTTTCAGTTCACGGCTTTCCTAGTAATCAATATCACATGACATTCTAACCATGTGTTTTTTCCATCTTGATAACACTAATTCATAGAAGAAGGCATATCGTTGGGTGGTATCTTATTTGATATTTGTACTCCCTCCAATCCATATTAATTGTCGCTGACTTAATACAACTTTAAGTATTTTTCTATTCGAAGGACCCTGCATCTCCTGTACATTTTAAGTTTTTAACAAATACCTACATGCTGTGCCATGACAAAATAAAGTCGTAGAATGGTATGCATACAATTTAGAAATTATAGAACGTGCATTCGATTCCAGTGAAATCACTAACTACTGTAAATTACAAATAAAGTAATTCTTAGATGACCAAGGATACAAAAGGAAAATACCAGTAAATATCACATATGGCAGAGCAAAAAACAATTACCAGCAGTAGCATTCACCTGAGAAGAGAAATAATAATTGATATAAACATATGGAAAATCCAACCATGCATAGCTCAGATTAGCTGTTTACATTTATACCGCGGTCAAAATTCATTTTGGTCACAAAAAACCTCATCCGAGATTGTGTCGCAACAGATTGCTTGAAGTCGACCATTGACTTTCGGATTTAGGACCAGTCTTTCTGTTGCTGGAAGTCAGCCACAAGACTCGGCATCGATTTATGCTAACAATGTATACATAACTACTGCTATCTAGTGTAGTTTATACCCAAAAAGCTATGAAAGCTACAGGGCACAAGGAAGGGTGGACAAAATGAGAGGTTTGGAGAAGAGCGATAAAATTTTAACAACTTGCAAGCACCGCGAGCTGATCCTAGTTTGCAAGTATAGTGGAAAGATACATATGATTGCATTGGCATTAAAACTAATGTTCTACCTGGCAAGTAAACTGGCTGTGGATCAACACGTGTAGCAAGTGGAAGATCTCAGACTTGCAGTACACAATTTCTGTGTTTACTAATAGGTATCCATCTGCAGTCCAGGGTCATATTTGAACTCCTTATAACACGCTCATTTGCCTGACAATAAAACAGGAAACATGAATCAGCTATTATGCATTAACTGCATTTTTACAGCCAGCTACTCTCATATCTAATTGTGATTTAACCACACAAACATTACACAATTTCATAATAGACCATGCTTAGATTCAATATGCACAGAAGAAATATGACAAATGAGCAGAATGTATGACTATGCCTACAAGATTGCAATATAGCTTAGCTATTCTCAAGACTATCACACATTCAAGCATTCGGATATGTAGAAGCCAAAAAGCAATGCTAGCAGACAAAGAAAAACCAATAAATTCAATGTGATGCTTCATATTGCACAGTGCATGCACATGCCATGAAAGACAAGCACTTTGCCTATGTATATCTGCATACAAAACTCATGTAACTTGATGCTAACAATTTATTGGGTAGCAAATAATTATAAAGGTGAAGTAAAAGGATGATTGTCAAGAATCTGAGCATCCAAGAAGGAATCTAGCCATTCCATTCATGAATCCTCCAATACTGTTCCATGTACATAAAGCAGGGGTCAAGCTAAGTACAGAGGAAAATCAAATAACAAACCTGTTTAAGTAGTTGATGCCGGATCCATATTTTTCAGTTCAGAAGTATGACAACACCGTATGAGAGGTAAGATCAGCGCTAAAACACACCATCATCAAGTATGACCACCGTAAGAGAGGTTAAGATCAGCGCTAAAACACACCATCATCAACACTATAAACCAGATCGCTCGTCACATCTCGAATCCTACTTCAGGACAATCCTACTTCAGGACAGTAAATCTGAAAGCTAAGCCCATACATTATATAGCTCACCATGGATTTTTTTTGCGGGGTAAAAGGATTGTATTGCTTAAGTATTTGTCACATTACAATCCCGAAGGGTAAGGCCTAAAATTTCATCAGGACCCGATCCTAACCAAACTACTGTGCGATCTTCTTGGCGCCCAAAGCGAGCTAGCAGGTGGCTTGCTGGTTCTGTTCACGAGTGATTTTGTTGATGGAAAAACGTCTTCCCTGTCTCATGAGATACTTCACCTGCTCAACGAGATGTCCCAGCTGTGAGCAGTCACGGGAGGAGCTATTTATCATTGCAGCAAGTTCAGCTGAGTCAGTTTCCACCATAACATCCACATGGCTCCAATCTAGTGCAAGCGACATGCCCTCCAAGCAGGCACATAGTTCGGGCTCAAGGGCTGACCAGCAGCGTTGCAATGATCTGCAGGAAGAGAACACAATCTGTCCTTGTGCATCTCGAAGGATCATGACAACACCCACATCGCCTGTACTCCCCATGAATGAGCTATCAAAATTCAATTTCATCATGCCCTCAGGTGGTTTCTCCCACGACTTGGCTATAGCAGTACACTTTGCTGGGGTGGCAGCAGGAGCAGGCCATCTAGCACACTGTTGCCCCTAATAATATGTTCTGTTGTCTGCGTTCGAATCTGCCTTAAACTCGCCAGGTAGCTGCAGGGGAAGTGCCGGGAGCCTCGAACATAGGGGAAAGGCTTCTCACGTCGGCGTATAGATAACTTGAGTATAGGAATTGGTGCCACGCATCGTTCTGTTCTTTACTTTTCTCACGTCGGCGTCAAACTGGTGTTCCCATCGTCGACTATCTCATTGACCCTGCCGCACGCCACCCGCAGCTGCTCCCACCCATCCAATTCCTCCCTGAAGCACTTCTGAGTCCGGCCATCACCGCTGCCACCGCAGGAGCATCGTCCGCGTGCTCGTATGGCGACGCGGCCTCCATCCGGCCGCCCAATACCAACGGCTTCTTTGCTTCTGTCGCCCCCTGTTGCTGCTTCGAGCGAGGCAGGCCACAAGGCCCCGCCGTCCAGCAGCAGCGCGGGTGAGGGTGGCATGCGCCAGCGCCACGAAGCGAGGAAGAGAGGGGATTGGTGGCGGGGGCGGACCTGCGGCTGCGTCGACCCGCGTGCGTGCTCTCCTCGCGAGGTGTCCTTCGGTGTTCTAGGGTTGCGTCTTTGGCAGCGACGCAGGCGAAATATAGCTGACGGGATTCCCTTGCTCTGCTCCAATTTGTAAAGAAATCTTCTCTGAGTTGTAGAGGAATTGAGATTAGAATTTATTTTCTTTAGGGAAAAAGGAAGAAGTGAGAGAAACATAAAGAGGGGGCAGCGTGCAGCAACGTGACTCAGGCGAGTCCATTAGCCCAAAAAGCCCAATGAACAAAATGTGTGACTGATAGAGATAGAGATTATAAAAAGTTGTACGTGTATGGGCTGGACCAAAGCAGGCCCAAGTCTGCCATCGTGCTACCACGGAGGCAAAAACGAATTGTTCCGTTAGTACCACATCAGTTAATTCCAAAACATAAACGTAAAAGCGTAATATGACTGGTCGGAAGCGTATTGTGACGGTGAACCCGACAAAGTCAATCCGTGCTTTATTATTAGGGATAGACTAGCAAAAGGGCCCGTGCGTTGCAACGGAAGAAAAGAGTACCACACCCTCTTAGACAAAAAATTGTCTATAATGTGAGTATTTGTAGCTACGATCCAAACAAAGATTGTCTTTGCCTACAAAAGCGCAAGTTTAAGATTTCACATGTCTTCTATTTAAACACGGCTTGCATGTAGATTTAATACGTGCAAAGAAACGGGCAAGCGATCTTCAATTTCATCTCCGATCCTAATTTTGCTGAGATGTTCATCCACAATCCGGATCGGATAAAGCACTATTGATTAAGATTGTACCCTAGATAGTATTTTTTAATGGATAACAGATAAAATAACATCATATTAAGATTCTATATATTTTTCTAATCAAAATTCATATATAACATTTTAAATTTGGGGCTACGGTTAAGAAGATATGATTATTTTAAAAAACATTTGATATGTACTGCGGGTTTAATGTCAAAAATATTGGGGTTTTTTTTATAAAATATTAGTAGGTATATAGAGGTATAGATTTTCTTAGAAGAATATAGAGGTATATATATAGATATAGATAGCACATGTGCCCGTGCGTTGCAACGTGAAAAAATTAACCTGCAAAGGAGTTGTCAACAGGATGGTCGCGACGATATTTGTCCACCTGTGATGCTGTGCACAGCAAGAGTGGGCGTGGTGGCATAGGGGGAGCGCAAGGGCAACGATGCTGCTAGGGCTGGAGAGGGGAGAGGTTGACCTCACCAAACCATGCTTCCTCACAACGTGTCCCTTCCCTTCACGTCGAAGCTTCCTCTCCAAGATGTTGCTCGTCTTTTCACCGCCAACTTCCTATTGTTTGAAGCACCTTCCAAAAACAGGTGTACGTAAGCCACCTTTTGTTAAAGAGAAGAAGAAGAATGCCCAAAGAATAAATAATTAATCAAAACCATACTTTAGAACAATGTTCGTCATGTTTGGTACCTCGGAAAGATCTTCATCATGTTTGTCATTGCCAATAGACATAAAAATATGTTCACTACCACTGAAAAAATCCTTAGCTTTCCCCAGGTTCCGGTCAATCACAACTTCACAAGACAAACTTTAAGAATCTGTATTCAAGAGGTCAAAGTGAACTAAAATGGTTGATATACTATCAAACTAACGGAGTGATATTTCTTCATAGTTTTCTCTCGACAAAAATAGACATACCTCCTCTGAACCCCTTGTGTAGTAAAAGGCATCACCGCCCTTGCTTACACATGGGCCATGAAGCCAAATTTCGACGTCATTGTCATTGCCTAAAAACTTAGTTTTCGCAACATTAGCTTTGTTGCAACGGTGAAGGGTGTCGGTCAGCCTCTCGATGGCGTTAGATCTGACGTCTCGCGATCCAGCCGATCTTTCGGCGGAGGCGTAGCACGCCCATATAATAAGTCCGAAAAAACAAAGGCATGAACTGAAGGATTGCTTGGAAGCTTGATCACTGTATCGTCGACATTGCCAGAGCTAAACATACTCGTTAGGCAAGGAGAGGCAAGTCATGCAACGCTATACTTTTAGTTCTTGCCTGACACCATCCAGTGCTTTGACCTGTTTTGACCGAATCAGAGACTCGCATGTTGCTGTTGGCCTGCCGCCGCCCGGCGTCGTCACAGGCAAGCTCGTTCATGCCATCTTCCAATCAGATCAAAATCTGAGCTAATTAGCCATTGGCCAGCAGCCACAGGCTCTCTGTTGCGGTTTGCATTGACAAAGCAAAGGGAAGATATTAGAGGCCACTCACGGGATTAAAGTTGAGGCAGTGGTCGGTGGAGTAGGATCAGGATGAGCGGCCACATGAACTCAGCGTTTGTTCATGGAGGGCTGCCCGGCCTTCATCGTTTTGGCGGTGCGACTATCAGGTGACGATGTGGGGGTGACCATGTATGCGGAACCCTCCCCGCAGCCAGTGACACATGATGGCAACGCGTACATCCGTGGTTCCGCCAGCACCTATGATCGGCTCTCCACTCCGTCGAGCTCGGCATCTCCTAGCCATCGACAGCACTCTGTGACGGGCACCGCCATCACGTCAATGAGCCCGTGCGCTTTACGTGATCAACGGCCATGCCTACAGGGTGGCCCATGCCGACGGAACCTGCCGTCGTTAACGTACCACGTGGGCGCGGGTGCCGTGTCTGGAGATCTTCTCATTATTGTCAACGATCATCATCCATTACCGTGCCGGCGCAGCGAATCCAAAGAACGAGAATCCTCCCAAAGATGTGGGCCTGTTGGCGTTGCCGCGTTGGCTTCGGCTGTTGCTACCGTCCGCTTCGGCGGCTTCGGCTGTTGCTACCGTCCGCTTCGGCAAGGGCACGCACCTGGATGAATTGTCCATGGGATCGGCCTTGGTTTATGCTGCTCATCCGGCGGCTCCGTCTGTTGTCTCGGGCAACGTATTTAAGGAAGAGGCTAGCAAAGGCAGGCGAGAGACCAGCTCGTGAGGGACTCAAATCCTGGGGAGAGACCGGATCGATCGCGACGGACGGGGAGAAACAAATCTAGGTGGAACGATTACAGATAGTGTATTAGGACTTGCAGGAGGCGTATTATGACACATGAATAGTACCACCTCGGATGTAGAAAATAATATAGGTAAAGAAAAACTGAAAGCGTAAATTCACAGGAAGAAAGCGTATTGTGACGGTGAACCCGACAAAGTCAATCCGTGCTTTATTATTAGGGAGAGACTAGCACATATGCTCGTGCATTGCACCAGGAGAGAAAAAATGTGTGTACTTAAATTAAATGTAATGGGAAGCAGAATGGAGCTAGCAGCAACCGAGTCTGAATTAAAAAGCCTTCCTCTTTGCCGCTATACAAAAAGCCTTTAGGATTCATGACGCGCCAGTCCAAAGGCTTCCGAGGCTTCCTGCTGCTGGGCGCGCGAAGGAACTTACAGTTCTCCTCTCTGGAAGCCATACGTAGCTTCAAGTAGTTGAAGGTATGTGGATGGAGAGGAAGATGAGTATATGCTGAATGTTAATGCAATCATAATCCAGATATTATTACCAGCAGAATGGTAAATTTGCTATGTTAAAATTAGTCAAAAAATGGTTTAATGGTAGCCTGTTCTATCACAAATCATGATATTGCGAAAAATGTGTGTAAGCAAAAAAGAAAAAGAAACATGAACCGCCATATTCAAATTCTATCAAACCAAGACACTGTTATTCATAAATATCTAGTGTAGATGACAAGGCAATTCAAAAGGGATGGAGAATTAAATTGGAAATTAACTTGACCCAATCTGCACGAATAGAATAGTAGTGAGGAGAACCAGTTAATTGTCTTGGAAAAACATATCAAAAAATTAGAAGTGATGGAGCGTAGCAGTAGCAGATAACCATTAATGTGTTGGAACATTCATTCACATAGTAATAATCAGTCAAATGCTAGTAGTAATGTTTCTCGCGGGACGGGCCAAAGAACATCAAAGAAAACTATAGGCACCATCAACCTAAGATAGTATCAATGTTACTAAACATCGTACCTTAAAGTGCAACATGACTGTTAGTGTTTGATAGGTTGGTATGTGCCTCCTTAAACGCTGACCGGACTCGGGTCCACTTCGGTGCCCTCCGCTCGCCCACCTCCTCGTCCTCGTTGTTAGTTAGTACCGCGTACTCCTTGCCCTGTAAGCTCAGCATCATGTACACCCGCTCCTGCAGCACCAAGCCCACTGACCCAAATTAAACTACGAAGCATCAGAAACTACATGATGTTACAGCAAGAACAACATTCAGTTCTACAGCAAAGATGAAGTCCACTCAATCATTTGCACTATACAACTTAGATATACATATTGACAATCGAAAGTGCTTCATGTAAAAAGAATTCTCAGAGGTTCTGTACCTCCAGGAGCTTCCTTTTGAATCAGAGACAGGTAGACATGGCAGATTCTGGTTTATTTTGGAGCGATTCCTACACGAAGCTCCTCGAACTGAAGAATGCCACAACAGCAAAAACATCAACTCAGTGCTTCACTATTTTCTTTCAAATCGGCTGCCTATGCAGGAAGGAAGCAAAAGGGAAGGAGGGCGGAGGGGTGAAATTTAAGAAATAAAGCTTTGCTATGTGCAACATCCATATGTTCTGAGGTTCAACTTTTTTATTTAAAAAATGGGTCACGGCTTTAAATAACAAAACTGAATCACCTAGAAATCAGGATGTCACACAATGCTAACAACATATGAAGTTTCACCCATTTTAATGTTAAATGAATAATCACTTTCTATTTAAAGGAGATACAGAGTTCAGAATAGTATGATGAATATTAAAAAAATGAAGATCAGCAACATGACACGGATGTCAGGTGGGTTGCTATGTTTTGTAGCACCAATCTACATTACCAAAATTGAGATGCTGAGAAATAGGATTAAGAATTGAAAAATCAACAAAGCTTATCAGAAGATATGAAAGAGTTACCCTAATTTTCAGACCCTCGAGTTGATCCTTTTTTTCAGATGTAGAATTCATGATATTAGGCAAGAGGATCAACGAACGCCTTGTAGACTTATATTGAGAAGCATACAATAGTAATACAATTCACCAGATTAGCAACTTTAGTCCTTAACCCATGCCACTTCCTTTGTTGATTAGCAAAGCCAACTCCAATATGTCTAGTAAAGCATTGTCCGTCTGCAATGTCCTATTTAAGAAGTTATGACATCAAATTACACATAAGAGACCACTCCAATTCTGTTGTCAAAGTGTGGTGATGTTTTAGGTCCTCAATCAAATTAAATTTGAAAATTGTCAGAATAAATTAGATAAAATTAAACAATTAAATACTCATGTCTATATGATGACCCAAGCAAGGTGGCGATCAAAGTATGTCGGAATAGCTTTATTGAGTGCTTATATATCATGGCCCAGAATATAAGGATATATTACAAAATTCACATATTAGCATCCGTTAGGACTGACGACAGATTACCAAACATCTATATCACACGTACCTTCAACAATCCATGTTTCACCGCTTTAGCAGCCAACCCCATCTCCTGCCACACCGGCGCTGCAGGTCAGAACCAAAGTAGCATCCTCCTTTGCCACCGTTCTGAGCAGCACCACCGCCAGAATCCTCTATGCTTGCCCCCTCCCTCGCTCCTCTATCCGTCTTCCACATCCGGTGCATGGGACGGAACAGGAGGCACCCCTCCTCCAAATCTAGATCGCGAGGGTCATCAGGTGAGGAGCGGCCGCGACTCTTGGGCGTATCGAGCGCTAGGGCTGGTGGGGCATGTCGCCGTTGCAAGCACGCGGAGGGTCGTGAGTCTGCCTAGGGCATCGAAGGATGGCTCTCCGCCACCACCGCCGAAGGAAGATGTGATATGCCTCCACTACGAACCCGAGACAAGGGCGAGACGGGACGACCCGTGGGCCTCGTTTTTATTCGTCGGTGGGATGTTGAACCGTTTTTTCTATATCTAGCAAACGTATTTGTCAAATCTATACCATGGCAACATTAGTACCACCTCGTTTATATGTTTTAAATTCAAATTGAAAGCGTAAATTCACAGGAAGAAAGCGTATTGTGACAGTGAACCCGACAAAGTCAATCCGTGCTTTATTATTAGGAAAAGACTAGCAAAAGGACCCGTGCGTTGCAACGGAAGAAAAAAACATAATCTTCAATGCACTGGCGGAGCTACGTGTTAGGAAAAACGACCGTGGCCCGCCCAGCCAAAGGGAGATGCAGTGGAGACAAACTGTAAATTGGGCCATCAGAATAAAAATACTGAGTCTTCCTTCGTACTGGCCCGCCCATGTTTGCTACTGAAGCTCCGCCACTGCTTCAATGGCTATGAACCTATGACCACATTTTGCTGATTTCAGCATACTATATACAATAATACTGTTGTGGTGAAATTCTTTACATTTTTTTTTGCGGGTGAAACTTCCTTCCAAAAATTGATTGTGCAGTTGGAAGGAGATAAGAAAGATAACAACAGTTAGACGTTGTACATTGTACAATTTGACTATGTAGCTAGCTAGCAAAGCTAGCCGTATCGAGTTGCCGTCTACCGGAAGTTCCTAGGCTTGAGTGCACGATGACTTCCCAGAGTGGTCGAGCCCGTGCGTTGCAACGGGGAAACAAATCCTTATATGCACATAGTAGCCCGTCCATATTGTCACTTCTCTTCATCACCATCGCCGATGGTTGTTAGTCATCCACCAATTAACGACGACCATGATCAATCTCAAGGTGAGCTTGGTCACCACACTTTAAGACACTGTTTTTGCCAGCCCCTCCCTTTGTCACATTGTCAACCAATTCAAAATGAATGTGGTCAATTCCATGGTGATGAGTTTGGTCATCGCACTGTAGCATGTCGTTCTCGCGAGCACCTCGCTATACTAACTTATAATTTCATGGACAATGATGGTGTTCGCTGCGATGATGAGAGTGATAGAGGACAGGTGGAGGCTGCGCCATGCGTGCATCAGCAGAAGCACATGGACCACATATCCAAACCAATGCTAGTGCAAATTGCGCTTGTATAATTCACTTAACATACAATCTTTTTCTAAGAATAAACATATTTGAAGGTCTAGGCCCTACGGAATACAAAAACACAAAAATCATAAGGAAGAAACGTTACTCCCTTTAATTAATTCTCAGTCAGCTGTGTCCTGACCTATGTAGTCAGGATGAGTACGTCAACACAAACAGATGGGGTTACAATGGGTACAAAGGATTGAAAATTTTAATCAAAAAATAAAAGAAGAAGAAAATATAGAACAAAACCCATCAATCCTGTGCATGTATCCAACTTCATCAAGAAGGAAAAGAAATGTAGAACCAAACCAGTCAATCGTGTGCAATTGTGCATGTAGATACGGAGAAGCAAACAAATACATGCAACGGCGAATAATCAAGCATTTATCGTTTTGTAGCTTTCTCGTTAAAAAATCCTTTTTCTAGCTCATCCCTCCTGATTTAGTTAACTTTTTTTTTAATCTCGTTGTTTGCATGGCGAGAACCAAGCCTTGGGTGTCTCCAGCCCGCGCTTGGGCACCAGCCGTCTCACGCGAAGGCAACGCGTGTCGTTTGGCCCTCCACCGCTCTTCCCTCCGACCTTATCTTCTCAGCCCCGTCCTCTCATCCTCTCGTCTCTTCCCCATACCTTTCTTCTCCCCATCCCCGATTCCCTTCTCTTCTCAGCGCCCGATGCATCGTGCACGCCGTCCCCTACCGGAGCTCCAGCCCGCCTCTCCTCCTCCCTCGTTTCTCTCTCCCCTGCCTCTCACTTCTTTCTTTTTTCCCTTGTCCATGAGCAGGAGCACACAAGGAGCCTCGCCGCTGCTGCCACCACCACCACGGACGTCTTCGCGCCACCGCCGCCTCCGAGTTCGTCAGCCGCCGCTCAGATCTGCGGTATCCATGTCCCCAAGACGCCGGTGTCCGTCCTCCGCCCCGGATCTGGCTTGTCCACGCCCTTTGTCCTCCCCTGCGACCGGCGCCGCCACCCTCCCCACTGCCTCGTCTACATGCGTGAGGACAACGATGACAACGCCACCGTCGACCGTCTGGGTCGTCCCTCGGCCTCGCTCGCGTGGGCAAGCCAGTCGTCGCCGGCGGGAGCGAACTACTCCTTGCATTTACTCTATCCCATCTGCATCTCTGTTTTTCTCACCGGACTGACGTTGAATATACCAAATTACAGGGTGTTATTTGCATAAACGAAACGTTTTCTCCTATAATCCACTTAAATAGGACGGCGGGTTCAATTACTGAAAAAACAAGGGCTTTTTAAAAAAAATGCGCAACGTACGACCGGAAGCAATGCGTTGTTTATTATTAGGGGAAGATTAGGGAAAGATTAGGAAAAGACTACGTGAGGCGTTTGGTTCCCCCGAACCGAACGGTTCGGTACTTCGGTATTTTAGATTTTACGGTTCCTAAAAAACGTGCACCGATCGGTCTCCAAAAATTAACGGAACCGAGCGTTCGGTGTTCGGGTCCATCGGTTCGGTACTCGGTGTTGTACCGAGCAGACAGAAGTTGGCTGTTGCCTGGGGCACTTCCACGCTGGGCTGGGCTGGCCTGCTGGGAAAGCTGCTACCTCGTAGCTTGTCTGGGCTGGAAACGGTAGTTCGATTGGGCTAGGGAAAAGCACGTCAGCTAGACAACATAAGAAACAACAAAAGCTAGCGATAATCTGGGGGTGTTTCAGGCAAGTCACTGCAAGTTAGAGATCAGGCTGGAATGGGCCTCCCCGTATCGGTGCTTCGGTCTGTTCGGTTGACTGAGGTTGCTGACCGAAACTACCGAACTATATTCAGTTTCTAAGAATTGTTAACCGAGCTGTACATCGAAATATTCGGTTTCGGTCACTTCGGCTTTGGTCCAGGTTAACTCGGTTCGGTCCTTCGGTTTTCGGATTATATGCCCACCTCTACTCACGTATATGTTTTAAATTCGAACTGAAAGCGTAAATTCACGGAAAGAAGTGTATTGTGACGGTGAACCCACGGAGTCAATCCGTGCTTTATTATTAGGAAAAGATTCATCAAAGCACAAGCGGTGCAGGTTGCGATGCGAACAAAAACTAATGGGCTGAGCCCAGCTAACACGCTGCAGGCGCCGGTTTGCAGAAACAGCTGTAACCGATGCCTGTGGCGCCAAATAGGAAATGCCGACTTGAGACATCCTCTTTAGCGCTACACGCGCCAGGAAGATCCAGAGCGCTCATGCGGAATTCGTGCGGACGCGGCCCATTAGGACGCTGCGTCTTATATCGCTCGTTCGGTCAGCTCTACTATTGCTCATTCGCTGGTTTTCGCTTTAGCGTTCGCAACGACCATTAGCTGTTGACCAGGCCATTGACCATTGACTTTTCTGAAAAGTTCATGAAATTTGAAAAAACTCAAAATCGAAAAGAAATCTTAGTTTGGAAAAAGCTCACAAATTTGAAAAGCTTCATAAATTTAGAAAAAAGTTCACACAAATGAAAATTTTCACGATTTTGTAAAGTTCACAAAAGTTTGGAAAAAGTTCACAAATTTGGGAAAAGGCGCATGATTTTTACAGAGAGTTCATGAATTAGAAAACTTCACAATTTGGAAAAAGTTCGCGAAAATTAAAAAGTTTCAAAAACAAATTAAAAAATAAGTCAAAAACTAAAAAGAAGTTTGCAAAAATTGGAAAAAAGTTCACGAATTTGAGTGTTCACACATTTGATAAATACTAAAAAGGAAAGGAAAAAAAGAATAACTGGCCAACGCGAAACGTATAACCACCTAAAAACCACTATAGTGTGTTATATGGGCCAAACCGTTAGTTCCTGGGGGGGGGGGGGGGGGGGAGGGGGTGCGCTAGTTGCCAAATGGCCTTTATTTGACGCTTAAATCATCAAATAGGGTTTGGGGTTAGCAAGGTGCCTCATGGCTTGGAAGAGGTTATGTAGGCTTTTTTGACTATGGTGGGCTAGGTATTGTTGATCTAAAAAATAGTCGGGCTCTCTAATGCAGATGGTTGTGGCTGGGGTGGACAGATGTGGAGAGGCACTGAAAAGATCTCCCTCTTCTCATTGATGAGCATGTTGTTTCTCTGTTCCAAGCTTCAACAAAAAATGAGATTTGGGATGGAACTAAGATTCTATTATGGGATGATAATTGGTTGGGTTACGGTGCTCCGAGGTAGTTGTTCTCGGACCTGTTTTCTCACAGAAAGGAAAAAAGAAGCACTCACTCTGTGATGGCCTACTGCAGAATGCGTGGATCTCAGCGATCAAGCCCAAGCCAGGCCTCAAAGTATTGCAGGACTACCTTCAGCTTTGGAATGCCACGTAGGATGTAATGTTGTCGCAAAGACATGATGAGATTGATCGGAGATGGACAGTAGATGGCTGCTACTCTTTGGAATCTGCTTACAACATCCAATTCGTTGGCAGTTCTCCATCCAACCTTAAGGCCGTTATATCTGGAAGGCCCCGGTGCCGCCCAAGGTGAAGCTCTCTGCCTGGCTATACTGTTGGGTAACATAGTAATTTCAAAAAAAAAATCTTACGCACACACAAGATCATGGTGATGCATAGCAACGAGAGGGGAGAGTGTTGTCCACGTACCCTCGTAGACCGAAAGCGGAAGCGTTAGCACAACGCGGTTGATGTAGTCGTACGTCTTCACGATCTGACCGATCAAGTACCGAACGCACGACACCTCCGAGTTCAGCACACGTTCAGCCAGATGACGTCCCTCGAACTCTGATCCAGCCGAGTGTTGAGGGAGAGTTTCGTCAGCACGACGGCGTGGTGACGATGATGATGTTCTACCGACGCAGGGCTTCGCCTAAGCACCGCTACAGTATTATCGAGGTGGACTATGATGGAGGGGGGCACCGCACACGGCTAAAAGATCAAGCGATCAATTGTTGTGTCTCTAGGGTGCCCCCTGCCCCCGTATATAAAGGAGCAAGGGGGGAGGTGCGGCCGGCCAGGAGGAGGCGCGCTAGGAGGAGTCCTACTCCCACGGGAGTAGGACTCCCTCCCTTCCTTGTTGGACTAGGAGAGGAGAGGGAAGGATAGAGGGGGAAAGGAAAGGGGGGGCGCCGCCCCCCTCCTTGTCCAATTCGAACTTGGGGGGGAGGGGCGCGCGATTGCCCTTGGCCGCCTCTCCTCTTCCACCAATTGGGCCCATGAGGCCCAATAGCCTCCGGGGGGTTCCGGTAACCCCCCGGTACTCCGGTGTATATCCGATAACCCCCGGAACCATTCCGGTGTCCGAATATAGTCATCCAATATATCAATCTTCATGTGTCGACCATTTCGAGTCCTCGTCATGTCCGTGATCACATCCGGGACTCCGAACAACCTTCGGTACATCAAAACATATAAACTCATAATATAACTGTCATCGAAACGTTAAGCGTGCGGACCCTACGGGTTCGAGAACTATGTAGACATGACTGAGACACGTCTCCGGTCAATAACCAATAGTGGAACATGGATGCTCATATTGGCTCCCACATATTCTACGAAGATCTTTATCGGTCAGACCGCATAACAACATGCGTTGTTCCCTTTGTCATCGGTATGTTACTTGCCCGAGATTCGATCGTCGGTATCTCAATACCTAGTTCAATCTCGTTACCGGCAAGTCTCTTTACTCATTCCGTAATACATCATCCCGCAACTAACTCATTAGTTGCAATGCTTGCAAGGCTTATAGTGATGTGCATTACCGAGTGGGCCCAGAGATACCTCTCCGACAATCGGAGTGACAAATCCTAATCTCGAAATACGCCAACCCACCAAGTATCTTTGGAGACACATGTAGAGCACCTTTATAATCACCTAGTTATGTTGTGACGTTTGGTAGCACACAAAGTGTTCCTCCGGTAAACGGGAGTTGCATAATCTCATAGTCATAGGAACATGTATAAGTCATTAAGAAAGCAATAGCAACATACTAAACGATCGAGTGCTAAGCTAACGGAATGGGTCAAGTCAATCACATCATTCTCCTAATGATGTGATCCCGTTAATCAAATGACAACTCATGTCTATGGCTAGGAAACATAACCATCTTTGATCAACGAGCTAGTCAAGTAGAGGCATACTAGTGACACTCTGTTTGTCTATGTATTCACACAAGTATTATGTTTCCGGTTAATACCAATTCTAGCATGAATAATAAACATTTATCATGATATAAGGAAATAAATAATAACTTTATTATTGCCTCTAGGGCATATTTCCTTCAGTCTCCCACTTGCACTAGAGTCAATAATCTAGTTCACATCGCCATGTGATTTAACATCAATAGTTCACATCTTATGTGGTTAACACCCATAGTTCACATCGATATGTGACCAACACCCAAAGCGTTTACTAGAGTCAGTAATCTAGTTCACATCGCTATGTGATTAACACCCAAAGAGTACTAAGGTGTGATCATGTTTTGCTTGTGAGATAATTTTAGTCAACGGGTCTGTCACATTCAGATCCGTAAGTATTTTGCAAATTCTATGTCTACAATGCTCTGCACGGAGCTACTCTAGCTAATAGCTCCCACTTTCAATATGTATCCAGATTGAGACTTAGAGTCATCTGGATCAGTGTCAAAAACTTGCATCGACGTAACCCTTTACGACGAACCTTTTTGTCACCTCCATAATCGAGAAACATATCCTTATTCCACTAAGGATAATTTTGACCGCTGTCCAGTGATCTACTCCTAGATCACTATTGTACTCCCTTGCCAAACTCAGTGGTAGGGTATACAATAGATCTGGTACACAGCATGGCATACTTTATAGAACCTATGGCTGAGGCATAGGGAATGACTTTCATTCTCTTTCTATATTCTGCCGTGGTCGGGCTTTGAGTCTTACTCAATTTCACACCTTGTAACACAGGCAAGAACTCTTTCTTTGACTGTTCCATTTTGAACTACTTCAAAATCTTGTCAAGGTATGTACTCATTGAAAAAACTTATCAAGCGTCTTGATCTATCTCTATAGATCTTGATGCTCAATATGTAAGCAGCTTCACCGAGGTCTTTCTTTGAAAAACTCCTTTCAAACACTCCTTTATGCTTTGTAGAATAATTCTACATTATTTCCGATCAACAATATGTCATTCACATATACTTATCAGAAATGTTGTAGTGCTCCCACTCACTTTCTTGTAAATACAGGCTTCACCGCAAGTCTGTATAAAACTATATGCTTTGATCAACTTATCAAAGCGTATATTCCAACTCCGAGATGCTTGCACCAGTCCATAGATGGATCGCTGGAGCTTGCATATTTTGTTAGCACCTTTAGGATTGACAAAACCTTCTGGTTGCATCATATACAACTCTTCTTTAATAAATCCATTAAGGAATGCAGTTTTGTTTATCCATTTGCCAGATTTCATAAAATGCGGCAATTGCTAACATGATTCGGACAGACTTAAGCATAGATACGAGTGAGAAACTTTCATCGTAGTCAACACCTTGAACTTGTCGAAAACCTTTTGCGACAATTCTAGCTTTGTAGATAGTAACACTACTATAAGTGTCCGTCTTCCTCTTGAAGATCCATTTAATCTCAATGGCTTGCCGATCATTGGGCAAGTCAATCAAAGTCCATACTTTGTTCTCATACATGGATCTCATCTCAAATTTCATGGCCTCAAACCATTTTGCGGAATCTGGGCTCATCATCGCTTCCTCATAGTTCGTACGTTCATCATGGTCTAGTAACATGACTTCCAAAATAGGATTACCGTACCACTCTGGTGCGGATCGTACTCTGGTTGACCTATGAGGTTCGGTAGTAACTTGATCTGAAGTTACATGATCATCATCATTAGCTTCCTCACTAATTGGTGTAGGAGTCACAGGAACAAATTTCTGTGATGAACTACTTTCCAATAAGGGAGCAGGTACAGTTACCTCATCAAGTTCTACTTTCCTCCCACTCACTTCTTTCGAGAGAAACTCCTTCTCTAGAAAGGATCCATTCTCAGCAATGAATATCTTGCCTTCGGATCTGTGATAGAAGGTGTACCCAATTGTCTCCTTTGGGTATCCTATGAAGACACATTTCTCCGATTTGGGTTTGAGCTTATCAGGATGAAACTTTTTCTATAAGCATCGCAACCCCAAACTTTAAGAAACGACAACTTTGGTTTCTTGCCAAACCAAAGTTCATACGGTGTCGTCTCAAACGGATTTAGATGGTGCCCTTTTTTTACGTGAATGCAGCTGTCTCTAATGCATAACCCCAAAACTATAGTGGTAAATCGGTAAGAAACATCATAGATTGCACTATATCCAATAAAGTACGGTTATGACGTTCGGACACACCATTATGCTGTGGTGTTCCAGGTGGCACAAATTTGTGAAACTATTCCACATTGTTTTAATTGAAGACCAAACTCGTAACTCAAATATTTGTCTCTGCGATCAGATCGTAGAAACCTTATTTTCTTGTCACGATGATTTTCCACTTCACTCTGAAATTCTTTGAACTTTTCAAATGTTTCAGACTTATGTTTCATCAAGTAGATATACCCATATCTGCTTAAATCATCTGTGAAGGTCAGAAAATAACGATACCCGCCGCGAGCCTCAACACTCATCGGATCGCATACATCAGTATGTATTATTTCCAATAAGTCAGTTGCTCGCTCCATTGTTCCGGAGAACGGAGTCTTATTCATCTTGCCCATGAGGCATGGTTCGCAAGAATCAAGTGATTCATAATCAAGTGATTCCAAAAGTCCATCAGTATGGAGTTTCTTCATGCGCTTTACACCAATATGACCTAAACGGCAGTGCCACAAATAAGTTGCACTATCATTATTAACTTTGCATCTTTTGGCTTCAATATTATGAAAATGTGTATCATCACGATCGAGATCCAACAAACCATTTTTATTGGGTGTATGACCATAGAAGGTTTTATTCATGTAAACAGAACAACAATTATTCTCTAACTTACATGAATAACCGTATTGCAATAAACATGATCCAATCATATTCATGTTCAACGCAAACACTAAATAACATTTATTTTAGGTTCAACACTAATCCCAAAAGTATAGGGAGTGTGCGATGATGATCATATCAATCTTGGAACCACTTCCAATACACATCGTCACTTCACCCTTAACTAGTCTCTGTTCATTCTGCAACTCCCGTTTCGAGTTACTACTCTTAGCAACTGAACCAGTATCAAATACCGAGGGGTTGCTATAAACACTAGTAAAGTACACATCAATAACATGTATATCAAATATAGCTTTGTTCACTTTGCCATCCTTCTTATCCACCAAATACTTGGGGCATTTCTGCTTCCAGTGACCAGTCCCTTTGCAGTAGAAGCACTTAGTCTCAGGCTTAGGTCCAGACTTGGGCTTCTTCACTTGAGCAGCAACTCGCTTGCCATTCTACTTGAAGTTCCCCTTCTTCCCTTTGCCCATTTTCTTGAAACTAGTGGTCTTGTCAACCATCAACACTTGATGTTTTTCTTGATTTCTACCTTCGTCGATTTCAGCATCACGAAGAGCTTGGGAATCGTTTCCATTATCCCTTGTATATTATAGTTCATCACGAAGTTCTAGTAACTTGGTGATAGTGACTAGAGAACTCTGCCAATCATTGTCTTATCTGGAAGATTAACTCCCACTTGATTCAAGTGATTGTAGTACCCAGACAATCTGAGCACATGCTCACTGCTTGAGCTATTCTCCTCCATCTTTTAGCTATAGAACTTGTTGGAGACTTCATATCTCTCAACTCGGGTATTTGCTTGAAATGTTAACTTCAACTCCTGGAACATCTCATATGGTCCATGACGTTCGAAACGTCTTTGAAGTCCCGATTCTAAGCCGTTAAGCATGGTGCACTAAACTATCAAGTAGTCATCATACCGAGCTTTTGTTAAAACGTTCATAACGTCTGTATCTGCTCCTGCAATAGTTCTGTCACCTAGCGGTGCATCAAGGACATAATACTTCTGTGCAGCAATGAGGTTAATCCTCAGATCACGGACCAAGTCCGCATCATTGCTACTAACATCTTTCAACTTAATTTTCTCTAGGAACATATCAAAACAAAACAGGGGAGCTAAACGCGAGCTATTGATCTACAACATAGATATGCTAATACTACTAGGACTAAGTTCATGATAAATTTAAGTTCAATTAATCATATTACTTAAGAACTCCCACTTAGATAGACATCCCTCTAATCCTCTAAGTGATCACGTGATCCATATTAACTAAACCATGTCCGATCATCACGTGAGATGGAGTAGTTTCAACGGTGAACATCACTATGTTGATCATATCTACTATATGATTCACGCTCGACCTTTCGGTCTCCGTGTTCCGAGGCCATATCTGTTATATGCTAGGCTCGTCAAGCTTAACCTGAGTATTCCGCGTGTGCAACTATTTTGCACCCGTTGTATTTGAACGTAGAGCCTATCACACCCGATCATCACGTGGTGTCTCAGCACGAAGAACTTTCGCAACGGTGCATACTCAGGGAGAACACTTATACTTTGATAATTTAGTGAGGGATCATCTTATAATGCTACCGTCAATCAAAGCAAGATAAGATGCATAAAAGATAAACATCACATGCAATCAATATAAGTGATATGATATGGCCATCATCATCTTGTGCTTGTGATCTCCATCTCCGAAGCACCGTCATGATCACCATCGTCACCGGCGCGACACCTTGATCTTCATCGTAGCATCGTTGTCGTCTCGCCAATCTTATGCTTCTACGACTATCGCTACCGCTTAGTGATAAAGTAAAGCATTACAGGGCGATTGCATTGCATACAATAAAGCGACAACCATATGGCTCCTGCCAGTTGCCGATAACTCGGTTACAAAACATGATCATATCATACAATAAAATATAGCATCATGCCTTGACCATATCACATCACAACATGCCCTGCAAAAACAAGTTAGATGTCCTCTACTTTGTTGTTGCAAATTTTATGTGGCTGCTACGGGCTTAGCAAGAACCGTTCTTACCTACGCATCAAAACCATAACGATAGTTTGTCAAGTTGGTGTTGTTTTAACCTTCGCAAGGACCGGGCGTAGCCACACTCGGTTCAACTAAAGTTGGAGAAACTGACACACGCCAACCACCTGTGTGCAAAGCACGTCGGTAGAACCAGTCTCGCGTAAGCGTACGCGTAATGTCGGTCCAGGCCGTTTCATCCAACAATACCGCCGAACCAAAGTATGACATGCTGGTAAGCAGTATGACTTATATCGCCCACAACTCACTTGTGTTCTACTCGTGCATATAACATCAACGCATAAAACCAGGCTCGGATGCCGCTCTTGGGTAACGTAGTAATTTCAAAAAAAATCCTACGCACACGCAAGATCATGGTGATGCATAGCAACGAGAGGGGAGAGTGTTGTCCACGTACCCTCGTAGACTGAAAGCGGAAGCGTTAGCACAACGCGGTTGATGTAGTCGTACATTTCACGATCCGACCGATCAAGTACCGAACGCACGGCACCTCCGAGTTCAGCACACGTTCAGCCCGATGACGTCCCTCGAACTCCGATCCAGCCGAGTGTTAAGGGAGAGTTTCGTCAGCACGACGGCGTGGTGACGATGATGATGTTCTACCGACGCAGGGCTTCGCCTAAGCACCGCTACAGTATTATCGAGGTGGACTATGGTGGAGGGGGGCACTGCACACGGCTAAAAGATCAAGCGATCAATTGTTGTGTCTCTAGGGTGCCCCCGCCCCCATATATAAAGGAGCAAGGGGGGAGGTGCGGCCGGCCAGGAGGAGGCGCGCCAGGAGGAGTCCTACTCCCACCGGGAGTAGGACTCCCTCCCTTCCTTGTTGGACTAGGAGAGGAGAGGGAAGGAGAGAGGGGGAAAGGAAAGGGGGGCGCCGCCCCCCTCCTTGTCCAATTCGGACTTGGGGGGGAGGGGCGTGCGGTTGCCCCTTGGCCACCTCTCCTCTTCCACCAATTGGGCCCATGAGACCCAATAGCCTCCGGGGGGGTTCCGGTAACCCCCCCGGTACTCCGGTATATATCCGATAACCCGCGGAACCATTCCGGTGTCCGAATATAGTCATCCAATATATCAATCTTCATGTGTCGACCATTTCGAGACTCCTCGTCATGTCCGTGATCACATCCGGGACTCCGAACAACCTTTGGTACATCAAAACATATAAACTCATAATATAACTGTCATCGAAACGTTAAGCATGCGGACCCTACGGGTTCGAGAACTATGTAGACATGACCGAGACACGTCTCCGGTCAATAACCAATAGCGGAACCTGGATGCTCATGTTGGCTCCCACATATTCTACGAAGATCTTTATCGGTCAGACCGCATAACAACATATGTTGTTCCCTTTGTCATCGGTATGTTACTTGCCCGAGATTCGATCGTCGGTATCTCAATACCTAGTTCAATCTCGTTACCGGCAAGTCTCTTTACTCGTTCCGTAATACATCATCCCGCAACTAACTCATTAGTTGCAATGCTTGCAAGGCTTATAGTGATGTGCATTACCGAGTGGGCCCAGAGATACCTCTCCAACAATCGGAGTGACAAATCCTAATCTTGAAATACGCCAACCCAACAAGTACCTTTGGAGACACCTGTAGAGCACCTTTATAATCACCCAGTTACGTTGTGACGTTTGGTAGCACACAAAGTGTTCCTCCGGTAAACGGGAGTTGCATAATCTCATAGTCATAGGAGCATGTATAAGTCATGAAGAAAGCAATAGCAACATACTAAACGATCGAGTGCTAAACTAACGGAATGGGTCAAGTCAATCACATCATTCTCCTAATGATGTGATCCCATTAATCAAATGGCAACTCATGTCTATGGCTAGGAAACATAACCATCTTTGATCAACAAGCTAGTCAAGTAGACGCATACTAGTGACACTCTGTTTGTCTATATATTCACACAAGTATTATATTTCCGGTTAATACCATTCTAGCATGAATAATAAACATTTATCATGATATAAGGAAATAAATAATAACTTTATTATTGCCTCTAGGGCATATTTCCTTCATATACGTCCAAGAGGAATCGTCTTACCAAGCGTGGCAAGAAGCATGACCCTCTTTGCCCCTGTGTTCCAGCGCTCTAGAGACGACGTTGCACATCTTCATGCAATGCCCTTTCTCCATAGGGTTGTGGTAGAAGGCCTTCGGCTCTTTAGTATTCCTCAGAACCTTGCTCTCATGGTGGATACGGTTTCACTCCGAGGTTTGTGGGAGCAGGGCTATGCTGTGGTTGCCACCTAGGCGCGCATGGAGAGACGGCCGGCCGCTACAACCACTGCTTTGTGGTTCATATGGATTGAGCGGAGCGCTCAGGTATTCAGGGCTACTATGCAAACTACTGACGACATAATATATAAAATCAGAGAGGAACCGTCAGAATGAAGATTTGACAAGATTAGAGGGGCTTCAATTCTTTTGCCATCGGGTACATAATGGAGATGATCAAAGGTCATAAACTTCTGCGCCGTGACTTGTTGCGCGAGCTGCGACCAGTCAGATGCAAACTTCTCCATAGATTTTCACATGTTTGCTTTTTCTTTCTTTACCCTTTGTAGCCTCTGTGGTTTAACCATGCAATTATGTAAGATAATTTTCTCCTTATTACACATGCATGAAAGCAGCGCTTTGCTGCTCTTTGCCACAAAATTGTTTTTTGTTTCCATCCATATCCATGGAGAAACACACATGAGTTCAATGCGATTGCCGGAGTGGCTATTGTGATGGAGAGTTGCAACCAAGTCCCTGAAAATGCTAAGAATATTCACTCCAGATTCCAGAAGCCCGCTAAGAATATTTCATCTCTTTTAGTCTCCCCGGTTGTAGTTCAGGTGCATGCGATTAGTACCAGTTGTTTTATTTTCTTGAACCAATTAGTATGGTACTCTTTCAGTTCCAAAATAGTGTCTTAAAGTTTAGTTCAAAATTATACTCTCTCCGATCCATATTATTTGTCGCTCGAATGAATATATTTAGATGTATTTTAATGCTAGATATATTTATTTAAATGACAAGTAATATGAATGGAAGGAAGTACTAAATTGAAGACACTTGTTTTGAGACGGATGAAGTAGTTAAAAACTTGTTCTCGACGTTTCCAAAGGAAAGAAGCGGTCTGTTATGCACTTCAGTGCTCCGGGGGACAGACATATGTTGCGCTTGGAAGTACGTTAACAAAAACATATGCAAACGGTTATGTGGAGCATAAAATCGGAATATCGAGAGGAATATCTTCCGATCCGCCGAATGTGACGCAGTTCATGGCGAATGGCTGACGGTTCGTTATTGAACCAACGAAAAGTCCACATCAGGTCTCCCGTTACGCGGCACCCACTACCAGTCCAACGTATATAGCGGCGGCAGACCGGAGGCGCTTCCGGCACAAGAAATCACCTGCGGCGGAGGCGCTTCCAGATCAGCGCCACACTCTTTTACTCCTCTGCCTTATCATCTTCCCGTACGCCCACCTACATTCCACAGGCCCATGGAGATAAACCACACGAATTTCCTGGCACGGTAGGCGCAGTCCAGTTCGCTAGCGATCGACCATGGCAATCGCACTGGCAGCCTTCCTGCTGCTGCCGCTCTTCTCCCTCGGCGCTCTCTTCGTCCTCGCCGCGTGGAGGGTCGTCGACAAGAAGGCGGCGGCGCAGCGGCAGAGCGCGCCGGGGCTGCTGCGGCCGTACCCGCTGCTCGGCCACCTGCCGCAGTTCCTGGCGAACCGGCACCGCATACTGGACTGGCTCACCGAGGTGCTCGCGCGCCAGCCCACCTGCACGCTCGTGTTCCGCCGGCCGGGCGGCATCCGGGGCGTCATCACCGCCAACCCGGCGAATCTGGAGCACATCATGCGCGCCAGCTTCGACAACTACCCCAAGGGCCCGCGCTTCGCGTCGCTGCTCCACGACTTCCTCGGCCGGGGCATCTTCAACGCCGACGGCGAGGCGTGGCGCGCGCAGCGGAAGGCGGCCAGCTACGAGTTCAACACGCGCTCGCTGCGCCTCTTCGTGGCACGAAGCGTGCACAGCGAGCTCCACGGCAGGCTCCTCCCGCTGCTGCGCCGTGCCGCCGGCTCCGGCGGCCACCTCGACCTGCAGGACACGCTCGAGCGGTACGCGTTCGACAATATCTGCCGCGTCGCCTTCGACCACGACCCCCGCCAGCTCTCGGACGGGGACGGAGACGACGGCAATTCTTGCCCGGAGGTCGAGAGCACCGGGACCGCGAGCAGCAGGTTCGCCGACGCGTTCCGGGACGCGGCCAATCTCAGCGCGGGCAGGTTCCGGTACGCCGTCCCAGGATTCTGGAAGATAAAGAAGGCGCTCAACCTGGGTTCCGAGCGGCGGCTGCGCGAGTCCATCGCCATAGTGCATGGCTTCGCCGATCGCATCATCCGGTCGCGGCGGGAGGAGATGAGCATGGGATGCGAGAAGCACGACCTCCTGTCGCGGTTCATGGTGAGCCAGGGCGAGAGCTACACCGGGAGGGCACTCCGCGACGTGGTGATCAGCTTCCTGCTCGCCGGACGGGAGACGACGTCCTCCTCGCTCAGCTGGTTCTTCTGGCTGCTGTCTTCGCGCCCGGACGTGGAGCGCCGCATCCGCGACGACGTCGCCGCCGTGCGCGCCCGCCGAGCGATCTGCGACCTCGGCAGAGCCGGGTTCGACCTCGACGAGCTGAGGGAGATGCACTACGTGCACGCGGCCATCACGGAGTCAATGCGACTGTACCCGCCGGTGCCGGTGAACTCGATGCAAGCGAAGGCCGCGGACGTTCTTCCGGACGGCACGGCGGTGGGGGCGGGGTGGTTCGTGGCGTACAACTCGTATGCAATGGGGCGGATGGAGTCCGTGTGGGGAAAGGACGCGCTGGCGTACCGGCCGGAGCGATGGCTTGACCCGGCGGAGGGGACGTTCCGGCCGGAGAGCCCGTTCCGGTACATGGCGTTCCACGCGGGGCCAAGAATTTGCCTGGGAAAGGAAATGGCGTATATCCAGATGAAGTCTATCGTGGCATGCGTGCTTGAGGAGTTCGAATTGGCGGTGGACGGCGCGTACCGGCCGCGGCAGGTGGCCTCGCTGACATTGCGGATGGCGGACGGGCTCCCGGTGAGTGTGAAGGCTAGAGTGAATTGAGTAAGATGACGGAAAATCTGCTTTGGATGATAACCGTGTAGAAGAATGCCAGTGAGTGAAAGATGGATTCACCGGGGCGGATGGTTTCATAGGGCGTTTCTACTTGGGCTGTTGGTCCATCATCAAGCTCGATCTTGTGTGGTATCTTTTCACGCTTTGGCTCCCAAAGACTTCCATGGATTTAGTGCCATGGAAAAACAGTGATGGAGCCAGGATTTGCACATATAGGGAGACCAAATCAAGTTGATAAAATAAATATCCAGTGTGAAAAAATATAATATACTAATATTACAACAAGGTTTTGCTTGGGCGCTATAAAAATATCATTACATTTGAATTAGTTCAAATTTGCCTCTATGCTTCCAATGATCATGTTTTCTATTAATTTCATCAGAAGGTATTTTAGTTGCTAATTATCTTTCAGTGTATATTATCATGCAATTGTGAAGCAAGTTGTCTCAAATTTTATTGCAAAGACGTGTCTTTGAATTTTAATAGTTGAAAAAAAAGTTGCTTTGCGCTCGCCATTGAGACTCGGAGAATTATATCTAGTCGCAACAACATGCTTAAACATGAATTAATCTTAATGGTGTTTGGCTGCGCTTTTCTCTGCATAGAGTTTGAACTGCGTCTCCAAAGTAGCTATATTGCATAAATTCAAATCTCTGCATCATTGATATGAATTAGTAGCTGATAATTTGCATCAAAATGATTCCTAGAGCACGTACAAGATTGAAACTCTTCACATCAGTAATTAAAACATGAAGTATAAGTTCGGCACAGTCACCAGTTCACATAGCCTGACTTTATAGATAAAGCCATCTAGCAACGGTCACCGGTTCACATAGATAAACACCCATAGGGGCGGGATACATGAATAAAGTGTACGGCTGCTCATGCAACAATAACATACAAATATGACACACCAGCCATCAACCAACGCACAAAAGAACGACCAACTCGCAGAGCACCAACTACTCCCTCTATTCCATAATGTAGTGCGCTCGTGTTTTTCGAGAATTAAATTTAACCATAAATTTAATCAACATGGAAAACTGCGACAGTCACTTTACATTGTGGAATGGAAGGAGTACATCCTAAGGCACATGAGCTTGATCAGGATGATAGATGGGTATCATCATAGCCCGGACGCGAGAGATCAATAGCTCCGTAGCCTCTTTGTCTCGAGCTTTAGTCAATGGTTTCCACTAATGTAAAAAGGTAAGAAGTTTGCAAAGGCAGTCACCGGGCTAGTTAGGAAAAGAATGTTCAATCATGAACTATTTCTAGTCATCCACAAAACCCAGCACATGGCAGAAAAACAAACCAAAATAAGGTCCCGAAGAGAGGATGTAATTCAGCAAACAAAGTGGGAGCCCAAATCACACCCAGTCATGAATGGATGCAACTCCAAAACAAAGCAGCCAAATCACACATGAACAAGATGTGGTCAGTGTCTTCCCACACAGCACAAAGCGCACAAAACTCAGACGTTGGCCCATTTCGTTTGCGAATTTGGTCCAAGGCCGGCAACCTACCACACATGGCTTGCCAGATGAAAAAATGCATCTTCAAGGAATCCGGCACGCCAAATATCCTTAAACTTGTTGGTAATAGAACCCTCAATATTTCAATAAGTCTAGAGTACATCGACTTAACCGTAAAGGACCCAGATGAAGAGTGGGGCCAGGTCATCAAGTCACCCATCTTCGAAAGCACAAAGACGATGATAGCGAGACGATGCCACTCTTACAACTCTACAGGAGACAGAACCCAACGAAACTCAAGGTCCCAATAATTGTGAGAGAGCTCCAAGATGCAAATCCCCGGTGAGGCGCAATAGGAGAAGAGCACAGGGAAGGAAGAGCTTAAATGAACATCACCATGCCATCAGTCTAGCCAAAAACAAACATACGCGCCATCCCAACAACAAACTTAACATGTGAGAGAAATTCATCACTAATTTTAACGAATTGTCGCCAGAACTGGGAGCCCCCAATTACAGAAGGACACAGAAGGCTACAGTTAGGGAAGTATTTGGTTTTAAAAATATCAAACCATAGCAACCCAGGAGCAGTATTAAGAATTGTCCACCACCACTTTAAAACAGAGAAGCAAAAAAACATAGACCATTATTTTCAACCAAAATGATCATATCGTTCGCGTACTGCGAACATTTCCAATGTTCATGAAACTTCCCCACGGATCAATGGTTTAGAGGCCAAACTTATGCACGGGGTCCACACTGTCGCTCTGAGACCGTCCCCATGGCTGCACCGACCCTCGTGTCGTCGTTGCGTCATCCCTTCGTGCCATAGCATCGCGACACGTGGTCCACGCCGGCGTCCCGAGGTCTTCTGCCGTTGCTCCGACTAGCACGCTGCCGCTGCGTCGCCCCTTCGGGCCGTAGCTCCACTCTACCGTCTCCGCGTGTCGACTTTCACGTGGTATGCGCTGCGCCACCTTCCTTGGCACGGGAACGCAGTCGTCCGCGTCGGTCTTCGTCATGTTGTTGGGTTCTCCTCGCCTACTTCGAGCACCGCCGCCACACTCGCAACCTAGCCTCCACCGCCACCTTCTCAGGTCATTGCCACCGCTCTGCTTCCTCATCACCGCTGCCGGTCGCTCACCCAAGCCGCGCCATCCGTCCACCCCTTCATCTTCGTCCAGCATCTGCTCATCGTCAGCGTCTGATACGTCTCCGTCGTATCTACTTTTCCAAACACTTTTGCCCTTGTTTTGGACTCTAACTTGCATGATTTGAATGGAACTAACCCGGACTGACGTTGTTTTCAGCAGAATTGCCATGGTGTTATTTATGTGCAGAAACAAAAGTTCTCGGAATGACCTGAAACTCCACGGAACTTATTTTTGGAAAATATTAAAAATATTGGCGAAAGAATCAAGGCCAGGGGGCCCACCACCTGTCCACGAGGGTGGAGGGCGCGCCCCTGCCTCGTGGGCCCCCTGTCGCTCCACCGACCTCAACTCCAACTCCATATATTCGTGTTCGGGAAGAAAAAAATCAGAGAGAAAGATTCATCGCGTTTTACGATACGGAGCCGCCGCCAAGCCCTAAACTCTCTCGGGAGGGCTGATCTGGAGTCCGTTCGGGGCTCCGGAGAGGGGAATCCGTCACTGTCGTCATCATCAACCATCCTCCATCACCAATTTCATGATGCTCACCGCCGTGCGTGAGTAATTCCACCGTAGGCTTGCTGGACGGTGATGGTTTGGATGAGATTTATCATGTAATCGAGTTAGTTTTGTTAGGGTTTGATCCCTAGTATCCATTATGTTCTGAGATTGATGTTGCTATGACTTTGCTATGCTTAATGCTTGTCACTAGGGCCCGAGTGCCATGATTTCAGATCTGAACCTATTATGTTTTCATGAATATATGTGAGTTCTTGATCCTATCTTGCAACTCTATAGTCACCTACTATGTGTTATGATCCGGCAACCCCGAAGTGACAATAATCGGGACCACTCCCGGTGATGACCATAGTTTGAGGAGTTCATGTATTCACTATGTGTTAATGCTTTGGTCCGGTACTCTATTAAAAGGAGGCCTTAATATCCCTTAGTTTTTGTTAGGACCCCGCTGCCACGGGAGGGTAGGACAAAAGATGGCATGCAAGTTCTTTTCCATAAGCATGTATGACTATATTCGGAATACATGCCTACATTACATTGATGAATTGGAGCTAGTTCTGTGTCACCCTATGTTATGATTGTTACATGATGAACCACATCGGCATAATTCTCCATCACCGATCCAATGCCTACGAGCTTTTCACATATTGTTCTTTGCTTATTTACTTTTCCGTTGCTACTGTTACAATCACTACAAAACCCAAAAATATTACTTTTGCCATCGTTACCGTTACTTCCATATTACTTTGCTACTAAATACTTTGCTGCAGATACTAAGTTATTCAGGTGTGGTTGAATTGACAACTCAACTGCTAATACTTGAGAATATTCTTTGGCTCCCCTTGTGTCGAATCAATAAATTTGGGTTGAATACTCTACCCTCGAAAACTGTTGCGATCCCCTATACTTGTGGGTTATCAAGTCTATTTTCTGGCGCTGTTGCCGGGGAGCATAGCTCTATTCTTTGAGTCACTTGGGATTTATATCTGCTGGTCACTACGAAGAACTTGAAAGACGCGAAAACAAAAATTTATCCCTCAACTACGAGGGGAGGTAAGGAAATGCCATCTAGCTCTGCACTTGATTCACCTCCTGTTTTGAGTAAACTTGCGACACCTAAACCTGCTTCTGCTATTAATTCTGATATGTCGCATGTTATTGATGATGCCACTTCTGTTATGCATGATACTTATGATGAAACTACTTCTATGCTTGATAATACTGTGCCATTTGGTGAATTTCTTGATGAACAACCTGCTAGGGCTAGAGAGAATGAAATTATTGAAACTGGTAATATTGATGAGAGTGATGATGAAGGCTCTCCCAATAAATATGAATTACCTGTTGTGCCTGAGGGCTATGTTATGGATGAAGAAACTAAAAGAGACTTTCTTGCTTGCAATGATAGAAGTGATCTTAAGAAATTATTAGCTAAGCTTAAACAAAAAACTCTGAATGCTAGAATGAAATATGATCCTGCTTATGCTACTTCACCTATCTTTGTTACTGATAAGGATTATGAATTCTCTATTGATCCTGATATAATTACTTTGGTTGAGTCTGATCCTTTCTATGACTATGAATCTGAAACTATTGTGGCACATCTTACTAAATTAAATGATATAGCCACCCTGTTCACTAATGATGAGAGAACTCGTTACTTTTATATCCTTAAAATATTTCCGTTCTCATTAAAGGGTGATTCTAAAATATGGTTCAACTACCTTGATCCTGGTTGTGTGCGTAGTCCCCAGGATATGATTTATTACTTCTCTGCTAAATATTTCCCTGCTCATAAGAAACAAGCTGCTTTAAGGGATATATACAATTTTGTGCAAATTGAAGAAGAGAGTCTCTCACAAGCTTGGGGGAGGCTTCTCCAATTACTTAATGCTTTGCCTAATCATCCTCTTAAGAAAAATGAAATACTTGATATCTTTTATAATGGACTAACCGATGCTTCCAGAGATTACCTGGATAGTTTTGCTGGTTCTGTTTTCAGGGAAAGAACACCGGATGAAGCTGAAATTCTATTGAATAATATGTTGACAAATGAAAATAATTGAACACTTCCTGAGCCAGATCCTGAACCTATTCCTAAACCAACTCCAAAGAAAAGAGGTGTTCTATTTCTCAGTCCTGAAGATATGCAAGAGGCAAAGAAATCTATGAAAGAAAAAGGTATTAAAGCTGAAGATGTTAAGAATTTACCTCCTGTTGAAGAAATACATGGTCTTAATTTACCGCCTGTTGAGGAAATATATGGTCTTAATTCATCACCTATTGAAGAAACTCATGGTCTTGATAACCCGACACAGGTAGTAAAGGTAAATTCTCTCTATAGATATGATAAAGCTGAAATCCCTCCTACTAAGTTTGCTAGCCAATGTTTGGATGAGTTTGATAACTTTATGGTTAAGCAAGAAGATTTTAATGCTTATTTTGGTAGACAATTAAAAAAAATGCTTATATGATTGAACACTTGGGTGATTATATGTCTAGAGTTAAAGGTGAACTTAAACTCATTAGTAAACATGCTTCTATGGTTACCAATCAAGTAGAACAAGTACTTAAAGCTCAGAATGATTTGCTCAATGAATTGAATAGTAAAAATAATAACTATGTTGTTAGAGTGGCTACTAGAACTGGTAAAATGACTCAGGAACCTTTGTATCATGAAGGTCATTCTAAGAGAATTGAGCAAGATTCTCAAAGAACTAATATAGATGCACCTAGTCCTTCTAAAAAGAAGAAAAAAAAATGATAGGACTTTGCATGCTTCTAGTGAACCTGTTGTAGACACACCTGAGAATCCCAATAATATTTTTATTTCTGATGCTGAAACACAATCTGGTAATGAACATGAAACTAGTGAAAATGTTAATGATGATGTTCATGTTGATGCTCAACCTAGTAATGATAATGATGCAGAAATTGAACCTGCTGTTGATTTTGATAACCCACAATCAAAGAATCAACATTATGATAAGAGAGACTTTGTTGCTAGGAAACACGGTAAAGAAAGAGAACCATGGGTTCAGAAACGCATGCCTTTTCCTCCGAAACCATCCAAGAAAAAGGATGATGAGGATTTTGAGCGCTTTGCTAAAATGATTAGATCTATCTTCTTGCGTATGCGTTTAACTGATATGCTCAAAATGAATCCTTATGCTAAGTACATGAAAGAAATTGTTACAAATAAAAGAAAGATATCGGAAGCTGAAATTTCCACCATGCTTGCTAATTATACTTTTAAGGGTGGAATACCTAAGAAACTTGGAGATCCATGAGTACCAACTATACCATGCTCCACTAAAGAAATTATGTTAGAACTGCTTTATGTGATCTTGGAGCCGGTGTTAGTGTTATGCCTCTCTCTTTATATCGTAGACTTGATTTGAATAAGTTGACACCTACTGAAATATCTTTGCAAATGGCTGATAAATCAACTGCTATACCTGTCGGTATTTGTGAGGATGTGCCTGTTGTGGTTGCAAATGTTACTATTTTAACAGACTTTGTTATTCTTGATATTCCCGAGGACGATAGTATGTCTATTATTCTTGGAAGACCTTTTTTGAATACTGCAGGGGCTGTTATTGATTGGAACAAAGGCAATGTCACTTTTCATGTTAATGGTAATGAGCATACGGTACACTTACCGAGGAAACAACCTCAAGTTCACAGTATCAATTCTATTGGAAAAATTCCATCGATTATTTTTGGAGGTTTTGAATTTCCTCTACCTACTGTCAAGAAGAGATATGATATTCTTATTATTGGGGATGTGCATATCCCCGTTGAGGTAACATATTGTTATTCGAAATTTCTCCGGTTCCATGTTATTCAGAATGAGTTTGTTGACAAGACTTGATCAACCTTGTTAGTGGATTCCTTTTGATGAGCATGAGATGGATGAATTTAGAAGGCACAACCTTCTGTACCCTCCTTTTACTTTCTGTTATTTAGTTGAAATAAAGTAAAAATAGTATTTTCTGTCAGTTTTCTGAATTATCCGTGCAATATAAAAATACCCCGAAAATAAAAGTTCTCCAAATGCCCCGAAATTGAAATATAATTTTTTCTGGAATATTTGAGAATATCTGGCACTCAGAACACAACAGGGGGAGCAAGCACCTGGCCACGAGGGTCCAGGGCGCGCCCACCCCTACAGGGTGCGCCCCCTGCCTCGTGGGCCCACGGTGGCTCCCCTCCACTTATTCCTGCACCCACACGCTTCTTCTTCCTCCCAAAAAAATCACCATCCAGCTCAAGCACGAGTTCTAGCTCATTTTGCTGCGATTTTCGATCTCCTTGCTCAAAGCACCTCTCACAAAACTGCTTTGGGGGATTGTTCTTTGGTATGTGACTCCTCCATTGGTCAAATTAGTTTTTGTTCTAGTGCTTTATTCATTGCAAATTTGTGCTGCCTAGGTGACCATGTTCTTGAGCTTGCATGTCAAATTTATATGGTTTCAAGTAGTTCTAATGCATGATATAGTCTCTAGGCACTTGTGGGAGTAGTTGCTATCAATTTTGTTGAGCTTGGTTCACTTTTATTTGAAGTTACTAAAATTTTCAGAATTTTTTCAGAGGAAGAAATATGTTTAGGAAAATGTACCAAGGTGGTTCTTCAAGGAAGCAAGGACCCAGGCTTGCAGATGCTAACGATGAACCACCAAGGGACGCTCCAGTGCGGCCTTGTGAATGGCCTTCAGAAGACTTTATGGATCGTGCGGGAATCAAGGAAGAATTTAACGCATATTTGCGTAACGCTGATCTTGTGAGCTTCGAGGCAGAAAAGTGCCGTCAGTACCACTATCTCACTAGTTCCTTTGTGAGGAGGCTTGAATTTTCATCTTCACGCAATTCTCAAACTGTCCTGTTTGATCTTTATGAAAATTCTTATACTATGGACTTAGAGGATTTTACTACTGCTTGCAAACTTCCACAATGGGGTAGTACTAGTGAACCTCGCAAATCTAAATTTAGAGATTTTCTTGCTAGTATAACTGTGGGGGAATCTAGAGATATAGCACAAGCTACCATAGGGAGCATTCATTTTCCTGCTATATATTATTTTGCTCTCATCATAGGTAGGTGCATAAATGGTAAGAATGAAGTATGTCACATGTGTGTCCCTGACCTCAGTATTCTTAGGAGTGCTGTGTTAGGAGATAAATCTTATAATTTGGGAGCCATTGTTGCACGTAGGTTGCATCATAATAGATTTAATGGAGATTTCTTTGACGGAATTTATGCAACCCGCTTAGCTGATTTTCTTGGTGTAACCATACGCGATGATGATATTGAATTGCCTCCTACTTATCTAGACTTTAATGCTATGGTTCTCCATCAGGTTGTCGAGAGGAATGAACCACCTCTCCAGTACCGACTAATCTTTGATAGGCGTCACGCCATCAATATTGTTCTCCCTGCCCCTACTCTCTTTGACTTTCAGGCAAAGGGGAGACATTTTATAACCAGGGAGGAGGCAAATAAGTACGAAAGGAGGACGAGGGCAGCTCGCCTCCAAGCCGCAGCCCACGATGCAATAGCCGCTGCATCTCAGTACAACCCCAACTACAACTATGGATATCCGCCAGGCCATCCGTGGCAATAAACCAACTTAGGCCAAAAGCCTAAATTTGGGGGAGTACGTATTTCCCACCGACATTACATTTATGTTTACACACTCGTTGCTAGTTTTCGGTGCTCATACTCTTTCACTATATTATCCATGCTAGTTTATTTTCCTTTTTCCTGCTTTCTTCTTGTGTGTTTGATAAACTTTAAAGAAAAAACCAAAAAAATTAGTGGTAGCTTTTAGCTAGTTTACTTTCTTGCTGTAGTAGTTATAATTAAAAGGAAAACCCAAAAAGATTTCCCATTCTTCTTTTGCTTGTTGGGAGCTTTCCCATGTAAATAGTTTTATTTATTTTGTTTTCTTTGGGGGTCGATAGGAGAAGACCATAATGAAATTGTTGAAGTGGCTCTTATATGCATTATTGTTGATTTAACCAAGGGCCCATATTGCCTTGTCTTCTTCTGTTTATTGAATGCTCACAGATTCTAGCTTAGTCCAATGCACGTGCACTATTATTATTATTCACATCGTTCGGTCGTGCAAGTGAAAGGCAATAATGATGATATATGATGAATTGATTGAGATGAGAGAAGCTGGTATGAAATCGACCTCTCTTGTTTTTGTAAATATGATTAGTTCATCGTTCCTGATTCAGCCTATTATGAATAAACATGTTTGCAATGACAATTAGAGATTATAGTTGCTTATGCCATGCTTAATTATCTAGGAGTTTATAATGGTTTACCTCGCGTGCCAACATGCTATTAAAATGGTTGTGATGTAGTATGATGGGGTGGTATCCTCCTTTGTATGATTCAAGTGACTTGACTTGGCACATGTTCACACTTGTAGTTGAAACAAATCAACATAGCCTTCACGATATTTATGTTCACGGTGGATTATATCCTACTCATGCTTGCACTCAATGTTCATTAATTTTAATGCATGTTCATGACTGTTATCGCTCTCTAGTTGGTCGCTTCCCAGTCTTTTGTTAGCCTTCACTTGTACTAAGCGGGAATACTGCTTGTGCATCCAATCCCTTAAACTCCAAAGTTATTCCATATGAGTCCACTATACCTTCCTATATGCGGTATCTACCTGCCGTTCCAAGTAAATTTGTATGTGCCAAACTCTAAACCTTCAAATGAAATTCTGTTTTGTATGCTCGAATAGCTCATGTATCAACTAGGGCTGTCCTTATCTTCCATGTTAGGCGGGTTATTCTCAAGAGGAGTGGACTCCGCTCCTCACTCACGAGAAAATGGCTGGTCACCGGGATGCCCAGTCCCTGCTTTATGCAAACCAAATCAAAATAATTGCAACAAAACTCCCCCGGGACTGTTGTTAGTTGGAGGCACTCGTTGTTTCGAGTAAGCCATGGATTGATGCTTGTTGGTGGAGGGGGAGTATAAACTTTACCATTCTATTTGGGAACGGCCTATAATGTGTGTAGCATGGAAGATATCGCCATCTCTTGGTTGTTATGTTGACAATGAAAGTATACCGCTCAAAATATTATTTATCTCTGCTTTAAAATCGAGCCCTGGCATCTCTACAAATCCCTGCTTCCTTCTGCGAAGGGCCTATCTATTTACTTTCATGTTGAGTCATCACCCTCTTATTAAAAAGCACCAGCCTGAGAGCACCGTTTTCATTTGCATTCATTACTATTAATTTATATTGGGTATCACTATGACTGGATCTCTTTTACCATGAATTACAATGTTTAGTCATTTCTTGATCTTTAAAGGTGCTCTGCATTTATGTTTTGCGGTCTCAGAAAGGGGCTAGCGAGATACCATCTTGTTATATCATATTATGATTGTGTTGAGAAAGTGTTGTCATCCGAGATTTATTATTATTGCTCGCTAGTTGATTATGCCATTGACATGAGTAAACATGAGACCTAAATATTATTGTGAATATGGTTAGTTCATAATCTTTGCTGAAAACTTGAATGCTGGCTTTACATATTTACAACAACAAGAGCAAACAGAGTTTGTAAGAGTTTTTCTTTATCACTTTCAGTCTATCAACTGAATTGCATGAGGACAAGAAAAGGTTTAAGCTTGGGGGAGTTGATACGTCTCCGTCGTATCTACTTTTCCAAACACTTTTGCCCTTGTTTTGGACTCTAACTTGCATGATTTGAATGGAACTAACCCGGACTAACGTTGTTTTCAGCAGAATTGTCATGGTGTTATTTATGTGCAGAAACAAAAGTTCTTGGAATGACCTGAAACTCCACGGAACTTATTTATGGAAAATATTAAAAATATTGGCGAAAGAATCAAGGCCAGGGGGCCCACCACCTGTCCACGAGGGTGGGGGGCGCGCCTGCCCCCTGGGCGTGCCCCCTGCCTCGTGGGCCCCCTGTTGCTCCACCGACCTCAACTCCAACTCCATATATTCGTGTTCGGGGAGAAAAAAATCAGAGAGAAAGATTCATTGCGTTTTACGATACGGAGCCGCCGCCAAGCCCTAAACTCTCTCGGAAGGGCTGATCTGGAGTCCGTTCGGGGCTCCAGAATCCGTCGTCGTCGTCATCATCAACCATCCTGCATCACCAATTTCATGATTCTCACCGCCGTGCGTGAGTAATTCCATCGTAGGCTTGCTGGAAGGTGATGGGTTGGATGAGATTTATCATGTAATTGAGTTAGTTTTGTTAGGGTTTGATCCCTAGTATCCATTATGTTCTGAGATTGATGTTGCTATGACTTTGCTATGCTTAATGCTTGTCACTAGGGCCCGAGCGCCATGATTTCAGATCTGAACCCATTATGTTTTCATGAATATATGTGAGTTCTTGATCCTATCTTGCAAGTCTATAGTCACCTACTATGTGTTATGATCCGGCAACCCCGAAGTGACAATAATCGGGACCACTCCCGGTGCTGACCATAGTTTGAGGAGTTCATGTATTCACTATGTGTTAATGCTTTGGTACGGCACTCTATTAAAAGGAGGCCTTAATATCCCTTAGTTTCCGTTAGGACCCCGCTGCCACGGGAGGGTAGGACAAAAGATGTCATGCAAGTTCTTTTCCATAAGCACGTATGACTATATTCGGAATACATGCCTACATTACATTGATGAATTGGAGCTAGTTCTGTGTCACACTATGTTATGATTGTTACATGATGAACCACATCCGGCATAATTCTCCATCACCGATCCAATGCCTACGAGCTTTTCACATATTGTTCTTTGCTTATTTACTTTTCCGTTGCTACTGTTACAATCACTACAAAACCCAAAAATATTACTTTTGCTATCGTTACCGTTACTTCCATATTACTTTGCTACTAAATACTTTGCTGCAGATACTAAGTTATCCAGGTGTGGTTGAATTGACAACTCAATTGCTAATACTTGAGAATATTCTTTGGCTCTCCTTGTGTTGAATCAATAAATTTGGGTTGAATACTCTACCCTCGAAAACTGTTGCAATCCCCTATACTTGTGGGTTATCAGCATCGCCGTCATCTTCCTCGACCACTTCATCTACTCTGACAACCGTGGCTCACATCGGCACCTTCTACCCTACGTCGACTGGCGCTAAAACCGTCGTCGAGTCCTTCTATGCTAGCACTCTCGACATGGCGTCCAGCTCGTGCAGGTCCCGTCTACGCATGCCCGATGCTGGCAACACCGACATGTGCCTTCGTCCATGACGTGTCGCCGGGCTTGGCAAACCCGTAGCGATGCCTCGTCAACACCATCTTCTTCCTGGTGCACCACTACCTCGACACCACTGCACCCATGACTAACTCGGCATCTCCTTGCGCCCGCGGCTCCACGGCGACTACCTCAACACTGGCCATCCCGACTCGTAATCGACCAAGGCGTGCCTCGCACGGCTATCACGACCACGGCTACACCATCTTGCGATTTCGGCTACATCAACATCGGCACAAAGGGCTACCCCTTGCTTGAGTAACCTCATCGGTTTTCACTCCAGCCACGACATCCGCGATGCATCGCCCGTTACGACTGTGGGAGGAATGTCCGCCGGCTTACCTTCAGATTCTTCTTCGGTCTCACCGTCCGCGTCGCTACCATTGTGACTGCGTGGGGATGTTGAGTATTATGATTATTAGGAAAGATAAGATAGCGTAGGATCTTATTCTACATTGTCTGGTACTCCAAGTTGGTCACTTTACTCCTATATATATGCCCACGAGGCTCAGGCAATTAACGAATAATTCCACCAATTCCCTCTCTATTCCCCTCTACAGTACCAAACTACGTTAGATTTGGTGATAATTTATCCTTTAGACAAAAAAACTGTGATAAGAACTAGGGAAACGTCTGCAGCCGGCGGGCCGGCTGAATCGTTCGGCCGGTTGCGCGACCAGCGTTCGATCAAAGCAGACCATACGTTCTCGACACGAACGAAACGCACAACTCTTTCTCGTGGGCCCAGCAACCGCTCTTCCTTCTGCCTAATGTTCTCCCGCAAATCGCTCTCGTCCACTTGTCTTTTCTTCTTCCCCTCTTTGCCCGAGCTATCTCTTGGTCTTCTCTGTCTCTCTCGCCCGCCCTCTCCTCCGGTGAGCATCACAAAGCCGATCATCGAGCCAACATCCTACCCTCGTTTTTTCTCTCTCAACTGCATCCGCCGCTGCTCGAGACGACCGGAGCTGCGGCCAGGGGGAGCATGGTGCTGCAACGCCGAGCGTTGACGCCTGCGGTGGAAGGCTGCAACCGGATCCCGACGACTGCCGCAAATGGGGGGCGAACCATGGTGCTGGAGCGGAGCCCGAAGATGCTGGAACCAGCAACCATGGTTGTTACAACTAGCAGCTGCCGATGGTGGAGACGGCAACAAGTGTTGGAGATCCGGGAAGGTTTTTTTTGGGAAACGTTTCTGTGCGGTGCGCCGGCGCAACGCTTGGGCCGGTCGCTCGTGCGTTGTACGATAGAAACACCCCTGGCCACTCGTTTTGTAGGTCCTAGCACCGCCCAGCCCTCCCATCCTTATCTCCTCCTCCCGCATCTCTCTTCCTCCACTTCTTTTTCCATCGTCAGCCATGGGAGCGGCAGCCCCAATCTTGCTTATCTCCTTCCTCTCTCTACTCCTCCCTCCCCTACCCTCTGAGCTACAGAGGGCTATTGACAGCGCCCGCACCACACCCTTCAGAGCTGCTACAAAGGGGGGAGTTGCGCAGCCAGGATGCACTCGTCACTATGGGTCGTCCAGGTGAGCTCGTCGCCATGTCGTGCACGCCGTCGTTCTCGACTGCTGCGACCGCACCTCCTGCTGATGCCCTCTTTTTCTGTGTAGGGGACGGCGAGCGGGGGGTGCGGCAAGCAGCGGAGGACGGGGCTACAAGTGGGGCGGCCACCACCAACCACCGATGTGATTCGCGGTGGAGATGCTGCTACCCCGGTGCGGCGGAGCTACAACCGCAGGCCGGTGGAGTTGCTACCAGCAAAACAAATGCTGGAACCGGCGACAGCCGTGTTGCGACGGCCACGGCTGCGATCCATCATTGCTGGAACCAGCAATTTTTTTGCTGGAAACAGCGATTTTTTTGCTGGAAACAGCGATTTTTTTGCTACGACCCCAGCGACGATGATTCATAGTTTTGCTGGAACGACAAGTATTGCCGGAACCGTTTTCTTTTTTTGTTGCAGCCATAATTTCTTTTTGTTATGACCGTTTTGATTTTTTCTGGAACAAACATTCATTATTTTTGTTACCATCGTCTTGGATTTTTTTGCCGGAACCGGTGTATTTTTGTGCTACAACTGTTCTTTAATTTTGCTGGAACCAACCCACCTTTTTTGTTTGTGATTTTGACGATGGCGAGCATGCGGACGGTGAGCGTCGACGGCGAGCGATGGGCCCGTCGCCACTGGAGCTGCAACCGTCGCTATCGGAGCTGCAATTGCAGGGCACAACTGTTGCATGCGTGGAGTCAGAGACAAGTGCAGGCGGCGACCGGCGGCGAGTGCGGCGACCGGCGACGAGGACATCCGGCGAGGGTGACGAGGACGGCCGATGAGGTGCGGCAACCGGCGACGAGGACATCCGGCGATGGCGGCGAGGACAAATGGAGCGATAACCCGGGAAGACAAAGGGAGCGATGAGAGGCAGGGGTCTTTTTTTGTACGCGCTCGTGTGGCAGACAACTGCATCGATCGTACGACTGCAGACGACTTAATCAGACGGCTGAAAGTGGACCGGCCGAACAATTAGGCCGGTGCGCCGGCGCCTATTAGTGGCCTTTTTTTTGCTGGAACCAGCTCTACATTTTGCTACCATCATCTTCGATTTCGTTGGATCCAACCTAAATTCTGCTAGTACGTTTTTTTTGCTGGAACCCGCTCTACATTTTGCTACCATGGTCTTCGATTTTGTTGGATCCAACCTAGATTCTGCTACTACGTTTCTTTTTTGCTGGAACAAGTGTACCAATTTGTTACCATCATCTTCCTTTTTCATGAGGTTGCACAATCGTGACTATTTTTTTTTCGCTGCAACCATTACTGATTTTTGCTACTACGGGAGAAGCCCCGAGCCTGGACCAGAAGCTGTTTTTGAGCGTTTCTGCGATTTTTGTTGCAACCGGCACCCGCAAAAGCTTGACATGTTTTTTTTGCTACCATGTAAGCTGCATGCGGCTGTTAGGTTTCCTCGACGGCGGCGAGTTTTTTGCTACCGGCGAGCTGCGCCGGCGTGTGGCGACGGCGAGCCGACAAGCGCCGCGACGGGACCTGCAAGTCGGAGACAACTTGGGGCGAGGAGCAAGTAGGGGCTAGGGGGCATTTACCGCGAGGAAGAAGAAGACCGTATGCGCGAGAGGTAGCGGCTTAATCGGGCGGTTGCGGTGCGACGGCGCGACGGCGCCTATCAGTGGCCTAAGAACTACCATGTGGAGGTTGCAGCTCTAGTTGAAGTTACGTGCATGCTGCCCCGCACGCCTTAGCTACTATACATATCAAGCAAAGAAATGCCGGCTGCATGTATAAACAAATATCTCTCCCTATCCGCCGAATGTGACGGAGTTCAGCGGAAAGGGCCGCCGATTCGTTGCGTACGAAGTTCCCATTTCGCAGCAACGTAGCTGCGGCAGACCGGCGGCACGTGTGCGGTCAGCACAAGAACTCACCGGTGGCGGACCGGCTCGCTCACCACCACGCTCTTTTCCTCCTCTGCCTTATCTTCTTCCCCTTCACCTACACTCCACAAAACCAAACCAAGCGATGGAGATAAACCCCACGAATTTCCTCACACGGTAGGTAGAATCCAGCTAGCGGCCATGGCAATCGCATTGGCAGCCTTCCTCCTGATACCGCTCTTCTCCCTGGGCGCAGTCTTCGTCCTCCGTGCGTGGCGACTCGACAAGAAGGCGCCGGCGCAGCGCACGCCGAGGACGCGGCCGTACCCGCTGCTCGGCCACCTGCCGCAGTTCCTGGCGAACCGGCACCGCGTACTGGACTGGCTCACCGAGGTGCTCGCGCTCCAGCCCACCTGCACGCTCGTGTTCCGCCGGCCCGGCGGCGTCCGCGGCGTCATCACGGCGAACCCGACCAACCTGGAGCACATCATGCGCGCCAGCTTCGATAACTACCCCAAGGGCCAGCGCTTCGCGGCGCTGCTCCACGACTTCCTCGGCCGGGGCATCTTCAACGCCGACGGCGAGCCGTGGCGCGCGCAGCGGAAGGCGGCCAGCTACGAGTTCAACACGTGCTCGCTCCGCCTTTTCGTGGCCCGAAGCGTGCACAGCGAGCTGCACGGCAGGCTCCTCCCGCTCCTGCGTCGTGCCGCCGGGTCCGGCAGCCAGCTCGACCTCCAGGACATGCTCGAGCGGTACGCGTTCGATAATATCTGCCGCGTCGCCTTCGACCACGACCCCGGCCAGCTCCCGGACGGAGACGACGGATGCGGCGCTCGCCCAGAAGTCGAGAGCGCGGCGACGACCGCGAGCAGCAGCTTCGCCGACGCGTTCCGGGACGCGGCCAATCTCAGCGCGGGCAGGTTCCAGTACGCCGTCCCAGGATTCTGGATGATAAAGAAGGCGCTTAACCTGGGCTCCGAGCGGCGGCTGCGCGAGTCAATTGCCATGGTGCACGGCTTCGCCGATCGCATCATACGGTCGCGGCGGGAGGAGATGAGCATGGGCTGCGAGAAGCACGACCTGCTGTCGAGGTTCATGGCGAGCCAGGGCGAGAGCTACACCGAGACGTCCCTCCGAGACGTAGTGATCAGCTTCCTCCTCGCGGGGCGGGAAACGACATCCTCAGCGCTCACCTGGTTCTTCTGGCTGCTGTCCTCGCGCCCGGACGTGGAGCGCCGCATCCGCGACGAGGTCGCCGCCGTGCGCGCCCGCCGAGCGGTCGGTGATCTCGGCAGACCCGGGTTCGATCTCGACGAGCTGAGGGAGATGCACTACGTGCACGCGGCCATCACGGAGTCGATGCGGCTGTACCCGCCGGTGCCGGTGAACTTTCTGCGGGCAGAGGCCGCCGACGTCCTGCCGGACGGCACGGCGGTGGGGGCAGGTTGGTTCGTGGCGTACAACTCGTACGCCATGGGGAGGATGGAGCCCGTGTGGGGCGAGGACGCGCGGGCGTACCGGCCGGAGCGGTGGCTGGACCCGGCGGAGGGGACGTTCCAGCCGGACAGCCCGTTCCGCTACATAGCGTTCCACGCGGGACCGAGGATCTGCCTCGGGAAGGAGATGGCCTACATCCAGATGAAGTCTATCGTGGCGTGCGTGCTGGAAGAGTTCGAGCTCGCGGTGGACGGCGCGTACCGGCCGCGGCAGGTGACCTCCTTGACGTTGCGGATGGCGGACGGGCTCCCGGTGAGGGTGAAGGCTAGAGTGAATTGAGCACGACGACAAGATGGAGGGAAATTTTGTTTTAAATATGGTAACCGTATAGAAGAACGTCAGTGAGTGAAAGATGAATTCCAGAATACACAATGGTGTTTTTCTTAGGAGAGTGGTTTTTTCTACGCCCACCAACATTCCACCTGATGCACGCGTGATCGGAAACATAGCAAAAAAAAAAAACTTAGAAAGATCTGAAACTTGATTGCTTTGATTATGACCAAATGTTTCAGGTGCTTGTAAAATTTCGAGGCCAAATGACATCCGAGGAGCTCTCTCCAAAGAACAATTTTTGTGCTCATGCGTATATGCACTTTCAAGCAGAATTTGTATTTCGGTTTGTACAAAGATCATTTAATGTTATTTGGCCACCAAGCTTTGCAAACACCTAAAACATTTGTTCATAATCAATGCCTTGAAGTTTTAGACTTATTTTCTACTTTTTATTTTACTATTTGTTGTGGGTACAATGAGCTTGGTGTAGTCACTACTTTCTTTTTTGTTATCTAGATATCATTTGAACTGTTGTTCAGTTAGGAACCCGGCTTCCATTTGGAAGAGAAAAGCGTATGGGGAAAAGACTAAATATTCAATGACACATATATAATTTTAACAATAGAAAAGAATTAAGTCGGCTAAAATAAGTAAGAAGTGGAGTGCAAATTGTTTACTAAAGTCTTATAGAATCATATTCATCAGACACAGGTAAAAAATATGCCCAAACTGGCGTACAAATAGTTCTAACACAGTCTTCGATGAAATAGAAGATGATAAAAATAATCAGATATGTCATTTCAACACCAATACCACTAAAGGAAAGCCTAAACCGTGGAGCAACAACCTGCGCCCTAAAGTTGAAAGTTGGACACGCATCTTCAATGTCAATCTTCATCTAACCAAGAAAAGCCAGGTGCCTTGAGGAGAATGAGGAGAACCCCTCATAAAGGGAATGTCGAAGGAGAACGAGGAGAACCACGAATGGGTCTGCTCGCTAACCCGACTTCGGATAGAACGATGATACCTCTCCCCAAGTATTATAAGCACACCCAGTGCACCGCGGCCATGATACATGATGCACGCCGAACTCCGTCGTCAATGCACCCAAAACTGAATTGTAATCTACCGAGAATGGAACAAGATGACATAGTCCCAGCATGACTAACTGACAGTAAGCCTAACCAACTCATGCCGAACAACAGAGTTCATCATCATCCATCTCAATACATTGGCAATTGATATTTTTGATTTCACGAAGTATTTATCTCAAGCGTGATTGTGGATACTAGTTGTACCGGCTACATGTTTGTCGAAATTATCGGGTTTGCCCCAGTTTCTCCATCCACCATTTACAAAGTTGTGACCCCTCTGTTGTTCTTGTAGATAGGGTTGTGTTGGATGAAGAGCATCCACATTCAAATATCACGTTGTAAGCATAATGGCAACACACCAAATGACGATAAATCCTAGAATCAGTCGTCTTTTTTGACAGGTAGAATCGGTTGTTTTGCTAAAGAAGGAGGAGATTAAGGAGGAAGCACAAGGGGAAATGAGAGATGACACTTCAGGCGTCTGAACATCGATGCCTTGTCTCTCGGCTCCGTTGTGCTTAATTCTAACGCCACACACACATGTGGGCTTAATAGTGCTGGGAAACATAGTAGAAAACAAAAAAAATCGCCCTACGATCACCTAGGAACACTATAAAGATGAGATTTGGACCGCATCGTTAGCACCTTCGAGTTGCGGTGGAAGAAAAGTCGGTGTAGATCGTTTTTGGAGTCCCTCGAACCGTAGATGAACAATCCCGCAAACCGCCCAGGAAGAGTGCCTCGAACGTAAGACCGAAAGCACGACCTCTCCAAAGATTGCAAGCGTACGGTCTTTACGATCTGGCAGTGCTTCGCCATCCAGAGCTAATCGTCGCTTGAGAATTAGAGGGAGGAGATTAGAACCACACTAGACTTCTAATTATGAGGATTAGAGAAACTAGATCTGGCTCTAATTGGAACTAGACTAGAGAGCTAGAGGATGCTGCAAAACATGTATATCTCAAAAGTGTCCAAAACCTCTAGTATATATAGGTTAGAGGGGGCGCCACACAATGGGGGGGGGGGAATGACTCCTCCCTTGCGCTGGCCTAGGGGAGGGGAATCCCTCCCCAATTCTGCCTCCCCTGCCTGGGAGAGGGGGGCGCCTCCCCTATTGGGCCCTTCTGGCCCAATTCTCACTACAAAAAAAGACACATCCGTGACATTTTGGGCTGTACGAAATTTTTTTCTGTCATACTTATGACACTTCTATGACAATAATTGTGACAAAACCCGATATCATCATAGATGTGGTGGGCTCCTACTTCTATGACAAAAAATCATGACAGAAAATGGGCTTTTCATCCTGGGCGGGCCGGAGACGCAGCTGCATGACATTCTTTGAGCCGTCCATGACAGCAAAAACCGTGGTAGAAGTGAGGGCGAGGAAAATATCGGGGAGTTCCCGGTTACGGTGGGTGGTCGGGGGCCGAGTGAGGGAGTCCTGGACTAAGGGGTCCTCGGGCGTCCGGCCTATTAGCCATGGGCCGGACTGATGGGCTGTGAAGATACGAAGACTGCACCGGTGTCCGGATGGGACTCTCCTTAGCGTGGAAGGCAAGCTTGGCGACCAAATATGTAGATTCCCTTTCTTGTAACCGACCCTGTGTAACCCTAGATCCTCCTGGTGCTTATATAAACCGGAGGACTTAGTCCGGATAGGGGGATACTCATTACCATAGTCATACAGGCTAGACTTCTAGGGTTTAGCCATTACGATCTCGTGGTAGATCAACTCTTGATACTCATATTCATCAAGATCAATCAAGCAGGAAGTAGGGTATTACCTCCATAGAGAGGGCCCGAACCTGGGTAAACATTGCGTCCCCCGTCTCCTGTTACCATCGACCTTAGACGCATAGTTCGGGACCCCCTACCTGAGATCCGCCGGTTTTGACACCGACATTGGTGCTTTCATTGAGAGTTCCACTGTGCCGTCCCCAAAAGGTTTGATGGCCCTTTCAATCGTCAACGACAATGCTGTCCAAGGAGAAACCTTCCTCCCCGGACAGATCTTCATATTCGGTGGCTTCGCACTGCGGACCAACTTGCTTGGCCGTCTGGAACAGATCGACAACTATGCCCCTAGCCATCAGGTCAGGTTCGGGAGCTTGAACTACGTTGCGGACGTCCGTGGAGACTTGATCTTCGCTGGATTCGAGACCGCAGCGATCGCTCCTGGTCACCCCGATGAACATGACCTAAATCTGTCATCGGACCGCATCCAGGAGATTGCTCCTGTAACTGCTCTGGCCGTAGATCCGGAGCATATTGCGCCATCCAAGGACAGGAGGCTCAACCCCACCGCGGAGGCCACAGATTCCACGACGTTGGAGCCGAACATAGACCTAAAGTCACACGATGTCTTTGTCACCGGAACTCCGGACTCGTCTCTAGTCATAAATTCCGAGCCATGTGCATCCGTGGATGCCGAACTTGATCGCTTATCGATCTTTGAGTTTAGCGCCGCAGACATCTTCCAACACTCGCCCTTCGGCGATGTGCTAAACTCATTAAAGAATCTGTCCCTGGCGGGGGACTCACAGCCAAATTATGTCCAGTTTGAACTGGAGGCTGATGATGGGGGAGAATTCAGTTTCCCACCCGCCACCCACTTCATAGCCACTTTCGAAGACTTAACCGACGTTCTTGATTACAGCTCCGACGACATCGACGGTATAGACAACAATGCCGACGAGGAGCAGGGCCGAAACCCGCCGCTTACCGGATGCTAGACGGCCACTTCCTCATATGACGTATACATGGTGGATACACCTAAAGAAACTAACAACGATGACAAGGAGGATCCAGTTAAGGACAAACCTCCTGAGACACAGCCCCGGCACCGGCGTCAACGGTGCCGGTCTAAGTCACGTCGTACAAAAGACAACAACACCGGCGCCGGAGAAAATAATACTCCGGACGAAGCCGAAGACAATGAAGACCCTGTCGAGGCAATCTCTGAACAGGATGAACGGGAAGACGTGCACGTTAGCCCTAATGAACAGGCCATACATGAAGACTCGGAGGATAGTAATTATCTTACGCTCTCCGAGGAAGAGGAGAGCCTCGGCAATGAAGAATTCATCGTGCCTGAAGAACCTCTCGAGCAGGAGCGCTTTAAACGCCGGCTAATAGCCACTGCAAGGAGCCTGAAAAAGAAGCAGCTGCAGCTTCAAGCTGACCAAGATCTGCTCATTGATAGATGGACCAAAGTCCTGGCCGTCGAAGAATACGGCCTCAACGGCCCAGCCAAAAATTACCCGAAGCGCAAATTGTTACCTCAGTTCGACGACGAGGCGCTGGAGCCCATACCATCATCGCACAACGCAGCCGACCGACCGCCACGCGGTCAGGATAAAGCGGCAACTCAAGCCGAACACCAGACCGCCCACCTCACCGTAAAGGCAAGAATAAAACAGCTCGGGGATGTACATACGACCGTCGACAGGACTTGGACAGTAGAGCAGGACACACAAGATCGATCTACGGGTCGCGAGGACGTGCATCGACACGCGACGACGGCTACCTATTCGGACGTGACAAACCTAGCCACGCCCGGGCCGAAAACTGCAAACAGACTCCATCGGAGGTACGTCGCAGTGTGGCCCAGTATAGAGGCGCCGCACACCCTCTTTGTTTCACAAACGAAGTAATCGAGCATGAATTCCCAGAGGGTTTAAACCCATGAACATTGAATTATACGATGGAACAACGGATCCCGCGGTATGGATCGAGGACTTCCTCCTCCATATCCACATGGCCCGCGGAGATGACCTTCATGCCATCAAATACCTACCACTCAAACTCAAAGGACCAGCTCGGTACTGGTTAAACAGTCTGCCGGAAAATTCTATTGGCAGCTGGGAAGATTTGGAAGACGCCTTTCGCGACAACTTCCAAGGAACATATGTGCGGCCACCGGATGCCGATGACTTAAGCCACATTGTCCAGCAGCCCAGAGAGTCAGCCAGGAAGCTCTGGACTAGGTTCTTAGTTACAAAGAACCAAATCGTCGACTGTCCGGACGCGGAAGCCCTTGCGGCCTTCAAAAACAGCGTCCGGGATGAATGGCTTGCCCGCCACCTCGGCCAAGAAAGACCTAAATCCATGACAGCCCTTACCGCTCTAATGACCCGCTTTTGCGTGGGAGAAGACAGCTGGCTCGCTCGTAGAAGCAACATCACCTGCGACCCGGGCACTTCTGAAATCCAAGACGGCAATGGCAAGCCACGACGTAGCAAACACAAAAGTTGCAATGATAATGAAAGATCACACGACATAGCGGTCTACGCCGGATTCAGCAGCCCCCAATCCAGTCAACGGAAAAAGCCATTCAAGGCGAACGGAGACGGACCATCCAATCTAGATAGGATATTGGATCGACCCTGCCAGATTCACGCCACCCCGATAAACCAGCTAATCATACCAACATAAGCTGTTGGGTCTTCAAGCAGGCCGGCAAGCTCAAAGCCAAACACAAGGGGACGAGGCCTCCCGGTGATAGGGACGACGAAGAGATCCACCAACCAAATACCGGGGGTCAGAAGCAAATCCCCCCCGAAGCAAAAACAGTAAACATGGTATACGTGACACACACCCCTAGAGGTGAGCGCATGAAACACTCCCTCCGTACAGGAGATCATACCACGGCTAGCTCAGCCGAACTACACAGCGGCCTTATCACGCCGCATACCACCTCGGCCATCACGCCGCCGGTCTCCATTCAACATGACCGATCAATGTCCATATTGGACTAGCAATTCAGCTTCCGCCGTCAGCCTAATATGCCTTCGAAGTGGGTACCGCGCATACATAATTATGCACTTGCAATACCCTGGGCACCGGCGGAAGCAAAGTATGGGTGTACCTGCAACCCCCCTACTTTTCTAACTGCCCCTTTTTTCCTTTTTATTATCCCCTCCACAGGTAGCTCAAGGGCCGGTCACCCCGAGGACTCTACCAGAGTTCGGGTTCGTACAATCATCCAAGGGTTATTCCTGTCAAGGAATCCCTTAACCGAGGACAGGCGGCGCAGACGTGCGACAGGAGGTCCAAAATAACTTTTTGTAGACTGAGCTCTCTATTCCGAGCCTGTAAAGTGCCTTTTTCATCAGCCTTCGACCCCGGGCATGTCAAATAGCCAGGGTTGCGGCTTTGTTATCTATATAATAATTGGCTTATCACTTAGCTCCCAGTACACGTAACCAGTGTCCAGTATCGACTTTTTCCTAATCGACCCGAATTTTTGCTCCTGTGGTTGTTTTACGCACACACCTCGGCATAACTCGCCAGGGGCTCGGTATGGGAACAAATGAGTTGCCGGCAAGTCCGAACAGCTTTATAGCATACTTCGGCGTCGCGAGTTTGGCCTTATATGCATCAGCTCCGAATCATGTCTTGGGTCAATAGTTGGGTTGCCCGGCTCCTGTGCTTGCTACCCTACGTTCCGCTCTATCGGCTAGGGTAGTAAAGGGAGAACTACTGCGATTGTGCTTCCGGTTCATCTGGTCAAGCACCTCAGTAGAGAAAGCCGAAAACTGACTGTCATGATGCGGCGAGAGCTGGTCAACCACTCGACGACTTATTAGAATCTTTAGCGATTCTCTCCGTGTTATACGAAGGATCTTTTTCAGATCATCTGTACAGCGCATCGTACTAAAAATAAGCCGCGTACATACCAGGGGCTATATCGTAGACCCACCATAAAACTCCTATGGCTAAGTGAAAGTGTTAACGCCCTATAGTCTGATTGCCTGGTTCGCCGCATTGTCACCTCCTTCATGGACCAAGACGTTGGGTCAAGAGTGATCAAATGCTTTTGCGAACACCCCCGTACTTCCTACGAGGGGGCTGAAGCCGACGACTGGAAAACTTTCAGATTATATAAAAACGGCCGCACAGGAGGAACAAAAAGCTTTCGAGCAAAACATAAAAATAGATTAAATATAAAATTGTCTTTTACAATTCCCTTACACCTCAGTCGAATACTATGTCTTTCGAGCATTGACCCTCTATCAAGCGGGCAGCCTCTAAGACGTCTTCAAAATAATGCTCCGGTGCGTGATGGTCCTTGCCCTTGGGTGGACTCTTCGCTGCAACATCGATAGCCTTCATCTTCCCCCAGTATGTCTTGACACGGGCAAAGGCCATCCGTGCACCCTCAATGCACGCCGACCGCCTCACAGCATCGATACGTGGCGCCGCATCAACAAGCCGCTGCCCAAGCTGAAGTAGCTATTCGGAACAGGCTCAGTTGGCCACAGCCGGATTATGACGTTCTTCATGGCAGCGCCGGATATCCTATGAAGCTCGGCCCATTGGTACATCTGTTCATTCAGCAACAGAGGGCGCTTTGACGCGCCAAATTGTGACCAGAAAAGCTTCTCCGTTGCATACCCCTCTCGCGCATGGTAAAACTGCGTCGCATCGGAAGAACTCTTCGGCAAGTCTAAAAACTCGTCCGGAGAACTCCACACTTGGTTAAGCTGAGCATAGTTCGGATCGCCGAACTTAGCCTGCAGCAAAAAGGGCCTACCGGCCGCAATCTCCCCAGCTTGTCGGATCTCCTCATGGGCCGCTCTGGATTCAGGCCGCGCTTCTTTCGCCTCTTGTACGGCCTTGTCAAGTTCAGCCGTTTTGGCTTCATTCTCCTTCTCAAGAAATTCACAGCGGCTAGTAGCATTTTTTAGTTCAAGCCCAATCGTGGATATTTTCTCCTCGTCTTGGCGCCGAGCAGCTTGTTCGACCTTTAACTCAGCCAATGCCTTTTCGGCAGCCGCATTACTAAACCGGGCCCGCTCCTTGGCTCAGGCCAGCTCCGCCCGAAGAATCTCAACGGCGGTAGCACCATCTGCAGCCATGCATATCCCAGTATATAACTTTCAACGTCATGCTTATATTACAAAAATATATGGGAAAGGACTGCTCCGAATACATACCTTGCGACTCGTCAAGACGCATATTGATTAATGCAATGTCATCCCCTGCCACATCAAGCTTTCGCTGCAGCTTGGCCATATCCGTAGTCCGGGAAGTAGCCAGGGGGGAAGCAGCCTGTGTTCCAGTTAATCAGATTAGTCCTTGAGTATTTGTTCTTGATCCTCCGTTTGCCTCCCATGGGAAACCAACCCGAGTCTCAGGGGCTACTACCTATACACAGGTGTCATCTTTGCAAATAAAATATAGTTGAAAATATTACATCGCAAACCTCGAAGCCTCTTAGCAGGCTCATGAAGGCTTCATTCAATCCGCTCTTCGCGGACAGAATCTTCTCAACCACCGTACCCATCAAGGTACGCTGTTCCCCCAAGAAAGATGCTTGTCGCAGCATATCCCTCAATATATCCGGCCCCGCCAGGTCTCCTGAAGCCGCTGTAGGAGCACGACCATCCTTTGAAGGAACCTGTTCACCCATCTCCAGAATCATCGTTGGCTGAAAACCGGACAGTCCGGGGCTTTCATTATTAGCTCCCGAATCCCGGACGATCAGAGGTCCACCTTCGGGTACTGCCTCTTTCATCCCCTGCACCGCTTGTTGATCAAGAAAACCCCCCGAGATGACACTTCGGAGTCGTCTGCCTTATGGGGCGAGGAGGTCGGGGGAGGCGTCTCGCTTTCCATCATCTCTGGTAGGAGATCTCCCGAAGAAGAGGATTGCCCAGAAAAATCTATGCCAAACTGTAAAAATACACAGGCACGTCACATGTCTCTTCGGTAACAAGAAAGGAGCGGGATGCTATCAAAGCACCCCGGATTCACTTACGATTTGGTTGAGGGCTTGTCCTCATGACGGAGTTGTTCAACGGCGTCGCCTTCCAATCCCGAGCCGCTCGACGGTGGCATCTTGCCCCTCTTAGGAGACCGCCCCTCCCAACCTTCGGAGGCGGCCCTTTTCTTCCTGAATGGAGAAGGGATACTTGCTTCTCTTTCACCTTTGTCTTCGGGCGAGGAAATGTCAATTTCTCCAGACTCAGTATCTAATTTACCTCCGGAACAAAGGTCATCCCGGGTCTTCTCACTCTCCGCCTTGCCCTCCCCTACTGGTGCCTGGTATGGCGCCGGTGCCAGCATCCTTGTTAACAAGGGGGCCGCTGAGTCTTCGGGAAGAGGGGCCGGACACCTGATCCGTTCCGCTTTCTTTATCCAGCCCTGGAAAAAGATGGTTTGCTTAGTGTCTTACCACAGGATATCTGATTATGAGGTGTTCGGCGGACGAGTACTTACCGTGGTATCCGGATGGTTACAGTCTAGGCCGGTATCTTCGGTGGTCTCCGGCCATTGTTTTCGTTTCCCGAAAAATAATTTCCACATTCCTTCGTGCGTAGTGCCGAAGAAGTGCTGAAGAGTCCGTGGCCCTTCTGGATTAAACTCCCACATGCGGAGAGGCCGTCGCTGGCACGGCAGGGTCCGGCGGACTAGCATTACCTGAATAATGTTGACAAGATCAATATCCTTCTCAATAAGGCTTTGGATGTGACTCTGCAGAGTTCGCACTTCATCAACTAATCCCCAGTCCAACCCCTTGTTAATCCATGATGCAAGATGAATTGGGGGCTGGATCGAAATGTAGGCGCAGCTGCCCACTTAGAACCATGGGGCTCGGTGATATAGAACCACACCTGCTGCCATAAGTCAGAAGATTCTGTGAAGGATCCTTTTAGCCAAACAGCGTTGGTAAGCTTGCTCACTGAGGCTCCACCGCACTCCTCCTGCTCCCCCTCCATCACTTGCGGCTTCACATTGAAGGTCTTGAGCCACAAGCCGAAGTGCGGAGGAGTTCGGAGGAAGGCTTCGCACGTGACGATAAACGACGAGATGAGAAGAATAGAGTTTGGGGCGAGATCGTGAAAATCTAGTCCATAATAGAACATGAGCCCCCGGACGAAGGGATTAAGGGCAAACCCTAATCCTCGGAGGAAGTGGGAAACAAACACGACCCTCTCGCCGGATCTGGGGGTGGGGATAACCTGCCCTTCTGTGGGAAGCCGATGGAGGATTTCTGCGGTCAGATATCTTGCCGCCCGAAGCTTCGCGATATCCTCCTCTGTGACAAAAGAAGCCACCCACCGGCCTCGATGGCTGGATCCGGACATGACTGAGGCTTGCAGCGATTGAAACCCAGGTGTTGGAACTCGAAGTACTAAGGGTTGAGGAAGAAGCAAGCATGGAGAAGAAAGACGGGTCTGTACCCCTTTATAAAGGCCGTGAATATCGAACGCCTCCTCCTGGGCCTTGAAGCTTGCCTATTCCCAAGGAGTTGTACCCTAAAGACGGTTGGGTTACCCATGTACGTGTTGATAAAGAATCCCTTAATAAGGGGACACGATCTTTGCTTGGATAAGACGTGCCAATGACAACTGCGTCTCGGAACGTGGAGTGACAGACGAAAAACGGTTCAAAATTATGACCGGGCAGACGTGATGTCATGTTGTAAAAAGTTGTCAATGGATCGGACTCGTGGAGTATTATATTTTCTCTCTCTGTGCTTGTGTGTGGTGCGTGTTACAGGCCCGGACACATTCAATACATCTGAAGACTATCTTGGAGTTCGGAAGGAGGAACCCGCCTTGCGATGCCGAAGACAGATCTACGCACCGGATACCTTGTCATTGAAGCCAGGTTCAGGGGATACTGAGGGAGTCCTGGACTAAGGGGTCCTCGGGCGTCTGGCCTGTTAGCCATGGGCCGGACTGATGTGCTGTGAAGATACGAAGGCCGAAGACTGCACCCGTGTCCGGATGGGACTCTCCTTGGCGTGGAAGGCAAGCTTGGCGACCAAATATGTAGATTCCCTTTCTTGTAACCGACCCTGTGTAACCCTAGATCCTCCTGGTGCTTATATAAACCAGAGGACTTAGTCCGGATAGGGGGATACTCATTACCATAGTCATACATGCTAGACTTCTAGGGTTTAGCCATTACGATCTCGTGGTAGATCAACTCTTGTAATACTCATATTCATCAAGATCAATCAAGCAGGAAGTAGGGTATTACCTCCATAGAGAGGGCCCAAACCTAGGTAAACATTGCGTCCCCCATCTCCTGTTACCATCGACCTTAGACGCACAGTTCGGGACCCCCTACCCGAGATCCGCCGATTTTGACACCGACATCGAGCGATGCGCATTTCTCTCGTACGTACGTGCGTGTGTGCAAGGCGTTATGCTCTAACTGAAACCGAGCGAGGCGTTGGGCTCTAACTGAACCCGAGCGATTGCACTGCAGGCTACGCGTTACTGAACCCGAGCGATTGCACTGCAGGCTACGCGTTACTGAACCCGAGCGATCGATCGATCCCTTGCTGTTAACTGAACCCGAGTGATTCCTTCGCTATTGCTGCTAACTGAAGCCGATCGATGCTGCCTCTGGATGAACAGTGAGCATTGTTGGGGGGTTTGGATGAACAGTTCCCGATAGGGGGTTGGATGAATAGGACCCCATGGTAGTAGAGGCCGTTGCCGCTGGATGAACAGTACCCCGATCGATCGAGCCGGTGGATGAACAGGACCCCGTGGAGGGCTGGATGAACAGGACCCCGTGGAGGGCTGGATGAACAGGACGACCCCGTGGAGGGCTGGATGAACAGTAGCCGGTGGAGGGCAGGATGAACAGTAGCCCATGGAGGGGTGGTTGAACAGGACCCCGTGGAGAGCGCTGGTTGAACAGTAGCCGGTGGAGGAGCGCGCGGTGGAGGCTGGATGAACAGGAGCCCGTGGATGAACAGTCGGAGGTGGAGGCTGGAGGACGTCGACGGTGGATGAATAGTAGCCCGTGGAGGCAGTTGACGGTGGAGATGAACAGTATCCCGTGGAGTCCCGTTTTGCGGTACGTCACACCCCTCCCGATGAACAGGACCCCCGTTTCAACAGTATCGCTCCAACACAAGTCTGTTTCCTCCGTTTTGCGGTACGCCACACCTCTCCCGATCAACATGACCCCGTTTCCACCGTAGGAGGTCCATTTCCTCCGTTTTGCGGTACGCCAGACCCCTCCCGATGAACAAGATCCCGTTTCGACCGTGCCCGATCAAACACAAGGCCGTTTCCTCCATTCTGCGGTACGCTAGGCCTTGTTTCCATTGGCTGTTCCGTCCAAGCCGGTTGGCTCCCGATGAACATCACGCGTTCCGTTGCGTCCCGATGAACACGACGTATTCCGTTGCCTCCCCATGAACACGGCGACGACGCAGTTTCTCCGTTCCGACCCAGCCATGTACACGAGCCCTGGCCGTACGTATGCGCGAGTAGGCGTTTGAGACCCGCCCGTATGTACGTACGTGGCCGTATTTTCTTTCTTGCACCCTGGCCGTTGTATGTACGTGTACATGCTACGTGCGCGCCTCTACTACGACACGTGCGCGCCTCTACATCGACCAGTATGTACGTACACGTTCGTGACCAGAATGATAACGCTATGTACGCTTTGACCCGGTGGGTTCGGACTATCAGGCACTTCCTTCTGTGCGAAGATGTAGCTGGTGGGTCCCAGCAGTCAGGGGGCGAATCAATTTTTTTTGCCCATAATATGGACGCACTTCCTTGCGTGCGAAGATGTAGCTGGTGGGTCCCAGCAGTCAGGGGGAGAAAACATTATTTTCAGGGTAAAAAGGATGCAGTTGCATGCATGCGTCCATGGGCGTGGTGCGTCCCCACTGTCAGCCTCTCACGTACAGTCATCTTCCGATGACTCTCGGTTATTGACCACGTTGACCACACCGTGCCGAGCGCACCAAGGCCGGTGGACGACGGCGAGGCCCCAGACTGGAACGACCCGGAGATGGGGAAGACGCGGCAGTGGAGTCGCAGATGGAGAGGAGTGGGAAACTTGACTGGTTCGGGTGCGCGGCAGCACTGCCGCCCACGGGAGACAGGAGCAAGAACAGAGGTTGAAGAAGGTGCACGGCTATTGGATTAACATCCAACGGTCCGGCTGCTAGAATGATTTGTTGATTAAGTTGACAAAGCCATGCGTACACGTCTGCTTAGTAGGCCCACAAGTCAGCCACCAAATCTGTCGGGTCCCAGCTGTCATCGGGAGGAATGGTTTTTTTTCGCATAACAAGGAGGCACTTGCTTCCGTGCAAGGATACAGCCGCTGGGTCCCAGCTGTCAGTGGGAGGAATCAGCTTAATAAGGAGGAACTTTCCTTGCGTGCGACCATGGACCTCGTGGGTCCCAGCCGTCAGGCTCTCCACGTACAGTCCTCTTCAGATCCATGCGCGCGGCAAGAACAACGGCAGGTGCTGCAAGAGAGGCGGGTAGAGGATGCCCGCACCACCATTGAACGACGCCGGGAAGCGTGCCGTCAATCCGACGAGCGCAACTGTCTAGTTGTTGATGAGCCTGCAGCTGTTGTTAGCGGGTGGAGGGATGGCCTGGCCGTCGGCGGGGTAGCGTTTCGCTGAGGCGCGCAAAACAACGCCGCTGGACGCCGGAGGCTAGAGCAGGCGGTCCCGGCAGCGCTGGGGGAAGAAGATGAGAGATTGAAGAAGAATGCCGGTCGTTGGATGTAAATCCAACGCCTTCTTAGGCTTCGACCTACTGGCCCACATGTCAGCCCGTCCATTTGTTTTTTTAGTTCATTTGGTGGGCTCGGTGAAACAATGATGTAGCATCTATGCAGCCCGTTTATATATATGGTAGAATTTAAAGCCCATTTGCATTTTTCTCGAAATCTGTGGACTTGCTGGGCTGGGTGAAAATACATGTTGGGCTGGACAGAGAAATGTTATAAAAACATAAACACATGATTGCACGTCTATTACTGCATTGGTCAGTAAAATCTTTGCAAGCTTATGTATGCAATCACTAGGAGTTAACTTGTCAAGTTATATATAAACAATTATTATTATTATTTTGTAAGAACTTTCAACTTACGAAATAAAATATCATTTTAATTTGATGAGTTAATAGGACGTGGGGTATTATTATTTTTTAGGCTAGACGCGTGATAGTTGAGTTGGTTCTAGGGAAAAGTACTGGGAGAAAACTCAGTTTACATCGAAAAAGAAAGTGGGAGAAAATTCAGATATAGGATTAATGAAAACGAAAAATAAAGGAAGTTGGAAGGTCTATAAAATGGTTGGACGAACGACAGGTTTAACGGAACCTTATGTTGTTTCTATTTATATATATATATATATGTAATAAAATAAGATATAAATATAGGTTCAGTTTTGCATTCTTATAGAAAATATAGGTTTAGTTTTGCATTCTTATAGAAAAATAGAACTGAGCTGTGCGTCGTCTTGAAAAAACAAACATAACTTGGGCTGCTGATGTTATAGACAAGCTAGGTTTGGAGGCCCAGAGGCCGCTTGATACCTGCTGGATCCAAAAAATGTTGAAACATGTCATGGGCTGCCCATGTTAAACAACAAAACCTATGCCATGGACCTGGTGGGCCCGGGACTGTCAGCCTCTCGACGAACAGTTGTCTCCCGATTCCTCTTGTTTTGCTGACCATGTTGGGAACGACAGACGGCGGCGCCGCGGCGAGAGCACCAAGGCGCAGGACGACATCGAGACCTCGGAACAAACGAACCAGAGCGGGGGAAGACGCAGGCGGAGGGGAGTACGAGGGTTGACTTGTTCGGGTGCAGGGTGGGCCGGTGGAGCCGCCGCCGCCGCACAATGTGTGGGGGTAGAGGGATGGCCTGGCCAACACCATAGGCTATGATGGCCAGCCGCTGTATAGGAAGAGGACGAAAGATTGAACAAAATAAAGAAATACAAATGGGTGGTTGGTCCCATATGTCTGTGTACGAGACCTGCTGGGTCCACCTGAGAAGGGGAATATGTTGGGAGGAAGGAGATTCAAAGCACGGCAACCGAGTGAACTAGTTTTTTTTAACGGACAAGTGAACTAGTTACATACATAAGTAAATAACCACTAAAAAGAGCAAACAGGTTAATGGGTTCTTAAAAGAAATATTTCGGACAAAATAGATAATTACGACACATAGGATAATGCATGAAACACTCAGATGATAAAGGTGCTTATAAACAGATAAAGTACAACATCTAGACCTTCCTGGCACGCTTGATCATGATGCTGCGAGTGTCCGTGTACTCGTCGGTTACGGGAAGCAGACACGCCCTCATGTCCAAGATCTGCCTGTACATGTCGTAGCATGCGTATGCGTCCTTGGCCGCGTAGGTTATGTAGGCTAGATTTAGAGGTACCTCCCACGTGTTCAGGTCCTTGGTATCGTTGTCTTCTTTCATGTTGGCGTATCAGGGGTCGATGATGGTCTCGGCGAGGTCAACCACGGAGTCCCTCTCCTGCCTGTTGCCGATGATCTTGTATTGCTTCTGGATGTCGACAAGCTTGTTGCACCAGATGGCCGAATCATCGCGTTCTTCCTTCTCTCCACCGTAGCGAAGGTGCAGTCGGCGCTGCCGATGAAACGGGAGAATGCTCCAGAACCTCTGATGGCCCTACAGCAGTGGTAGATGAGAACCTCGTCCCGCACACATACCTGGGCGACGGCGATCCGCTGGTCCCTGTCAGGAGTTAAATGGATGGGCACAAGGTCTAGTCCTGCGACCTTGTGCTTTCTTGTCCTGTAGGTACTGCTTGAACTCGGGGAGGCAGAGCTTCACCGAGTCCGGATCGTTGGTGTACATCACATTCAACTTGGTGCAGCCATAGGACTGAACGGCGAACTCAAAGGGGAACTCCTTGCTGAAGTCCATATCCAGCAGGCTCACCCCTCGGATCGCCATTGGAGTCTCTTCAAGTGAACGGGTGGGTAGGCGGCGACAACAGTTCGTTTTTCAGCTCTTGGGGAACTGGATTCAACAGTAAACTGAGTGTGTACAAGCGACAACAGTTACTACCCCTCCCTCGCCCGCTGCACGCCCGGCAGAAGATGCACCCTCGGCGCATTCAAATGCCTCCATTAAGAAACCTACTCCGACCACATGTCGGTTCACGAGCGGGTGTGTATTGGTACTGTAATAACAAGAGTTAGTGGTCACTTTACTTAAATTTAATTAGCTTTAATAGAAATTTATACTTAAAACAAGCAATGCATTGGCTCGTTCTATCAGTGCCACAGGATCAACATGCACAACAATTAGAATTATTATTCTCAGGACGCACATGATCAGCACATTTGTCGCACTTTCACACAGATAATACTACCAAGTTTGAGCTGTTTGTTATGGTTGTTGTCCTCTGCATCATCATGCCATGTTTCCCAGCTTGCAAGATTCAGAACCAACAAATAAGATCCAAATAATAAGTACAACAAAGATGCCTACACATCTCATTGATTCCCAGCTTGCAAGATTCATAACCAACAAATAAGATTCAAATAATAAGTACAACAAATATGCCTACACATCTCATTGATTCCCAGCTTGCAAGATTCAGAACCAACCCATTAGAGCCTTTTGATAAAGTGAATATCGGAATTAAATCCATCTTGGCTAGCCGTGTCATACAACCGAAGAACATGGAGAATGCTCTTGACCGTCACAACATTTGTAGTTGAGTATTCCTGTTTGCACAGCACAAATAAGAGGAGCCTGATTACTATAATAATGGCACTCCTTGAACTCAACCTGTAGCTCCACTCGGATGAGGTCTGCCTGGAGTTCCATGATTCAATTCATGCGCCTTTTTCTGCAGTTCACCTGAAATGAAGCAAAGATTGCATCATTCAGCTAGCAAGAAGTACTTGCTCTCGCGAGCTGGCAGGTTCTTCTTTAGTAGTTGCACTAAAATTGAGGAACATTAAGGTTGGTTGTCCGGCTCATGTAAGGTGCAACTATAATTTGCTTATCCTTTTGTGCAGTTCCACTAAAATAAAGTGCCATTGTGGTGACAGTGACGGCTCATCTTGCAAAGGCTAATAAAATGTTGCACGAGATTACCAGCAGAATTTGACGGAGATATTGGAAACTCCAATCACCATTCTGTGCAGTTCCACCAAAATTGAGAGATGTTGCCCACGTGACATTTTAGTTGAACTGCACAAGACACTCATTCCAAAAAAAGTGTTTTGTGCAGTTCACCAAAAGGTCATAATAGCAACAAGGTGAAATGGATATCCCTATCTGCACAAAAAGATAGAAAGTAAACAGTTGTTGGTCAATAAGAATATGCGAAACATACACGAAATGAAAAGAAGCATCTTAATTATGTTCATGGCAATCACGCAAGGACAGTAGAAATTTTAAAACGTCAGCAATGCTTCATATTACCGGAAGCATTATGATCAACAATGACATTCGTCAAATATGGGATTACTTTAATGGTGGCATTGCTTGTTTACCAGATACAGTAAATCAACAGCAGCTAAAGAGTTGGTTTAAGGGCATGGGACCGTGGGGACACCAGGACACTCAGCAGTGTAAAGGAGCAACTTACTTATCATACTGGGGAAAACAGCAGGAGTACCATTTGTAACACAGTTTAATTGCATCATATCACTGAGGCATTAGATTAACAATAATACTGGTTAGACATGTCCCTAAGGTAACAGTGTGATCGCTTCATTTTACATGCGCCCTTACATTAACAACAGCAAAAGGCTGGTATAAGGACATGCGACAGTGGACGCATCAACATAATGTACCTACAAGGAGGCATAAAGTGGTGATGCCGAGTTTGTTCATGCTCTATGAGGGTAGCAAATCTAATCCTGGAGATCTTTTACTATGTGAGGGCAGCAAATCTAATCCTGGAGACTTTTTACTATGCGAGGGCAGCAAATCTAATCCTGGAGACCTTTTACTATGTGAGGGCAGCAAATCTAATCCTGGAGACCTTTTACTATGTGAGGGCAGCAAATCTAATCCTGGAGACCTTTTACTATGTGAGGGCAGTAATTCTAATTCTGGAGGCCTTTTACTATGTGAGGGCAACAAATCTAATCATGGACATACTCTGTTGACTTGTCCACCAGCCGCCACTTTCTATCCTTTTTTCAACCAATAATAGATCTGTTCCTTATCCAGTTTGTACCGCGTTTTCCCATTATTTCCCTTTTCAACCAAGAGACCGGTTGGGTATCCTGTCTCTACTACTTTCACCATATTATTTCCTCTTTGAATCAAGTCCTAGATTCATGCTACAACTTTCCCCCCTTTCTTCGTTGTTTGAACCAAGTCCTAGATTCGAATGCATGAAGTAGCATTACCTCTAATAATACTAAAAATTTAGGTGGCTTTGGAAGAGCTGATGGGAGTAGAAAAAGATGCACATGCAGACACGTGGGTAGCTGGGGTAGTAGAGCAAGGCCGCTTTCGAAGAACTTATACCTGAGGGTCGTCGGGATGTCGGCGGCGGCAGGTCGTATCTACGCACAATACGGCAAGGAGGAAGAAGGGTCGGAGGACCTCCCGAGTCGGCGCTGTGTCGGAGAGAACGGCACGGGCAGAGGATCGGGCCCCTCTGGCAGCTGTGGGTTTCCTCCCTCGCCGGCGATGACCGCGTGAACGATGCACCTAGTCCTCTACACACACCAGCCGAAGGGATCCGGCCGGATCTGTGACCAGCATTGAGCAGAGAGAAAATGTCACTACCGCTCTCTTGTTTAGATCTGGGGAGGATGAGAGAATGAAGAGAGCAACCCTAGTAAAGCAAGCGCTCAGGCCCCTGCGTACATATATAGTGGAGTGATTATCTTTTTCTCTCCACAACAAGCGTTTCAATTTGTGTACGTGGCATTAAAGAAAAGAAACTCTCTATTTAAGGTGACTAACTGTACGACTCCTACTTACTACTACTAGTAGTAGTATTGTTCACTTGTGCTCCCCAGCCCTCCATTCATTGAACAAGCTCGAACTATTTTCGCGTAGTTAAAAGTTGAGGGCGGGCTTTTCCCGAGCAGTACGCGCGGCAGTTTTCGCGTAGGCGGTTTGACAGAGAGGCGAGGAGGGTGAGGGAGTAGCGGATTCAACTTACTTACTGCTGGAAAGGTTGGGCTATGCGATTTGACGACGCGTTACTGCTGGAAAGACTTGTGATATGACTACTCACTATAGTCATGAATTACTGGCGGTACGACCGGGGTGATGCCCCCCTTCCATTCCGCACTCTAATCTGGTGCATGACACGTCGACCCGGATGTTGGCTCTCCCGCAGTGTACAATACTCCATTTGCTGCAACCTCTAACATTTACCCCACCACAAATTAAAATATATATTCCTGTCTTGACCAGATGAGCGTGCAAACTACAATCACCAGCATGACAGGTAGGGCCAGAAGATTATTTTAATAAAAAAAGCATGGAGCCTACCCCAACGATTTTAATCTTATAGGTACGATACACGCTATCCTAGACTACTCTACACATGAAACTGCCACACGAGCGTCCGGCCTGCACTTGGCTCTTCGCCTCTTCGGGAAGTCGAACAATGATGGAGTACTACTGCAGTGGAGGAGTACTACAGTATGCTTCTGGCCATCTGACACCAATTGAACTGCTGCATGTCCACCACGTGCGGGGGGCAGAGCGTGTAGCGAACGAAAGCTTCTCCTAGTCCTGCCAGCCACCACGCTCATGGGCGAGGGAGGGACGCAGCTTCATTGACTTACTGCTCCTGCCTTTGCGTGTATGACAGGTGGGCCCAACAGGTGGGTGGCCCACCTGTCATGTAGCCAAAGGCAGGTACGGTTAAGGCGAGAGGGCATTATAGTAATCAAACTTCTCGATCTTGTACGAGTTGACGCGACACATCAAAGCACTGCACTCGATATATTTCAATAATTTGCGTTTACTGATGCATTAATTACAAAGCATGCATGCATGACGTGACTCTCCTTTTGATACTTGCATGTGTTGATTTAATGCACCTTGAAGTAGTATGAATATGTGACAGTAAAGCTTTGTAATGCCCCGGCCCTAATAAAGCGAGAGATGGTTGTGCACGAGGAGGGTGAGATCATGCAGACGGAACAGGACCCGATGATGGAGCTCTGTATGGTCTCGATGGACCTCACCTTGCTCCACTGCCCCTTGTGCCTTCGCCCCTTGAAGCCTCCAGTGTATGTGGTTCGAATACACCTCGTCCGTTCGGCTGATCGAGCAAGTGCAGGTTTCTTGATTGATGTGTTGTTCGATTGATTTGTGCAGTGCAAGGGAGGGCACCTGGCCTGCGCGGACTGTCGCGTCGAGCGCCCCGGGAACCAGCGGCAGTGCCAGAAGTGCGAGCACGGCGGTGGCTTCGACGTGCGGAACATAGGTAGTAACATAGATGCCACATAAGCAAAAATGATGAGGTGGCAAGTAATTAATGAGGAGAGAGGCATCACATAGCGCTTTCCAATGCAAAATGAGTCTACAAAGTAATAAATGAAGACATGTAGTACTATGTTATGACATATATGACACTACCTGTTGGGTAACGTAGTAATTTCAAAAAAATTCCTACGCACACGCAAGATCATGGTGATGCATAGCAACGAGGGGGAGAGTGTTGTCTACGTACCCTCGTAGACCGTAAGCGGAAGCGTTATAACAATGCGGTTGATGTAGTCATACATCTTCACGATCCGACCGATCCAAGTACCGAACACACGACACCTCCGAGTTCAGCACACATTCAGCTAGGTGACGTCCCACGAACTCACGATCCAGCAGAGCTTCGAGGGAGAGTTTCGTCAGCACGACGGCGTGGTGACGGTGATGATGATGCTACCGACGCAAGGCTTCGCCTAAGCACCGCTACGATATGACCGAGGTGGATTATGGTGGAGGGGGGGCACCGCACACGGCTTGGAACAATCAACTTGTGTGTCTATGGGTGCCCCCCGCCCCCGTATATAAAGGAGCAAGGGGGAGGCCGGCCAGCCTTGGTGCGCCCCAAGGAGAGGAGGAATCCTCCTCCTAGTAGGAGTAGGATTCATCCTTTCCTAGTCCTACGAGGAAGGGGGAAGGGGGAAGGAAAGAGAGGGAGAGGGAGAGGGAAAGAGGGGCCGCGCCCCCTCCCCTAGTCCAATTTGGACTCCCCATGGGAGGGGGCGCCCCACCTCTTGGGCTGCTGCCCTCTCTCTCCCCTAAAGCCCACTAAGGCCCAATACTTCCCCGGGGGGTTTTGGTAACCCCTCCGGCACTCCGGTTTTCTCCGAAATCTCTCGGAACACTTTCGGTGTCCAAATATAGCCGTCCAATATATCAATCTTTATGTCTCGACCATTTCGAGACTCCTCGTCATGTCCGTGATCACATCCAGGACTCTGAACTACCTTCGGTACATCAAAACACATAAACTCATAATACCGATCGCCACCGAACGTTAAGCGTGCGGACCCTACGGGTTCGAGAACTATGTAGACATGACCGAGACTCATCTCCGGTCAATAACCAATAGCGGAACCTAGATGCTCATATTGGTTACTTCATATTCTACGAAGATCTTTATCGGTCAAACCGCATAACAACATACGTTGTTCCCTTTGTCATCGGTATGTTACTTGCCCGAGATTCGATCGTCGGTATCTCAATACCTAGTTCAGTCTCGTTACCGGCAAGTCTCTTTACTCGTTCCGTAATGCATCATCCCGCAACTAACTCATTAGTCACAATGCTTGCAAGGCTTATAGTGATGTGCATTACCGAGGGGGCCCAGAGATACCTCTCCGATACGCGGAGTGATAAATCCTAATCTTGATCTATGCCAACTCAACAAGTACCATTGGAGACACCTGTAGAGCACCTTTATAATCACCCAGTTACGTTGTGACGTTTGGTAGCACACAAAGTGTTCCTCCGGTATTCGGGAGTTGCATAATCTCATAGTCATAGGAACATGTATAAGTCATGAAGAAAGCAATAGCAATATACTAAACGATCAAATGCTAAGCTAACGGAATGGGTCAAGTCAATCACATCATTCTCTAATGATGTGATCCCGTTAATCAAATGACATCTCATGTCTATGGCTAGGAAACTTAACCATCTTTGATTCAACGAGCTAGTCAAGTAGAGGCATACTAGTGACACTCTGTTTGTCTATGTATTCGCACATGTACTAAGTTTCTGGTTAATACAATTCTAGCATGAATAATAAACATTTATCATGATATAAGGAAATATAAATAATAACTTTATTATTGCCTCTAGGGCATATTTCCTTCAGCCTCCCACTTGCACTAGAGTCAATAATCTAGATTACACAGTAATGATTCTAACACCCATGGAGTCTTGGTGCTGATCATGTTTTGCTCGTGAGAGAGGCTTAGTCAATGGGTCTGCAACATTCAGATCCGTATGTATCTTGCAAATCTCTATGTCTCCCTCCTTGACTTGGTCGCGGATGGAATTGAAGCGTCTCCTGATGTGCTTGGTTCTCTTGTGAAATCTGGATTCCTTTGCCAAGGCAATTGCACCAGTATGGTCACAAAAGATTTTCACTGGACCCGATGCACTAGGTATGACACCTAGATCGGATATGAACTCATTCATCCAGACTCCTTCAATTGCTGCTTCCGAAGCAGCTATGTACTCTACTTCACACGTAGATCCCGCCACGACGCTTTTCTTAGAACTGCACCAACTGACATCTCCACCGTTCAATATAAATACGTATCCGGTTTGTGACTTCGAGTCATCCGGATCAGTGTCAAAGCTTGCATCGACGTAACCATTTACGACGAGCTCTTTGTCACCTCCATAAATGAGAAACATATCCTTAATTAGTCCTTCTCAGGTATTTCAGGATATTCTTGACCGCTGTCCAGTGATCCACTCCTGGATTACTTTGGTACCTCCCTGCTAAGCTAATAGCAAGGCACAGATCAGGTCTGGTTCACAGCATTGCATACATGATAGAGCCTATGGCTGAAGCATAGGGAATTTCTTCCATTTTCTCTCTATCTTCTACAGTGATCGGGCATTGAGTCTGACTCAACTTCACACCTTGTAACACAGGCAAGAACCCTTTCCTTGCTTGATCCATTTTGAACTTCTTCAAAACTTTATCAAGGTATGTGCTTTGCGAAAGTGCAATTAAGCGTCTTGATCTATCTCTATAGATGTTGATGCCCAATATATAAGCAGCTTCACCGAGGTCTTTTAAAAAACTCCTATTCAAGTATCCTTTTATGCTATCCAGAAATTCTATATCATTTCCAATCAATAATATGCCATCCACATATAATATTAGAAATGCTACAGAGCTCCCACTCACTTTCTTGTAAATACAGGCTTCTCCAAAAGTCTGTATAAAACCATATGCTTTGATCACACAATCAAAACGTTTATTCCAACTCCGAGATGCTTGCACCAGTCCATAGATGGATCGCTGGAGCTTGCACACTTAGTTAGCACCCTTTGGATCAATAAAACCTTCAGGTTGCATCATATACAACTCTTCTTCCAGAAATCCATTCAGGAATGCAGTCTTTACATCCATTTGCCAAATTTCATAATCATAAAATGCGGCAATTGCTAACATGATTCGGATGGACTTAAGCATCGCTACGGGCGAGGTCTCATCGTAGTCAACTCCTTGAACTTGTCAAAAACCTTTCGCAACAAGTCGAGCTTTGTAGATAGTAATATTACCGTCAGCGTCAGTCTTCTTCTTGAAGATCCATTTATTCTCTATGGCTTGCCGATCATCAGGCAAGTCAACCAAAGTCCATACTTTGTTCTCATACATGGATCCCATCTCAGATTTGATGGCCTCAAGCCATTTTGCGGAATCTGGGCTCATCATCGCTTCCTCATAGTTCGTAGGTTCATCATGGTCAAGTAACATGACCTCCAGAATAGGATTACCGTACCACTCTGGGGCGGATCTTACTCTGGTTGACCTACGAGGTTTGGTAGTAACTTGATTTGAAGTTACATGATCATCATCATTAGCTTCCTCACTAATTGGTGTAGGAGTCACAGGAATAGTTTTCTGTGATGAACTACTTTCCAATAAGGGAGCAGGTATAGTTACCTCATCAAGTTCTACTTTCCTCCCACTCACTTCTTTCGAGAGAAACTCCTTCTCTAGAAAGGATCCATTCTTAGCAACGAATGTCTTTCCCTCAGATTTGTGATAGAAGGTGTACCCAACAGTCTCCATTGGGTATCCTATGAAGACACATTTCTCCGATTTGGGTTCGAGCTTATCAGGTTGAAGCTTTTTAACATAAGCATCGCAGCCCTAAACTTTAAGAAACGACAAATTCGGTTTCTTGCCAAACCACAGTTCATAAGGTGTCGTCTCAACAGATTTAGATGGTGCCCTATTTAACATGAATGCAGCCGTCTCTAAAGCATAACCCCAAAATGATAGCGGTAAATCAGTAAGAGACATCATAGATCGCACCATATCTAGGACGTTCGGACACACCATTATGTTGTGGTGTTCCGGGTGGCGTGAGTTGCGAAAGTATTCCGCATTGTTTCAAATGAAGACCAAACTCGTAACTCAAATATTCTCCTCCACGATCAGATCGCAGAAACTTTATTTTCTTGTTACGATGATTTTCCACTTCACTCTGAAATTCTTTGAACTTTTCAAATGTTTCACACTTATGTTTCATCAAGTAGATATACCCATATCTGCTCAAATCATCTATGAAGGTGAGAAAATAACGATACCCGCCGCGAGCCTCAACATACATCGGACCACATACATCAGTATGTATGATTTCCAACAAATCTGTTGCTCACTCCATTGTTCCGGAGAACGGCGTTTTAGTCATCTTGCCCATGAGGCATGGTTCGCAAGTACCAAGTGATTCCAAAAGTCCATCAGAATGGAGTTTCTTCATGCACTTTACACCAATATGACGTAAACGGCAGTGCCACAAATAAGTTGCACTATCATTATCAACTCTGCATCTTTTGGCTTCAATATTATGAATATGTGTATCACTACTATCGAGATTCAAAAAGAATAGACCACTCTTCAAGGGTCATGATCATAAAAGATATTACTCATATAAATAGAACAATCATTATTCTCTGATTTAAATGAATAACCGTCTCGCATCAAACAAGATCCAGATATAATGTTTCATGCTCAACGTTGGCACCAAATAACAATTATTCAGGTCTAAAACTAATCCCGAAGGTAGATGTAGAGGTAGCGTGCCGACCGCGATCACATCGACTTTGGAACCATTTCCCACGCGCATCGTCACCTCGTCCTTAGCCAATCTTCTCTTAATCCGTAGTCCCTGTTTCGAGTTGCAAATATTAGCAACAGAACCAGTATCAAATACCCAGGCACTACTGCGAGCATTAGTAAGGTACACATCAATAACATGTATATCACATATACCTTTGTTCACCTTGCCATCCTTCTTATCCGCCAAATACTTGGGGCAGTTCTGCTTCCAGTGATCAGTCCCTTTGCAGTAGAAGCACTCAGTCCCAGGCTTAGGTCCAGACTTGGGCTTCTTCACTTGAGCAGCAACTTGCTTGCCATTCTCCTTGAAGTTCCCCTTCTTCCCTTTACCCTTTTTCTTGAAACTGGTGGTCTTGTTGACCATCAACACATGATGCTCCTTCTTGATTTCTACCTCCGCAGCTTTTAGCATCGCGAAGAGCTAGGGAATTGTCTTATCCATCCCTTGCATATTATAGGTCATCATGAAGCTCTTGTAGCTTGGTGGCAGTGATTGAGGAATTCTGTCAATGAAACTATCATCCGGAAGATTAACTCCCAGTTGAATTAAGTGATTGTTATACCCAGACATTTTGAGTATATGCTCACTGACAGAACTATTCTCCTCCATTTTGCAGCAGTAGAACTTATTGGAGACTTCATATCTCTCAATCCGGGCATTTGCTTGAAATATTAACTTCAACTCCTGGAACATCTCATATGCTCCATGACGTTCAAAATGTCGTTGAAGTCCCGGTTCTAAGCCGTAAAGCATGGCACACTGAACTATCGAGTAGTCATCAGCTTTGCTCTACCAGACGTTCATAACATCTGGCGTTGCTCCTGCAGCGGGTTTGGCACCTAGCGGTGCTTCCAGGACGTAATTCTTCTGTGCAGCAATGAGGATAATCCTCAAGTTACAGACCCAGTCCGTGTAATTGCTACCATCATCTTTCAACTTTGCTTTCTCAGGGAACGCATTAAAATTCAATGGAACAATAGCACGGGCCATCTATCTACAACAACATAGACATGCAAAATACTATCAGTCACTAATTTCATGATAAATTAAAGTTCAATTAATCAAATTAATTAAGAACTCCCACTTAGATATACATCCCTCTAATCATCTAAGTGATCACGTGATCCATATCAACTAAACCATGTCCGATCATCACGTGAGATGGAGTAGTTTTCAATGGTGAACATCACTATGTTGATCATATCTACTATATGATTCACGCTCGACCTTTCGGTCTCAGTGTTCCGAGGCCATATCTGCATATGCTAGGCTCGTCAAGTTTAACCCGAGTATTCTGCGTGTGCAAAAATGGCTTGCACCCGTTGTATGTGAACGTAGAGCTTATCACACCCGATCATCACGTGGTGTCTCGGCACGACGAACTTTCGTAACGGTGCATACTCAGGGAGAACACTTATACCTTGAAATTTAGTGAGAGATCATCTTATAATGCTACCATCGATCTAAGCAAGATAAGATGCATAAAAGATAAACATCACATGCAATCAATATAAGTGATTCCATCATCATCCTGTGCCTTTGATCTCCATCTCCAAAGCACCGTCATGATCACCATCGTCACCGGCGCGACACCTTGATCTCCATCGTAGCATCGTTGTTGTCTCGCCAATTATTGCTTCTACGACTATCGCTACCGCTTAGTGACAAAGTAAAGCAATTACATGGCGATTGTATTTCATACAATAAAGCGACAACCATATGGCTCCTGCAAGTTGTCGATAACTCTGTTACAAAACATGATCATCTCATACAATAAAATTTAGCATCATGTCTTGACCATATCACATCACAACATGCCCTGCAAAAACAAATTAGACGTCCTCTACTTTGTTGTTGAAGTTTTACGTGGCTGCTACGGGCTGAGTAAGAACCGTTCTTACCTACGCATCAAAACCACAACGATATTTCATCAAGTATGTGTTGTTTTAACCTTCACAAGGACCGGGCGTAGCCACACTCGATTCAACTAAAGTTGGAGAAACTGACACCCGCCAGCCACCTATGTGCGAAGCACGTCGGTAGAACCAGTCTCGCATAAGTACGCGTAATGTCAGTCCGGGCTGCTTCATCCAACAATACTGCTGAATCAAAGTATGACATGCTGGTAAGCAGTATGACATGTATCGCCCACAACTAACTTCTGTTCTACTCGTGCATATAACATCTACGCATAAACCTGGCTCGGATGCCACTGTTGGGTAACATAGTAATTTCAAAAAAATTCCTACGCACACGCAAGATCATGGTGATGCATAGCAACGAGGGGGAGAGTGTTGTCTACGTACCCTCGTAGACCGTAAGCGGAAGCGTTATGACAACGCGGTTGATGTAGTCGTACGTCTTCACGATCCGACCGATCCAAGTACCGAACACACGGCACCTCCGAGTTCAGCACACGTTCAGCTCGGTGACGTCCCACGAACTTACAATCCAGCAGAGCTTCGAGGGAGAGTTCCGTCAGCACGACGGCGTGATGATGCTACCGATGCAGGGCTTTGCCTAAGCACCGCTACGATATGACCGAGGTGGATTATGGTGGAGGGGGGCACCGCACATGGCTTGGAACAATTAACTTGTGTGTCTATGGGTGCCCCCCCGCCCCCGTACATAAAGGAGCAAGGGGGAGGCCGGCCGGCCTTGGTGCGCCCCAAGGAGAGGAGGAATCCTCCTCCTAGTAGGAGTAGGATTCATCCTTTCCTATTCCTACTAGGAAGGGGGAAGGAAAGAGAGGGAGAGGGAGAGGGAAAGAGGGGCCGCGCCCCCTCCCCTAGTCCAATTCGGACTCCCCATGGGAGGGGGTGCACCACCTCCTAGGCTGCTGCCCTGTCTCTCCCCTAAAGCCCACTAAGGCCCAATACTTCCCCGGGGGGTTCCGGTAACCCCTCCGGCACTCCGGTTTTCTCCGAAATCACTCGGAACACTTCTGGTGTCCGAATATAGCCATCCAATATATCAATCTTTATGTCTCGACCATTTCGAGACTCCTCGTCATGTCCGTGAAAACATCCGGGACTCCGAACTACCTTCGGTACATAAAAACACATAAACTCATAATACTGATCGTCACCGAACGTTAAGCGTGCGGACCCTACGGGTTCGAGAACTATGTAGACATGACCGAGACTCATCTCCGGTCAATAACCAATACCAGAACTTGGATGCTCATATTGGTTCCTACATATTCTACGAAGATCTTTATCGGTCAAACCGTATAACAACATACGTTGTTCCCTTTGTCATCGGTATGTTACTTGCCCGAGATTCGATCGTCGGTATCTCAATACCTAGTTCAGTCTCGTTACCGGCAAGTCTCTTTACTCGTTCCATAATGCATCATCCTGCAACTAACTCATTAGTCACAATGCTTGCAAGGCTTATAGTGATGTGCATTACCGAGAGGGCCCAGAGATACCTCTCCGATACACGGAGTGACAAATCCTAATCTTGATCTATGCCAACTCAACAAGTTCCATCGGAGACACCTGTAGAGCACCTTTATAATCACCTAGTTACGTTGTGACGTTTGGTAGCACACAAAGTGTTCCTCCGGTATTCGGGAGTTGCATAATCTCATAGTCATAGAAACATGTATAAGTCATGAAGAAAGCAATAGCAGTATACTAAACGATCAAATGCTAAGCTAACAGAATGGGTCAAGTCAATCACATCATTCTCTAATGATGTGATCCCGTTAATCAAATGACAACTCATGTCTATGGCTAGGAAACTTAACCATCTTTGATTCAACGAGCTAGTCAAGTAGAGGCATACTAGTGACACTCTGTTTGTCTATGTATTCACATATTTACTAAGTTTCCGGTTAATACAATTCTAGCATTAATAATAAACATTTATCATGATATAAGGAAATATAAATAACAACTTTATTATTGCCTCTAGGGCATATTTCCTTCACTACCCACTATGAAGGTACTAGTAACATAGACTAGTAAAGTAGTCTACGTTACTCTCCACTATGACCAGCCTAAGTCGAGGCGCGGATACCAACGAGGGCCTGGTTCTGTCTATACTTGGACAACTCACCCGACTGCATGCGCACTAGGCAGACGAAGCTCGTGTCGTGTTGGTGCCGTGTGCGGCCCACACATTAACCAAAACCTCGCACCTCCATCTTAGCCTCCGCGTTTTAAATTTCTCAATCTCAAGGCCAAGGAGCAATGCGAAACCTATGATAGAGCCAATCAGATGGTTGAGAACACTACAATTTGTAGCTACAGATGCGTGTGTGAGAGAGGACGAGTGCGTGCGCGCACCTCTTCTCTTCCTGTATAATGTACTAAACTCAGAGTACAAGTGTATGTGGGTGGCATCGACCTAGGGAGCAGTGATGGTGCGTGCGAGAAGTCCTGAGAGATAGGTGTAATGCGTCTAAAAAAAGACTAGTCTATAGCTCGCCACGAGGCTATTCCTGTCGAACTCCCCAATAAGCGTAAGATATGTATCCGACGGTGTCAGTTTTTGCACGTACACAACAGTAGAAAAAGAACTAGTACCATGGCATATGCTACACCACGGCCAAGAACACGTGCCCACGTTACGCCATCCGAGAATAGTGCCGCACTTCGAAACTAGAACCGTCAATAAATTTTGAGCGCGTCTCATCACATTCCAAATTACTACTACTACAAGCTATATTTAATTGCAAACCTGTTCACACCGATCACAACCTAAACGGTTTCCCACTTAGGAGCGTATTAGTAGTACTCGGTTATAAATACTACTATGCCAAGATGACTGTACATTCCTCCTCAACTCCTCATCCACAAAAAACAATCAAGTCAATCAAGCCATGGCCAGTGTGAGTTCTGGGTCGAGAGATTTCCACCAGGGAGAGGCGAGCATGGAAGAGGAAGCACGAGAGATGTCCCGCCTCGCCGCAAAAGCAGCCGACATGTCCAGCCGCGCAGCAGTAGCAGCACAGAGGTCCCGCCGCGCCGCCGAAGTAGCACGGAGGTCCCGCCGCGCCGTTGATGTAGCAGACTGGTCCGGCCACGCCGCAGAAGCAGCAGAGATGTCCCACCGCGCCGCCGAAGCAGCACGGAGGTCCCGCCGCGCCACGGCGGCCTGGGAAAATTTCTCGCGGGCAGGCGAGGACTCTTACAGGTGCATGCATGCGTGAAGGAAATATGCCCTACAGGCAATAATAAAGTTGTTATTTATATTTCCTTATATCATAATAAATGATTATTATTCTTGCTAGAATTGTATTAACCGGAAACTTAGTACATGTGTGAATACATAGACAAACAGAGTGTCACTAGTATGCCTTTACTTGGCTAGCTCGTTGAATCAAAGATGGTTAAGTTTCCTAGCCATAGACATGAGTTGTCATTTGATTAACAGGATCACATCATTAGAGAATGATGTGATTGACTTGACCCATTCTGTTAGCTTAGCACTTGATCGTTTAGTTTGTTGCTATTGCTTTCTTCATGACTTATACATGTTCCTATGACTATGAGATTATGCACCTCCCGAATACCGGAGGAACACTTAGTGTGCTATCAAACGTCACAACATAACTGGGTGATTGTAAAGATGCTCTACAGGTGTCTCCAATGGTGTTTGTTGAGTTTGCATAGATCGAGATTAGGATTTGTCACTCCGATTGTTGGAGAGGTGTCTCTGGGCCCTCTCGGTAATGCACATCACTATAAGCCTTGCAAGCAATGTGACCAATGAGTTAGTTGCGGGATGATGCATTATGGAATGAGTAAAGAGACTTGCCGGTAACGAGATTGAACTAGGTATTGAGATACCGACGATCGAATCTCGGGAAAGTAACATACCGATGACAAAGGGAACAACGTATGTTGTTATGCGGTTTGACCGATAAAGATCTTCGTAGAATATGTAGGAACCAATATGAGCATCCAGGTTCCGCTATTGGTTATTGACCGGAGATGAGTCTCGGTCATGTCTACATAGTTCTCGAACCCGTAGGGTCCGCACGCTTAACTTTCGGTGACGATCGGTATTATGAGTTTATGTGTTTTGATGTACCGAAGGTTGTTCGGAGTCCCGTATGTGATCACGGACATGACAAGGAGTCTCGAAATGGTCGAGACATAAATATTGATATATTGGATGACTATGTTTGGACTTCAGAATGGTTCCGGGAGAGTCTGGGCAATTACCGGAGTACCGGGGGGTTACCGGAACCCCCCGGGGAGTCTAATGGGCCATATGGGCCTTAGTGGAGAGAGAGAGGGGCGGCCAGGGCAGGCCGAGTGCCCCCATCCCTTTGGTCTGAATTGGACTAGGGAAGGGGGACGGCGCCCCCCTTTCCTTCTCCCTATCTCCTCCTTCCTTCCTCTCCTACTCCAACTAGGGAAGGGGGGAATCCTACTCCCGGTGGGAGTAGGACTCCCCTTAGGGCGCGCCATGAGAGGGTCGGCCCTCCCCCTCCTCCACTCCTTTATATACGGGGGAGGGGGCACCCCATGGACACACAAGTTGGCAGTTGTCTTAGCCGTGTGAGGTGCCCCCCTCCATAGGTTCCACCTCGGTCATATCGTTGTAGTGCTTAGGCGAAGCCCTGCATCGGTAACTTCATCATCACCGTCATCACGCCGTCGTGCTGACGAAGCTGGTCGGATCGTGAAGACGTACGACTACATCAACCGCGTTGTCATAACGCTTCCGCTTTCGGTCTACGAGGGTACGTGGACAACACTCTCCCCTCTCGTTGCTACGCATCACCTAGATAGATCTTGCGTGTGCGTAGGAATTTTTTTGAATTTACTGCGTTCCCCAACCGTCACATCCGAGACAGGTCTATGCGTAGATGTTATATGCACGAGTAGAACACAAAGAGTTGTGGGCGATAATAGTCATACTGCTTACTAGCATGTCATACTTTGATTCGGCGGTATTGTTGGATGAAGCGGCCCAGACCGACATTACGCGTACGCTTATGCGAGACTGGTTCTACCGACGTGCTTTGCACACAGGTGGCTGGCGAGTGTCAGTTTCTCCAACTTTAGTTGAATCGAGTGTGACTACGCCCAGTCCTTGTTGAAGGTTAAAACAGCACACTTGACGAAAAATCATTGTGGTTTTGATGCGTAGGTAAGAACGGTTCTTGCTCAGCCCGTTGCAGCCATGTAAAACTTGCAACAACAAAGTAGAGGACGTCTAACTTGTTTTTGTAGGGGCTAAATTTTATTGTATGAGATGATCATGTTTTGTAACACAGTTATCGGCAACTGGCAAGAGCCATATGGTTGTCGCTTTATTGTATGAAATACAATCACCATGTAATTGCTTTACTTTATCATTAAGCGGTAGCGATAGTCGTAGAAGCAATAGTTGGCGAGACGACAATGATGCTACGATGGAGATCAAGGTGTCGCGCCAGTGACGATGGTGATCATGACGGTGCTTTGGAGATGGAGATCAAAGGCACAAGATGATGATGGCCATATCATATCACTTATATTGATTGCATGTGATGTTTATCCTTTATGCATCTTATTTTGCTTAGTTCGGTGGTAGCATTATAAGATGATCTCTCACTAAATTTCAAGGTACAAGTGTTCTCCCTGAGTATGCACCATTGCGAAAGTTCGTCGTGCCGAGACACCGCGTGATGATCGGGTGTGATAAGCTCTACGTTCATATACAACGGGTGCAAGCCAGTTTTGCACACGCAGAATACTCGGGTTAAACTTGACGAGCCTAGCATATGCAGATATGGCCTCGGAACACTGAGACCAAAAGGTCGAGCGTGAATCATATAGTAGATATGATCAACATAGTGATGTTCACCATTGAAAACTACTCCGTCTCACGTGATGATCGGACATGGTTTAGTTGATTTGGATCACGTGATCACTTAGATGATTAGAGGCATGTCTATCTAAGTGGGAGTTCTTAAGTAATATGATTAATTGAACTTTAATTTATCATGAAATTAGTACCTGATAGTATTTTGCATGTCTATATTGTTGTAGATCAATGGCCCGTGCTACTGTTCCTTTGAATTTTAATGCGTTCCTAGAGAAAGCTGAGTTGAAAGATGATGGTAGCAACAACACGGACTGGGTCCGTAACTTGAGGATTATCCTCATTGTTGCACAGAAGAATTACGTCCTGGAAGCACCGCTAAGTGCAAGACCCGCTGCAGGAGCAACGCCGGACGTTGTGAACGCCAAGCAGAGCAAAGCTGATGACTACTAGCTAGTTCATTGTGCCATGCTTTACGGCTTAGAACCGGGACTTCAACGACGTTTTGAACGTCATGGAGCATATGAGATGTTCCAGGAGTTGAAGTTAATATTTCAAGCAAATGCCCGGATTGAGAGATATGAAGTCTCCAATAAGTTCTATAGCTGCAAAATGCAGGAGAATAGTTCTGTCAGTGAGCATATACTCAAAATGTCTGGGTATCATAATCACTTGACTCAGCTGGGAGTTAATCTTCCGGTTGATAGTGTCATTGACAGAGTTCTTCAATCACTGCCACCAAGCTATAAAGCTTCGTGATGAACTGTAACATGCAAGGGATGGATAAGATGATTCCCGAGCTCTTCGCAATGCTAAAGGCTGCGGAGGTAGAAATCAAGAAGGAGCATCAAGTGTTGATGGTCAACAAGACAACCAGTTTCAAGAAAAAGGGTAAAGGGAAGAAGGGGAACTTCAAGAAGAACGGCAAGCAAGTTGCTGCTCAAGTGAAGAGGCCTAAGTCTGGACCTAAGCCTGAGACTGAGTGCTTCTACTGCAAAGGGACTGGTCACTGGAAGCGGAACTGCCCCAAGTATTTGGCGGATAAGAAGGATGGCAAGGTGAACAAAGGTATATGTGATATACATGTTATTGATGTGTACCTTACTAATACTCGCAGTAGTACCTAGGTATTTGATACTAGTTCCGTTGCTAATATTTGCAACTCCAAACAAGGACTACGTATTAAGCGAAGATTGGCTAAGGACGAGGTGACGATGCGCGTGGGAAATGGTTCCAAAGTCGATGTGATCGCCGTCGGCACGCTACCTCTACATCTACCTTCGGGATTAGTTTTAGACCTGAATAATTGTTATTTGGTGCCAGCGTTAAGCATGAACATTTTATCTGGATCTTGTTTGATGCGAGAGGTTATTCATTTAAATCTGAGAATAATGGTTGTTCTATTTATATGAGTAATATCTTTTATGGTCATGCACCCTTGAAGAGTGGTCTATTTTTGTTGAATCTCGATAGTAGTGACATACATATTCATAATATTGAAGCCAAAAGATGCAGAGTTGATAATGATAGTGCAACTTAGTTGTGGCACTGCTGTTTGGGTCATATAGGTGTAAAGCGCATGAAGAAACTCCATTTTGATGGACTTTTGGAATCACTTGATTATGAGTCACTTGGTACTTGTGAACCATGCCTCATGGGCAAGATGACTAAAACTCCGTTCTCTGGAACAATGGTGCGAGCAACAGATTTGTTGGAAATCATACATACTAATGTATGTGGTCCGATGAATATTGAGGCTGGCGGCGGGTATCGTTATTTTATGACCTTCACAGATGATTTGAGCAGATATGGGTATATCTACTTGATGAAACATAAGTCCGAAACATTTGAAAAGTTCAAAGAATTTTAGAGTGAAGTGGAAAATCATCGTAACAAGAAAATAAAGTTTTTGTGATATGATCGTGGAGGAGAATATTTGAGTTACGAGTTTGGTCTTCATTCGAAACAATGCGGAATAGTTTCGCAACTCACGCCACCTGGAACACCACAGCGTAATGGTGTACCCGAACATTGTAACCGCACTTTATTAAATATGGTGCGATATATGATGTCTCTTACTGATTTACAGCTATCATTTTGGGGTTATGCTTTAGAGACGGCTGCATTCACGTTAAATAGGGCAGCATCTAAATCTGTTGAGACGACACCTTATGAACTGTGGTTTGGCGAGAAACCCAAATTATCGTTTCTTAAAGTTTGGGGCTGCGATGCTTATGTGAAAAAGCTTCAACCTGATAAGCTCGAACCCAAATCGGAGAAATGTGTCTTCATAGGATACCCAAAGGAGACTGTTGGGTACACCTTCTATCACAGATCCGAAGCGAAGACATACGTTGCTAAGAATGGATCCTTTCTAGAGAAGGAGTTCCTCTCGAAAGAAGTGAGTGGGAGGAAAGTAGAACTTGATGAGGTAACTGTACCTACTCCCTTATTGGAAAGTAGGTCATCACAGAAATCAGTTCCTGTGACTCCTACACCAATTAGTGAGGAACCTAATGATGATGATCATATAACTTCAAATCAAGTTACTACCGAACCTCGTAGGTCAACCAGAGTAAGATCCGCACCAGAGTGGTACGGTAATCCTGTTCTGGAGGTCATGTTACTTGACCATGACGAACCTACGAACTATGAGGAAGCGATGATAAGCCCAGATTCCGCAAAATGGCTTGAAGCCATGAAATCTGATATGGGATCCATGTATGAGAACAAAGTGTGGACTTTGGTTGACTTGCCGATGATCGTCAAGCCATCGAGAATAAATGGATCTTCAAGAAGAAGACTGGCGCTGACGGTAATGTTACTGTCTACAAAGCTCGACTTGTTGCGAAAGGTTTTTGACAAGTTCAAGGAGTTGACTACCATGAGACGTTCTCACCCGTAGCGATGCTTAAGTCCGTCCGAATCATGTTAGCAATTGCCGCATTTTATGATTATGAAATTTGGCAAATGGATGTAAAGACTGCATTCCTGAATGGATTTCTGGAAGAAGAGTTGTATATGATGCAACCTGAAGGTTTTATGGATCCAAAGGATGCTAACAAAGTGTGTAAGCTCCAGGATCCATCTATGGACTGGTGCAAGCATCTCGGAGTTGGAATAAACGTTTTGATAGTGTGATCAAAGCATATGGTTTTATACAGACTTTTGGAGATACCTGTATTTACAAGAAAGTGAGTGGGAGTTCTGTAGCATTTCTAATATTATATGTGGATGACATATTGTTGATTGGAAATGATATAGAATTTCTGGATAGCATAAAAGGATACTTGAATAAGAGTTTTTCGATGAAAGACCTCGGTGAAGCTGCTTATATATTGGGCATCAAGATCTATAGAGATAGATCAAGACGCTTAATGGGACTTTCACAAAGCACATACCTTGATAAAGTTTTGAAGAAGTTCAAAATGGATGAAGGAAAGAAAGGGTTCTTGCCTGTATTACAAGGTGTGAAGTTGAGTCAGACTCAATGCCCGATCACTGTAGAAGATAGAGAGAAAATGGAAGAAATTCCCTATGCTTCAGCCATAGGCTCTATCATGTATGCAATGCTGTGTACCAGACCTGATGTGTGCCTTGCTATTAGTTTAGCAGGGAGGTACCAAAGTAATCCAGGAGTGGATCACTGGACAGCGGTCAAGAATATCCTGAAATACCTGAAAAGGACTAAGGACATGTTTCTCGTTTATGGAGGTGACAAAGAGCTTGTCGTAAATGGTTACGTCGATGCAGGCTTTGACACTGATCCAGACGATTCTAAATCGCAAACCGGATACGTGTTTTTATTGAACGGTGGAGCTGTCAGTTGGTGCAGTTCTAAGCAAAGCGTCGTGGCGGGATCTACGTGTGAAGGGGAGTACATAGCTGCTTCGGAAGCAACAAATGAAGGAGTCTGGAGGAAGGAGTTCATATCCGATCTAGGTGTCATACCTAGTGCATCGGGTCCAATGAAAATCTTTTGTGACAATACTGGTGCAATTGCCTTGGCAAAGGAATCCATATTTCACAAGAGAACCAAGCACATCAAGAGACGCTTCAATTCCATTCGCGATCAAGTCAAGGAGGGAGACATAGAGATTTGCAAGATACATACGGAGCTGAATGTTGCAGACCCGTTGACTAAGCCTCTCTCACGAGCAAAACATGATCAGCACCAAGACTCCATGGGTGTTAGAATCATTACTGTGTAATCTAGATTATTGACTCTAGTGCAAGTGGGAGACAGAAGGAAATATGCCCTAGAGGCAATAATAAAGTTGTTATTTATATTTCCTTATACCATGATAAATGTTTATTATTCATGCTAGAATTGTATTAACCAGAAACTTAGTACAGGTGCGAATACATAGGCAAACAGAGTGCCACTAGTATGCCTCTACTTGACTAGCTCGTTGAATCAAAGATGGTTAAGTTTCCTAGCCATAGACATGAGTTGTCATTTGATTAACAGGATCACATCATTAGAGAATGATGTGATTGACTTAACCCATTCCGTTAGCTTAGCACTTGATCATTTAGTTTGTTGCTATTGCTTTCTTCATGACTTATACATGTTCCTATGACTATGAGATTATGCAACTCCCGAATACCGGAGGAACACTTAGTGTGCTATCAAACATCACAACGTAACTAGGTGATTATAAAGATGCTCTACAGGTGTCTCCAATGGTGTTTGTTGAGTTGGCATAGATCGAGATTAGGATTTGTCACTCCGATTGTCGGAGAGGTATCACTGGGCCCTCTCGGTAATGCACATCACTATAAGCCTTGCAAGCAATGTGACTAATGAGTTAGTTGCGGGATGATGCATTATGGAACGAGTAAAGAGACTTGCCGGTAACGAGATTGAACTAGGTATTGAGATACCGACGATCGAATCTTGGGCGGAACAACGTATGTTGTTATGCGGTTTGACCGATAAAGATCTTCGTAGAATATGTAGGAACCAACCTGAGCATCCAGGTTCCGCTATTGGTTATTGACCAGAGATGAGTCTCGGTCATGTCTACATAGTTCTCAAACCCGCAGGGTCCGCACGCTTAACGTTCGGTGACGATCGGTATTATGAGTTTATGTGTTTTGGTGTACTGAAGGTTGTTCGGAGTCCCGGATGTGATCACGGACATGACGAGGAGTCTCGAAATGGTCGAGACATAAAGCTTGATATATTGGACGACTATGTTTGGACTTCGGAATGGTTCCGGGTGAGTTCCGGCAATTACCGGAGTACCGGGGGGTTACTGGAACCCCTGGGGAGTCTAATGGGCCATATGGGCCTTAGTGGAGAGAGAGAGAGAGAGGGGCGGCCAGGGCAGGCCGCGCGCCCCCTCCCTCTTGGGTCCGAATTGGACTAGGGAAGGGGGGGCAAGCGCCCCCCTTTCCTTCTCCCTCTCTCCTCCTTCCTTCCTCTCCTACTCCAACTAGGGAAGGGGGATCCTACTCCCGGTGGGAGTAGGACTCCCCTTGGGGCGCGCAATGAGAGGGCCGGCCCTCCCCTCCTCCACTCCTTTATATACGGGGGAGGGGCACCCCATGGACACACAAGTTGACAGTTGTCTTAGCCGTGCGCGGTGCCCCCCTCCACAGATTCCAGCTCGGTCATATCGTTGTAGTGCTTAGGCGAAGCCCTGCATCGGTAACTTCATCATCACCGTCATCACGCCCTCGTGCTGACGAAGCTCTCCCTTGACACTCAGCTGGATCGAGAATTCGTGGGATGTCACCGAGCCGAACGTGTGCAGATCGCGGAGGTGCCGTACTTTCGGTACTAGGATTGGTCGGATCGTGAAGACGTACGACTACATCAACTGTGTTGTCATAACGCTTCCGCTTTCGGTCTATGAGGGTACGTGGACACCACTCTCCCCTCTCGTTGCTATCCATCACCTAGATAGATCTTGCGTGTGCGTAGGATTTTATTTTTGAAATTACCGCGTTCCCCAACAAGGCGATGGTCCATAGCCAGATGGATCAGATCTTCGGCTGGGCGAGGTTGCAGGACGAGGCTACCAGCGTCATTCGGCAACTAGGGGAGGGCAATGCGAAGCTCCAGGCCGAGCGCGACCTGCTGAGGGCGAAGATCGCCGGAAGGGCGAAGCAGGCGGAGGAGACCGCTGCCTTGTTGCAAAGGACGGGCGTCATCGTCAAGAAACTTATGGACGAGAATGCCATGCTCCGCATCGAGCGCAACAGGCTGGTGGAGGAATCCGTGGATGCTGCCAAGCAGCGTATTAAGGACATGAAACTGATGAAAGAGATCATCGCTGCTCGCTGCGAGAACTAGTCTCCGTGACCTACAGCGCATAAAGAAAGTAGAGATCAGCGAGCCTGATCGTTGTATGTGTCTTCCTTCTTCTTTTGCCCTTGTGTATTTCGAGCGTATTTGCATGTGGATTTTTTAATTATCTTCCTAATTATGTAAGACAATTATTATCCACTCTCATTGTCCTTATATATATATTCATCAGTCTTACTATAAGTCGCAGTAGAAGCTATATAGGTCCGTCGGATCTTGCATCAAGATCCGTGCAAAATTTTCTTTTTAGATTTTTTTCTCTCTCTTAAATCTCAGTCAACTAAGACATTACCACGCCATTAAACAGAGGCTCGGGCGCCATTAATGGAGACCTTGGGAGAGAGGTGGACGGTAGATGGAGGTTAAAGGGCTCTCCTCCCGATAAGCACGCGCAGGGGTCTGATCGCACGCCTCCCGTACTCAAATAGCTACCCTGCACGACGCCTCCTAGCTAATAAAAAAAAGGATGCGTGGCGGCACGTAAATGGTAAATAGAACGCCCACGGTTTCAATAATACTTGTGTTTCCGATTGTAATGTGACAACACTTGTTCCACAATGACTTTGTTGATTGTTAATGTGTGCGCCTTCGCAAATCGGACAGCAAAATTACCACGGCATGTTGGTGCCATGTCATGACACCAAGCCAAGTTTCATGATTTTCATGTGTGTTTCGGATTTACAGGAATTAAAAAACCAAGTTTCTCAATGTATCCAGCCGAGCCACGACGCCTAGATGTTTGAATTTCATTCCCATTTCTTGCATGGGACCTAGAAATTTACCCGAGGACACACATGTGATTTTTTAACCAGCTTTGGTGTACTGGAGCATGTGCTTGTATTTCAAATTTGAATTATACACACAAAGGTGACACGTTCCCTCTCAGAACCACTAGCCTTCTGGAGAGAAGCTCCGGTTTGCAAGAAACTTATACCAAAACTTGTTCCTATTCTGCCAATTTTTTACCACAGCATGGTAGTACCATGACATGAACCATGCCAAGTTTCATGATTTTCAAGCATGTTTTGGATTTACAAGAATTTTAAAACCAAGCTTCTCAATGTTCTCGGCCGAGCCACGATGCCCATATGTTTGAATTTCATTCGTATTTCTTGCATGGGACCTAGAAATTCACCCGAGGACACACATGTGATTATTCAACCAACTTTGGTGCACGGGAGCATGTGCTTGTAGTTCAAATTTGAATTATGCACATTAAATGAACAGAAACTCAATTAATGTATAAAAAAGGCCAAACAAACCCAGAATAATTCCAAAATTTAACAGGGCACTGATGTAGTTCTATGTTGCCTCTATAAAGAAACTCAAGGGGGCAGCATATATTGTTTCGCACTCAAAGGTGACACGTTCCCTCTCAGAACCATGAGCCTTCTTGAGAGAAGCTCCGGTTTGCAAGACGCTTATACCAAAACTTGTTCCTATTCGGCCAATTTTTTTACCACGGCATGGTAGTACCATGACATGACACTATGCTAAGTTTCATGATTTTCAGGCGTGTTTTGGATTTACAAGAATTTTAAAACCAAGTTTCTCAATGTTCTCGGCCGAGCCACGATGCCCAGATGTTTGAATTTCATTCCCATTTCTTGCATGGGACCTAGAAATTCACCCGAGGACACACATGTGATTTTTCAACCAACTTTGGTGCACGGGAGCATGTGCTTGTAGTTCAATTTTGAATTATGCACATTAAATGACCAGAAAATCAATTAATGTATAAAAAAGGCCTAACAAACCCGGAATAATTCCAAAATTTAACAGGGCACTCATGTAGTTCTATGTTGCCTTTGTAAAGAAACTCAAGGGGGCAGCGTATATTGTTTCGCACTCAAAGGTGACATGTTCCCTCTCAGAACCACGAGCCTTCTTAAGAGAAGCTCCCGTTTGCAAGAAGCTTTTACCAAAATTTGTTCATATTCGGCCATTTTTTTACCACGGCATGGTAGTACCATGACATGACACCATGCCAAGTTTCATGATTTTCAGGCGTGTTTTGGATTTACAAGAATTTTAAAACCAAGTTTCTCAATGTTCTCGGCCGAGCCACGATGCCCATATGTTTGAATTTCATTCGCATTTCTTGCATGGGACCTAGAAATTCACCCGAGGACACACATGTGATTTTTCAACCAACTTTGGTGCACGGGAGCATGTGCTTGTAGTTCAAATTTGAATTATGCACATTAAATGACCAAAAACTCAATTAATGTATAAAAAAGGCCAAACGAACCCGAAATAATTCCAAAATTTAACAGGGCACTCATGTAGTTCTATGTTGCCTCTGTAAAGAAACTCAAGGGGGGGCAGCATATATCGTTTCACACTCAAAGGTGACACGTTCCCTCTCAGAACCACGAGCCTTCTTGAGAGAAGCTCCGGTTTGCAAGAAGCTTATACCAAATCTTGTTCCAAATCGGCCCGATTTTTTACCACAACATGTTAGTGCCATGACATGACACCATGCCAAGTTTCATGATTTCTAGGCGAGTTTTGGATTTACATGAATTTAAAAACCAAGTTTATCGATGTTCTCGGCCGAGTCACGACGCCCAGATGTTTGAATTTCATTCCCGTTTCTTGCACGGGACCTAGAAATTCACCCAAGGACACACATGTGATTTTTCAACCAACTTTGGTGCACCGGAACATGTGCTTGCAGTTCAAATTTGGATTATGCACATTAAGTGTCCAGAAACTCAATTAATGTATAAAAAAGGCCAAACGAATCCGGAATAATTCCAAAATTTAACAGGGCACTCATATAGTTCTATGTTGCCTCTGTAAAGAAAATCTGGGGGGGAGGCAGCATATATTGTTTCGCACACAAAGGTGACATGTTCCCTCTCGGAACCACGAGGCTTGTTGAGAGAATCTCCGGTTTTACAAGAAGCTTATACCAAAACTTGTCCCAATTCAGCCAAGAATTATATACATATGAAAACAGGGTTTAGATTATCCCGAACATCTCACCACCTAGACCAATGTACTCTGATGCGAATTCAACATAAAATGGATACAAATATTTGAATTGGAGATCGTATGTTACATGTAGTTTATAGTGAAATATGATTACTGCTATATGCATGTTTTTTGCTATCAAGATAATATTTAAATGATTGTATAACTTGACAACAATCGTATTCAAATAAGGAAAATTGATTCAAATTTAGTCCATATGGTAGACGACAATATATATGTTCATAGGGTGGAGTAAAATGTTCATATATGATGGAAGATCAAAATGTAGGACTACATCCATTATAAACCGCAAGGTCACCTAACGATATATTCGAATTCAACATAACGTGGATTCAAAAATTTTAATTCGAGATCCTGGCATTTGTAATCATATAAAAAGGGACATGACTCTTTCTTTTGGTGGGAATTGATTTGTTTTTTGTTGTTGTTGAGGGAAGTGCGAATCGATTTGGTACTGTACAGGGTAATCTTGTTCTCCCAATTTTTTTTACATTTTTCTTGTAGTTTTTTCAATGACATTTATAGCAATATAGTAAAAGGGGACATGACTCTCTTGTGTCTTGTATGAATTGTTTTTTTGTACACGTTAAGTTTGTTCTGCCGAACAAGGAATCCGCGCCTTGTTATCCCGAAATTTTAAGCCCGAGTATCTTTTGTCTCATCTGCTTTGAAACTCCCGCCTCTTCAACCCGCGCCGCGCCTTGCTATCCCGAAATTTCGACGCGCGCGAAAACTCCCTCCTCATATGAAATCAGTCCCGCAGCCCAGACACGCAAAATCCCCCTTCTACCCCTCAGCCGGAAATGCCGGCTCGACGTCGCGATGTCAAAACTGGTGGGGGTACGCTGGTAACTTACCCTACATTTCAGACAAGCGCGCCCCTAAGCCATGGCTCCTCCCTACCTTCCCCTTCGCCCCCCATTCGTACACCGAGGCCGCCAAAACCCATGAAACCCCACGCTCCTCGGTCGGCCTCCCGGCCGCCGCCCAGCCAGAGACTCTTCCCCGATGACGTCGTCCACCACAACACCTCGTCGTCCCTCATCCACCGCACCGGATGATGATCCGTCGTCGATCTCGTCGCCCCACCGGATCAGCCGCCCCGTCCTCCACCTCCAAGGAGCTGCCCTGACATTCGCCTCGTCTATCGCGCCACCTCCATCCCCACAGCGCCGTCTTGACCTGCCCCACCGGAACCGCAACACCCTCACCAATTCCTCCGATGAAGCCGAGGTCAACTCGGCGCCACCAAGGAGGTTCTGCACTCACCGCTACATTTTATCTTTTATTCGATCTCACAGGGCTGTCGGTGCTCGATACCGAGCATCCATGGCGGGTCTCCATCGACGGTGCCGTCGCCGGCCACTTCATCCACGGCGTCTCTCCCCCATGTCGTTGCTTCCTCGGCGGCCACTTCGTGCTGCTGCTCTGCTCAACTATTGCTGTCGGTTGCACTGCTGCTCCGCTCTTGCTCTCGTTTGTGCTGCTGCTCTGCTCTTGCTCTCGCTCGCGCTGCTGCTACTGCACGACCTCCGGCAACTACAGGAGTTGCTGCTTTAGCACTTGCTCGCGGTTCTGCTGCACGACTTGCTCTCTGCTAGTGCGTTCCCTGCTCAAGCGTCTGCTGATTTAGATCACTTCTTCTCTGCTACTAGTGCTCGAACGCCCTAAACATCTATTGCAATGCTCTTCTACTAGCTCAATCAGTTTCGACAGTAAAATTCAGTTTCGACTGTAAAGTTCAGTTTCTTCCGTTAAGTTCAGAGTAAACAGTATTTACAACATCTGTCAGAGCGGCCATGGCGCGGCTGATGCGTTTTACATCTAGCACATTTTGGTGATGTATTTTACATCATCTATTGCAGACGATATTAGAGTCCCACTTCAGATTAACGTTGTCCTGCTTCAGCCTCGCCGCCGTACACCTCACCGGAGCTGCTCCAACGACGGAACCGTCCATCACAGTGGAGCAGTACCCTCGGCGCCGTTTCCAGAGGCCTCGGATCTTCTTCCCCGCCTCCGACAGTCACACCAGCATCACCACCCTCCACGTCCAATCCAATGATGCTGAGGTCGACAAGGCTATGCCAAAGAGGTTGTACACTCGTTGCATCACTTTGTTACTCTACATTCATGTCGATCCCTCAGGGATCCTTTGCTATGGAACTACTATGGTACTACTATTTGTGCATTTGGTTAGGAGTGGAGCAAAGCAAAACTGGAGGATTTTTTTCCTTTGGTGTCTCTTTCAAAGAAAAATGGTAGGAATTTTAATATCCAGTTGGACGTCCTTTTCAAACTAATATGCATGAAGAACAAGACTAGTTGCATTGCTGGCATAATAAGATTCTTATTTTTTTCATTTTCACATGGTTTGACTTTAATTTGACCATGTTTCTCCGTTCTTGTGTTCTTCCAATTCATGTGAACCAAACACCAAGGTTCACAGAAATCCTATGTTTCCAAATGCTCTGTTTTGCACGTGCATTCCTATCATATTCCTGTGTTTTTGCTGTCCCTGCATTTATAGAATCCTCCAATTCTAAGGAGCCCTTACAGATTTACTTCATTTTCAGATAGGCGTCAAATAAAACTCTGTGTGTTATGTCCTGCTCCTGCCGTGCCGTCATCCACCCCACCTGAGGTGCACCATCGACAGAAGCGTTCACTGCAGCAGAGATTCCCCCTGCAAACTTTCTTTCGCCGCCTCAGATCATCTTCCCATTGCCGGCAACCACGCCAACTGCATTACCATCATCGACTGAGCAGATGAACCTGAGGACTACACAGTTCCGTAAGAGAGGTCGCAGTCTTTCGTGTTTGCTTACGTTATACATCGGTTATTATTACCTGCTACTTTATCGTTCAAACTTGAGTTTTAAAATGCATGTGGGTCTCATATCGAGGCAGCAACAAATAGTATATGTCTACTATCTTGTGCATCTGGGGTCTTCTATGTGGTTCATGTTGGGTGGGCAACAAACAATAGATGATCCATTGTCTATCTTTTTAAACTGAAGCTATAATCTAGCTGCTATCATTAGTTTTCGATCTATCCACTCGTTTGCTACCATCAGTCTTGATTTCTGCATGCACCCCTTAGGCCTTACAAAATCTAACTAATTTTTTATTATGCATGTCAGTTATTGTACACAATCGATTGAACATGTAGAGAAAAAGAGAAGACCGTTGCGTGGGAATACAATGTCATGCAGATGCCGCTCCATGGTGGGCGAAGTGCCCCCCTCTCGCCATTCCAGATTGTATTCCAGAGGAAGATAACTGTTCAGATGGGGATTCAAAGGGAGCCGACCACTCCTATTTACCACCTGAGGTGTTTGCTCTAACCTGGCATGCTGATGTTGGTCATATCATGCATATGGCGCCTCGCATTGCATACATTATTCATCTTATATGTCATTAGCTTAGTTTAGATTTGCTTTGTGTGAATGCCACCTGTTTGGTTTCTATATCATACTCCCACCGTTCCTAGATATTTGTCTTTTTAGAGATTTCAACAAGTGACTACATACAGAGCAAAATGAGTGAATCTACACTCTAAAATATGTCTATATACGTCCGTATGTAGTAGTCCATTTGAAATCTCTAAAAAGACAAATATTTAGGAACAGAGGGAGTATATGGGAATTATGCAATGCCATGTTTTTCAGCCATTTATCATATATGTGAATTATGCACCGCCATGTAGCAAGGCATCATATATGTAAATTATCTCATGCCATCTTTTTTTCATTACGTATTCCATTTGTCGACAATTTGTGTATATTGAACTACTCTTCATGTGTATCAGCCATTTGAGCCGGTTATGGAAAAATCAGGAGTGAAAATAAGGTCTTCAGAGCAGGCAATGGTACCTGTTGAAGCATATATCTCAATGGTTACTGGGAGCTCCTCAGAGGAGGATTCAGAGACAGATGACCAGTCGTATCCCCCCCCCCCCCCGAGGTGCATGCTCTAACTTGGCAAGTTTATATTGCTCATATCATGTATATGGTGTCTTGCATTGCCATGCCATCTGCTTAGATTAGACATTCTTTGTGTGAATGCCTCATGTTTGCTTTCTATATCAGATATTTGAATTATGCAATGCCATGTTTTTCAGCCAGTTATCATATATGTGAATTATGTACCGCCATGTAGTCAGGCATCATATATGTGAATTATCTCATGCCATCTTTTTTTTCATTACGTATTCCATTTGTCGACAGTCTGTGTATATTGAACTACTCTTCATGTGTATCAGCCATTTGAGCCGGTTATGGAAAAATCAGGAGTGAAAACAAGGTCTTCACAGCAGGCAATGGTACCTGTTGAAGCATATATCTCGATGGTTATAGGGAGCTCCTCAGGGGAGGATTCAGAGACAGATGACCAGTCCTATATCCCACCTGAGGTGTATGCTCTAAGTTGCAATGTTTATATTTCTCATATCATGCATATGGTGTCTTGCATTGCTTAGTTTAGACATCATATGCACAATATTGAATTCCATCTACTTAATTTAGAGATCATACATGCGAGTGCCAGCTGCTTGGTATATGAATCAATTATGTCATGTCATCCTCTATACTTAGACAACATTTATGTGAATTATTTCATCCCAACCTATTTTAGAAAGACATCATATAGTTTTGTCATGTCATCCTGTGTAGATACTCATCATATGTTGAATTATGCCATTATATCCTGTTAAGTTATCCATCATATATCTGAAACTGTGTCATGCTATCCTGTTTAGTTAGGCATCATATATGTGAAATTGTGTCATGCTGTCCTGTTTGCTTAGACAACATATATGTGAATTACTGTAAGTGCATCTAGTGCCCCTTAGTGATTTTGGTGTATTGAAGACTTATAGGTTAAGGAACTAATGTGTTTATGAGTGTACACAGGTTTATAAGTCTACGAGGAGTTTCATATTTACAGAGAAAGTCGACCCCTAAAAATGAAGTTCTTCGACTGAAGACTTTGGATTTCTGAAGACTTTCTGAAGACTTTGAAAGTGAAGAAATTGGTGTGACCTTGAAGACTTGGTATTCAATTGAGGAACAGGAAGCGTGAAGACTTTTGTTTTAGTAGTTTCATTTTCTCTTTCTTGAGTCATAGGAAACACTGTACTGTTAAAGGGGGTCGAGGAAATACTAAGGAAAAATTTCCATGTGATGCTCAACTCAAAATCCTACACCTACCAATCCCTTCGAGTGAAGCCATTGGAAATCTCACACAGTTCAGTAATATTCTTCAGTGACAGAGACGAAGTTCTTCTGGTCTCTGAAGAATTTGTTCTGACTAAGGAGTTAGGAATTCGCCAGTGCGAATTGCCTACACAGTGAGGAACACGATAGCCCTGAGGAATTTGATACTCAAATTTCCGACCGTTGCTGTGCTATGCGCCAGCTGTCCCAAACTATGTACCCACCTAACAGTCATATCATTGAAGGGAATTTATGTCTTATCATGACGGGCTGCTCCCTAGGCTATAAATAGCCGCCCCCCTACAACCACTAGCTGGTTGGCTGCTCCGAGAGAAACTGACACTTGTCATTTGAGAGCATCCCATCCTCCGAGGACTTTAAGCGAAAATCATCAAGTGAGGAAAACCCAAACACCTACAAACCCAAAGTGATTGAGCATCACTGAAGAGATTGATCCTGCGTGGATCCGATGCTTGTTACCTTTGAAGAGCGTGCTTCTTCCAGATGGTTAGGCGTCATGGTCTAGAGCATCCAAGAGGAATTGTGGATCGCCGAGTGACCGAGTTTGTGAAGGTTCGAAAGTCACCTGAAGACTTACCACGAGTGATTGGACGAGGTCTGTGTGACCTTAGTTCAAGGAGAATACAGTGAGGACTGTGTGTCCTCAGGTTTAAATACCTAGCCGCTCCAACCAGATGTACAACTGAGACAACAGTTGGAACTGGTCTACCAAATCATTGTCTTCACCAAGCTTACTGGTTCTATTTCCTCAACTCTTTCATTTCCTCATTACTGTGTTGTGTGCTTGTCATATCTGTGTTTGAAGACTTTGACTGAAGACTTTCTCAATTTCCTCAGTTCAATTTCTTCAGTCTGTTTGTCTTCATCCTGTGCTATCCTGTGTTTACGCTTTCTGTACTCTGTGTTTGTCTTCATTTCATCATGATGACCATGCCTATGTTCTGCTATGCTTACTCTTGAGTACTTATTCCGCTGCAAGTAGTTCTTCGCTAAGGAATTTCCTCACCCGCAAATTCCTCAGTGAAGAATTCATAAAAATCGCCTATTCACCCCCGTCTAGTCGATATAACGCACTTTCAATTGGTATCAGAGCAAGGTACTCCCTTGTTCTGTGTGATTTTGGTTTAACTGCCTGGAGTTTTAGTTATGTCGACCGCAAGTATGATCAAGGTCTCTGCTAGGTGGCCTAGCTTCGATGGGATGGACTACCCCTACTGGAAGAATAAGATGCGAATGCATCTTGAGGCAATTGACAACGATCTCTGGTATGTTGTGGAAAATGGTGTTCCCTCTGTCTCACCCTCACTGAACGCTACCGATGTGAAGAGATTCAAGCAACTCGATTCTCAAGCGAAGAATATCATATGTGGCCATCTGAGCAAAGGATAGTATGGAAGAGTGAGTGCTTTGGAAACTGCTAAGCTTATCTGGGATAGGCTGTCCAAAGTGAACGAAGGAGTCTCAACTCAGCGTGACTCTCGAGTTGATGTTCTTCGCAATCTCTTCAACCGCTTCAAAAGACTCGACAATGAAAATATTCAACAAACCTTCGATCGCCTCACTGACATTTCAAATGAGCTTCAAGCACTTGGTGCCACTGACATCACCGACCATGAGGTGGTGAAGAAACTGCTGAGATCGCTTGATTCCTCATTTGATACTCTGGCACTGATGATACAAGAGCGTGCTGATTACAAGTCACTTGATCCCGCTGATATCCTCGAGAGGCTAAATACTCATGAGTTCCAGCTTGCTGAAAAGAGAGATCTCTATGGTTTGAGCTATGGCAGATCACGTGCACTGAAGGCCAAGGCAGTTTCTGAGTCTGAAGATGAAGACTCTAGCAGCAGCCTTGGTGATCCTGAAGAACTGAGCCATGAACTAGCACTGCTCGTGAAGAAATTTCAAAAGTTCTCAAGACGTGGTCGCTTTGGAAGATCCTCAAGGAGCAATGATTCCTCATCCAGTGACTACAAGAAGAGGCTTTGTCACAAATGCAAGAAACCTGGACACTACATTCAAGATTGTCCCCAGTGGGAAAAGGAATCAAAGAAGAAGAAATACAAGGATTACAGTTCTGATGATGCGAAGAAAAACAAGAAATCATCAAAATCCTCAAAGTCTTCATCTCACAAGAAGAGCAGCTCCAAGAAGGCTCGGGCATTCATTGGCAAGGAAATGGACTCTGAAGCTGAATCTGAGGAACATGAGGAAGAGGAGGAATCTGAGGAGTCGAGTCTGGAGTAGCGAGTCTAGCTCTCGCTACTGCATTCATCAGCAAGTCTATCTTCAACTCTGAAGAAAATGGCTTCACCAACAAGGCTGATGAAGGCAATGATGACTACGCTCCCACCTATTGCTTCATGGCAAAGGGTTCCAAGGTACTCAAATATACCTTCTCTGAATCTAGTGAGAATGAATTTGATGAAAACCTCAAGCCCAGCTACTCTAAACTTGCTAAGATTGCTGTCAAACAACAAAGGGCTTTTGAAAAGGTTCAAAACATGCTAGACAAAAGTGATGATATGTTGGGTGAAGAAATGGATCGCACTAAAACCTTGACTGAAAATCTTCAGAGACTTCAGACTAGGTTTGACAACCTTCAAGGTCATCATAACACTTTCTTATCTAATCATGAGAAACTTTCTTATGAATTTCTTCAAAGAAAGCAAGATCTTGAGAAGCTAAGAGTGAGTTATGAAGATCTTCAGAAGGAGCGCGATTCATTACTTGCTCAACAAATCAGCACTGCTCAGGAAGAATTTATTCCTCCATGCTTGAAATGCATTGAACGTGAATCTGCTAATTCTTCACCTGAATGTTCAAATGCTTCTAATGCTACAAATTCTTCAATTGTCTCTGCTATCACTAATTCCTCATCTGAGGAAATTGCTAGTATCGCTGACGATGCAGGGCTGAAGGAATTGTACATGACAAGCATGAACAAAAGCCTCAAAGGGCGTCAGACTTGTGATGTGCTTAAAAGGCAGATCCTCAACAGGAACCCTAGGAAAGAGGGTATTGCCTTTGAGAGGAAACTCATTGCTGATTGTACATATTGGAAGCCTGAGCAGTACCCCAAAACCTCATGGGTTGCTGCAAAGGGACCTCCAGTTGATCCATCTAATTTATCTGGCTTTACATGTGAATCTTCTCATTCTTCTGATGAGTCATTTGACTCCAACTATACACTGTTTAAAAATCAGAATGGTGAAGTATTTGCTAGATATGTTGGCACTAACTGCAGGAACGGTTCTCCTGAAGAAAATCTGGGTTCCCAAAAGGTGCCTCGAAAGTCTTCAAGTGAATGTCCTCATGACACCACCTGTGAAGAATAGGAACCCCAGATCAAATTCTTCATATGGACCAAATTCTTCATATGGATCCAAGTCCTCATACGGATCGAATTCCTCACGTGGATCATATTCCTCAAAAGGATCAAAGTCCTCATATGAACATCATCGTGCTAACAACTCTATTTCGTAGGGAAGAGCTAAGGGCTATGAATATGAGCATTATTCTTCTAACCATTATGTTCATAAGTCCTCGAAGAATTTCTCTGCTTATTCATATGCTTACCCTAACTCCTCTTATGTGAAACAAAATGGATTGGCTTCTATGCCACCTTTCTCGTATGGAGCTCATAGAGTGATGAACTCTTTGCCACCCCTTCAGATGGGGGTGGTGAAGAAAAAGAACTAACCTTTTATGCAGGGTCAAGTCTCCAGACGTACTTTAACGTCCGAAGAATTTGCTGGAGACCTGAAAAGTGCCTGAAAGGACGCAGGCTAATCATGAAGAAATGAACTTTCATTTCTCACGTCCTCATACTGTTTTTAACTGTTGCATTGCTTGATGAAATTGGTCTGATGAATTGTGATGTCATATTCTTCACTGATGATGTATATGAAGTTCGTAAGCTGCACTAATTCATCTGCAGGATTATCAACCCAAAGCTACTGAGTGGGTCCTCGATAGTGGATGTACAAATCACATGACTGGTGACAAGAATCTATTGATGGATGCCACATCATCAACAGGGTATATCTTCACAAATTCTTCAAGAAGACTGCCTATGAACTCCTCACTGACAAGAAACCCAATGTGAGTTATTTCAAAGTCTTCAGTGCTAAATGTTGGATTAGAGATCCTCATCACGATGCTAAATTTGCACCGAAAGCACATGAAGGTTTTATGCTTGGTTACGGAAAGGACTCGCACACCTACAGAGTCTTCAACAACGTTCTTCACAAGGTTGTTGAAACTATAGATGTGTGGTTTGATGAAACTAATGGCTCGCAAAGAGAGCACCTACCCTCTGTGATAGATGAACCAGCACCTGAGGAAACTATCAAGTTCAAGGCTACTGAGGATGTCATTCCTACCGAAGAATCTGCTGAAGAATTCATTCCAGAATGTGAAGAACGTCAAGCTAATGCACCTGAAGAAAATGCTGAAGAAAATGGTGTTGAAGAAAATGCTGATCAAATTCCTCGATGACAACCTACTCATCCTCGCGTTGCAAAAGAAGTACAAGTTGAAAAGATCATCGATGACATTGAAGCACCAGGTCCTCTCACACGCTCAAAAGCTTCACATTTATCTAACTTTTGTGGGCACTATGCTTTTGTCTCTATCACAGAGCCCACTAAGGTAGATGAAGCATTTCTGGAGCCTGAGTGGATTCAGGCCATGCAAGAAGAATTACATCAATTCGAGCTCAACAACGTCTGGGAACTGGTTAAATGTCCAGATCCTCGCAAGCACAATATCATTGGCACAAAGTGGATCTACCACAACAAGCAAGATGAAAATGGCCTTGTGGTGAGGAATAAGGCACGGCTTGTAGCTCAAGGCTACACACAGGTTGAAGGAATTGATTTCGATGAAACTTTTGCACCTGTTGCTAGACTTGAAGCTATTCGCATATTACCTGCTTATGCTAACCATCATGATATCACTTTATATCAAATGGATGTGAAAAGTGCACTCCTCAATGGTAAGCTTGAGGAAGAAGTATATGTTGCTCAACCCCCAGGTTTTGAAGATCCAAAGCATCCTGACAAAGTCTTCAGACTCAATAAGGCCCTCTATGGCCTCAAGCAGGCCCCTCAGGCATGGTATGATACTTTGAAGGAATTCCTCATGAAGAAAGGCTTAAAACCCGGTTCACTCGACCCTACTCTTTTCACTAAATCTTATGATGGTGAATGTTTGTGTGCCAAATATATGTTGATGATATTATCTTTGGCTGTACTGACCAACGTTATAGTGATGAATTTGCCTATATGATGAGTGAAGAATATCAAATGTCTATGATGGGAGAGTTGAAATTCTTCTTAGGTCTTCAAATTCGTCAACAGCGCAATGGCATATTCATATCTCAGGAGAAATACCTCAAGGATGTACTGAGGAAATTCGGCATGCAAGACTGCAAAGGCGTCAAAATTTCGATGCCCACAAATGGCCATCTGTGCACTGATGAAAATGGTATTGACTTTGATCAAAAGGTATACCGCTCCATGATTGGTTCTTTATTGTATTTATGTGCATCTAGGCCAGATATTATGCTTAGTGTTTGCATGTGTGCCCGATTTCAAGCTACACCGAAGGAATCACACCATAAGGCTGTGAAGCATATTCTTCGATATCTAGCTCACACACCAACACTTGCATTATGGTACCCCAAGGGCTCGGCTTTTGATCTCATTGGATATTCTGACTCTGACTATGCTGGTGATCGTGTGGACCGCAAGTCAACATTTGGTACATGTCATTTCCTTGGACGATCTTTGGTCTGTTGGTCCTCGAAGAAACAGAACTGCGTATCGCTGTCTACTGCTGAAGCTGAGTACATTGCTGATGGTTCTTGCTGTGCTCAATTGCTGTAGATGAAGCAAACTCTCAAGGACTATGGCGTCGACGTGAAGAATGTGCCTCTCTTCTGTGACAATGAGAGTGCCATCAAGATTGCTCACAACCCAGTTCAGCACTCGAAGACAAAGCACATTCAGATTCGTCATCATTTTCTTCGCGATCATGTGTTGAAGGGCGACATTTCTATTGAGCATGTGAAGACTGAAGAACAGCTAGCCGATATCTTCACAAAGCCCTTGGATGAGAAGAGATTTAGCAAGTTGCGGTGTGAGCTAAATATCCTAAAATCTTCGAATGTTCTTTGAAAAGGACACTCATCCTAACACTTATGCAAAATTGATGACTTAGATGTGCAACACATGAAGAAACGTTTTTCTTCAATCAATGAAGAATAACACTCTAAGTGTGAAGAAATTAATGAAGAATTTGATTCTCAGAGCCCTAAGACAATTGTACGCGGTGTCTGAAATCATCATTCTTATACGGTGGGTCACGCCACCACCAAAAGTTGAAAATCTTCAATTTGAGTTTTTCCTCAGTTTTTGAAATTCCTCAGTTGTTCATGTTCTTCAACTTTGCATTGTCTTCACTGTTTCCGTCGTTTTTCTTCATTGGCTAGTTCACTTATGGCTAATTCTTCAAGCTGGTTTTTCTGCTAAGTGAATGTGATTGGACCCTTCCCCCTCTATGCTATACTCAACCCAATCTATTCACAAATTCTTCATATGCGTTCTATTTGAAACTCGTTCAAAATCTTCACTGTGTCCTTGTCAGCTGAAGAATTTGCGAATGGAACTTTTAACTTATCTTATCCAAATTTTCGGCTTTGCCGCTCAAACCGTTCCGCATCCCACGAAATACTTATCTATTCACCCTCGATCTAACACGATCTCCACTTCTCAGTACGTGGGTGACACATGTCAAGCGAATGAGAAGGGTGAGGGGCACGTTAGTCCAATTTCTTCGGGCGAATAGTTTTTCACCGTGGCTATAAATACCCCCTTTTCTTTCCTCACTTCCTTTACTCCGCTCGACCTCTCTCTCTCGCTCGAGCTTCTCAAACCCTAGCGCCGCCGCTACTATCGTCGCTGGTGAGGAAGAGCTTCACTGCCTCGACCTCGTCGCCGCCGTACTCGCGCCGGCCGCGGATTTCTTCACTCCGCTGCCGCCGTAGCTGTCTTCCTCCGCCGAGTTAGGGCGTGGAAGATCTGCACAGACGAACTTCTCATCTCTACCTCACAGTTCGTCGTGTTCTTTGTCCAGGGTAATTAAAAGTTACTTTTACTGCCCTCTTTGATTCAAATGATTTCTACAAAATCTTCAAAGGTGTTTATTCTTCAAATTTTTCACACACTAAACACCTCACATGTCATCTGTTCTTGATTCGTTTCTCTAAGCATCATTTTTCTTCAAGATCCCTCAATTGTGTGGATCTTCGATCTATACAACTCTGGAACCTAAGACAAAGAACGCTTAGTGAAAGGGATATTTAAATTAGTGCCCCTGGTTCCTTAGTTGTGCTCACTTTTCCCCACGCTCCAAACATTTGCTCACTTTTCCCCTCTTCCTTAGCTGAAACTCTCACAATGCTCATAGCGGGCGTTTGCCGTCTTGACCGTCCATTGACCGTTAATTGCTGACGAGTGGGGCCGAGTCTTCGTCTGACTGTTGCTTGCTGACGGGTGGGACCGCAAGGAGACACGTATTGGGCAGCTTGTCTGAATCTGAAATAGATCTAGACAGGCCGCACTGCACCGCCCCGCCCCGCCCCCTGCGCCGGCGTCGTGCCGCATCCACCGCAGTTGTTTCCTCCACCCTATGACCCTATTCAGTTCGTCGGCGACGCCGCGTCCCCGCCAGATATAGCCCACCTCCCCATCTGGGATTACATAGCGATGTTGAGTGAGGACGACCGGAATGCAGTCGACCGTGGAGAGGATTGGGTCAAATCCGCGGCAGATAATTCATGGATTAAACCCGGGTAAGCATTGTTTCCTCTCGAATTGACGTTCTAAGTCGTATTGTAGGCCGTATTTGACTTCTGTTTGCTTGAATCGTTTGAATTTGTGCTTGATTTTACCCGGCTAACTGAAGCCTTTGTTTCCTTCAACAAAATAGGATTGATCCCGCGCTGGCTTTCCGGCTGGCGATTAGAATGGAAACTAGTGTGCTGTGTGGTACTAAACCGCATTTAATTTCATTATTTTTCTATCCCAAAGTGGTAGAAACCAGCATATCTTTCAAAGATTTGCGAGCTGAGCTCCGAAACACCTATCCCTGGAGTGATGCCGATGCTGTTGAACTGAATTACTTCAGCAGTGACGAGCAAAGATTTCTCCCAGTAACTTGCGACGATCATATGCCGTTGCTTTTTGCTGGGATTGCTGGCTGCCGATTCAGTAAACTCCAAATCGATGTGCTTCAGCCACGCGCAGAACGGGCGAAGGGGAAGGGAGTTCAGACATCATCTGTCTGTGCTAATAGCCAGCACCCCGGCACTCCTTGTAGGTCGACACCAAGTAAAGCAAGTGGTTCATGGAGCCACAACATGCCTGCTGCCAATTCTGGTTCCGATTCAGCTGCTGCTTCTCGTGTACCTTCTGCAGTTGGTGTAGAAGAAGATGCAGAACCTGACGAGGCAGTGCCTACAAATGATGATGAAGACGAGATGATGTTTCCTGAACTGGTCGATGTAGCCAGTCAGCAAGCAGTGGATGACGAATATATGGAGGAGCCCATCAGCCAAGCTAGGTTTGATGACACTGACGATGAAGAGAAGGTGGAGAACATGGACAACTTAATCGAGGATGAATACGATGGTGATGACATGCCAACAATTGAGTGGAACAGGGAAAAACCTGAGCTTAGTGTAGGTACCATTTTGCAATCAATGGTGGACTATCGGAATGCAGTGACAACATGGTGCATTATATCTGAAAACACCTATAAGATTAAAAGGAGTGAGCCAGCAAGGTTCACAGTATTTTGTCCATATCCTAGGTGTAGGTGGAAGTTGCATGCATCTCGTATGAGAAAGAGCAAATATATTCAGGTAATCCAAGTTCAGTTAGTAATTTAGTTTCAGATCATTGAGTAAGGTTTCTTAACAGTTTTTTACCCTTTATTTTGTTTCACATAAAGAAAAACCCACACAAGCACACATGTCCACCTGGAGGGGGAGGGGGGAGGCCAAAACCAAGCTAGCAAAAACTAGGTGGGTGGCAGATGCTATATTGGATTGGCTGAGAGAAGAACCTGGACTTGGTCCAACAGCACTCCATGGGAAGCTTTTTGAGAAGTACAAGATAGAAATTCCTTACATGAGAATTTTGAATGCTAGGGAAAAGGCTCTTGACAGAATTAATGGTCAATGGAATGACAATTTTCAGCTGCTTTACACTTTCAAAGCTGAAGTGGAGATGGCAAGTCCAGGGAGTGTTGTAGAGATTGACAAGCATACAGTTCCATTCAAAATAAAAGGGAAGTCATTTCAGAAGGAGTGCTTCAGAAGGGCTTTTGTTTGTTTCAAGGCTTGCTGGCAGGGGTTTCTAGATGGTTGCAGGCCCTATTTGGCTGTAGATGCTACACATTTGACTGGAAGATGGAGAGGACAGCTAGTAGCAGCTTCTGCAGTTGATGGACACAACTGGCTATTCCCAGTTGCATTTGGTGTGGTGGAGGCAGAGTCTGAGGAAAGTTGGGTCTGGTTTCTGCAGCAGTTGCGCAACATTATAGGCACACCCCCAGGTTTAGCTATACACACAGATGCTTGCAAGGGTTTAGAGAGTGCAGTGGAAATTGTATTCCCTGGAGTGGAGCATAGGGAATGTATGCGACACCTAGCGCATAATTTCAAAAAGAAGTTCAAAGGTAAAGTTTATGATGAGAACTTATGGCCAGCATCATACACATGCAGCAAAAGGAAGCATGAACACCATTTGAGAGTGTTGTATGCTCAAAATCCTCTTGTGAAGGAGTACATGGATGCACATCATGGTAAGGTGTGGTCAAGAAGCAAATTCAACGAAATCTGCAAAGTAGATTATGTGACCAGTAACCTTGCAGAATGCTTCAATTCAAAGTTCAAGTCAGTGAAAGGGCTCTTGTTGTGGCAAGCATTTGACAAGATGAGGCAAATGATCATGATAAAGATGGCTCTTCGCAAAAGAATTGCAGAAACACAATATGTTGGTCATCAAATGCTCCCATCACTGATTAAGGCATTGCACTTGAAGGCAAGAGGACTGAAGATGAAATGTATTCGATCTGGTACATATGAGGGAGAGGTTACCTATACTGACACTAAAAATAGGGTATGGAGGTATCCTGTGAACCTAAGTACTAGAGAATGTACTTGTAGGCAATGGCAGATCCGTGGGAAGCCATGCATACATGCCCTACATCTGATGACCGTTATCGGGGGTGCAGATGGTGAAGTTGATCAATATTGCTCTGAGTATTTCTCTGTTGCCAAATTTATGGCTGCTTATGCTGACAATGTGCCTGCACTATTGGGGAAAGATCAATGGAACATAGTAGATCCAGGGTTCAAACTCCACGCTCCTGTCATTACTAGACCACCAGGAAGACCAAGGAACCAGAGGATTAGAGCAGGTGAGGAGGGTCGTCTACCAAAGAAGCGTGCTTGCAAAAAATGTGGAGTTCTGGGGCATATTGCTAGGCTTTGTACCAATGCAGTGGATGCATCATTTGGAGAGGAGGAAAGATGGACAGCAGCCAATGCTGAGGAGAATGCAGCAGCAATGGAGACTGAAGATGCAGTGGAGAATGCAGCAGCAAATGAAGCAGTGGAGAATGCAGCAGCAAATGAAGCATCTTGGTATGTGTTTGCACCCTTTGTAGAATGCAGCTACCCTTTTGTTTGCATTTGTTGTCTTTTTTGCCTATGGCTTATAATTTTATTTACCAGCTCTAGGGAGAAAAGGCCAAGAGATGAAGAAGCAGAAGATTTTGAAACCATGGCCTTTGATGGTTTTGAAGCTATAAGAGAGGAAGAGGAGGGGGTAATTTTTCCAACTGTGCCTTTAAAGATTATTGAACCCATAGATGACCGTCAAATGGTCGTCAAGTGCTCGGCGAGTGGAACTACTCCATCAACACCTCCACGGGGAAAACCCCAAGTAAAGCCCAAGATCAAAAGGAACAAGAGTCTGAAAGAAAAGAGCATCTCAACTAGGGAAACCAGGAGCAAGACGGTGAAGCCAGCTGCAAACACAAGGAGCAAGTCGAAAATTTGAATTAAGTTGTTGGGAAATGTTTGTGTTGTCAATTTGAGGGCGAGTCGATCGCTTAAAACTTGGTAGATTTGTATTAAGATGTTGGCATCTTAAAACTTGGTATATTTGAGCTACTGTGAAAACTTATCAGTTGTAATAATGTTGCTTCTACTTTGGTTTCTTATTTGTGTCAGAATTCAAATTTCCATCAAAATTTGAATTTAAATCAATATTTTAATTTGGGCCAAAATTTGGATTCGAGCCAAAGTTGAAGTTGAACATTGGAGGTTCATTGCTCTGTGCGGTGTATTTGATCGAGCATTTGAAGTCCAATATTCGTAGGTGAACAGTCCGAATGAGAAATGTGCTAGAAACAAGCTCGAAAGCTAGGGTAAACAGCCCTATTTGAAATCAAGTTTTTTTTGACCTTGCCTAAATGAGGCATATATATTTTTATTAACACTTGTTCCATATATATATGGTAAAAACGAAGTCTCACTATTTATTGATTAATATTCATATTACTACATTTTTTTGAAAAAATATGCTTTTAATTCAAAACCGTCAAATAACACGTTTTAGATATGAAAATGAAAAAGTAAGTTCAGATCCTTCTTATTCACTCGAAAATGAAGCTATGGAGATTTTTCTGATTTTTTTGAATTATTTTGATTTTTTTCAAACCCTAAACCCTCTCTCCCTATTCTACGAACTCTGAACATGTTCATAGGTGATAGCTCATTTGTGTGAAGCCTTTTTTCATGAAAATGACCTACACCAAGTTTATATATTTTTTCTCATAACCTTGTCACATATGACGGCCATGTGCGCAAGAATTACAACATTTTGATTTTTTTTGAATTTTTTAAAAACATTTGAACTTGATTTCGACAGATCACTTCAAAAAATGATTTTTCAGAAAAACGCCCCTATACCGAGTTTAAATTTTTTTATGGTAACTAGGTCTCATAAACTGACGAACTACGTTTGTTTTATATTTTTGCGATTTTTTCTAATTTAGTTATGGCCATTTGAAATCTGGTCAAACCCTAATAACCCCGTTGACTCGCTCGTAACCCCGCAGAAATGCTCCAAACCCTAGCGTCGAACGTCCGCCGTCGGATCCTACCAAGCGCCAAACACCACCCGTCATATGTGGGGTAGGCATGCGCGATCCGCGTGATGCATCCTGATTGGCTACTGCACTGTCCTTCTCGGGTTTTTACGATCTGCCCCACTTTACATATGAAATTGTATTTTTCGCACATGACCACCACATGTCAGTGTTAAGAGTTCGTTCAAATATTCAAACTGCAAAATACAATGTGGAAAATCGTCAATATAGCTTCCCCTTCTCCTCTTCTCCATCTGACAGACAAAGGCATCGAGCAGATCGGACAATTCCTCTGTTTCTTTCCCCATCTTCTCGTTCTTCTTCCTCTCGAGCAATTCCTCTGTTTCTTTCCCCATCTTCTCGTTCTTCTTCCTCTCGAGCAATTCCTCTGTTTCTTCCTCTCGGGCGATATGTCGACCTCCTCGTCAGCCCCCCGTTCCACGTGGCCGGTGTATGGTCCAGTGCCGATGACTCGATGCACTGACTGCCCACGGACTCACCACTGAAGCGGTTGACTTCGAAGGAGGAGAAGAATGGGAACTTTGGGCGCGAGTTCGTCAAATGCGAGAGCAAGCCGGAGGGGCAGGTTAGATCTGAGTTTTCCTCACATCCTTTATCTCTAATTTCTCAAAAAATCTATTAGATTTGGATTTAGGTTACATGATTTCATTTTCAGATCCATGAAGAAATGCCACCATTTCGAGTGGATGGATGATTACATCCAGAGGCTTCAAGGGTTGGGCTTGCTGGATTCGAGGGGGAATGCAATCCGCGAGTTCAATCTGCCCCATGACAGTGCCGCTCCGGCAGCAGCAGCGCGTCCGGAATACCCGACGGTGGTAGATGTCGAACTGAAGACGGAATTGAAGAAGATGAACAAGAACTTCAAGCAGCTGATTGAGTTGAAGAAGCAATCCAATCTGATAGCTTTAGGAATACTTGCTCTAGGAATTTTTACTTGATGGCCATCTCTCGTTAGAGATGTTTGTCTACTGTTGTTGCCACTGTTTAGCAATCCAAGTATGTTTATCTCAAATGCAACTCTGTTTAGTGCAACTGTCGATCTCTGAATGTATGCAGTTTACTGTTAAGTTTCGACACTTTCAGTTTCGGCAGAAGACAACTACCAGTTCAGTGATAGGATTATTTTGTTAGCTAATAACCTCGAGTGTTGGATCATACCCTAGCTCGTCAGATGACAGTAAGCAGTACTTGAGCAGCACAAGGGATATACATCAAGTTCATCTCTTCTCTCTCGCACTTGCCAAACTTTTGTCCTCGAGTTCGTCAGTTCTGCTAGAAACCTAGTTCGCGGGCCCAAAGAGAATCAAGTTGCAATAGGCCCACAAAGGATAAATGAGGCCCAGAAACAAGCGATGTTTCTTTTTTTTGTTTAGGAACGATTGCTTTGTTCTTTTTTGTTTCTGATTGCTTTTTCATTAATTTGATTGCCCAATCTCTTCTATCTCATTGAGGATTTTTTTGCTTTCCTTTATGGGTCCCTTCATTTTTTAGAATCAAAGTATTTGCAAACCACAGTATTTTTATGCCTAGCGAACCAATACTTCATGATTGGAAAAAGAGGTCCAACCCTCTTTTTTATATACTTCAAACATAGTGTAGTTTTCTACATATTAAAGTATATAAAACTACACTTTTGACTAAAGTCAAACATCTCAAAGTATTTGATACTTCAATATTTCTAAAAACCAAAGTATTCTTGGAATACCTAAAAAATACAGAGCTCTCAAACCAAAGCCGTGTACAAATGTACAATATGTTCTTATTTTTAGAAGGCATCTATAAACACATCATTTTTAGTTAGTTTGGTTAATTTTCCCCACGCCAATTAGCCATGTCTAAACTTGGGACAAACAAAATACAAATATAACAAAGCATTAATATAACACACATAACTTAACTTAGATAGGGTTGCTAGGGCAACATAAGTTCTTACATATAACACGACACCAATAGATAATAATAATTAACCTTACATAGATAGGGTACCTAGGTCGGGCAACACACACACCAAACTCACACTACATAGTAGATAGGGTAGCTAGGGCAACACCGCCATGTCTTCACCATCATCTTCACCATAACCGCCGGATTCACCGTCTTCTTCGCCGTCGGCTTCAGTACTGCTCCTCCTCAAGGCCGTTGTCGCCGAGGTAGTACGGGAGGCTGTGCATGCGGTTGCGAGCGGGGAAGACGCTCTCGAAGTCGGTGAAGATGTTATAGGTGGTGAATGCGATGAACTCGCACCCACACCAATACACCTTGCCGAGCAGGTAGTAGGCATCGAACCTGTTGGTGAAGTGGACGACGAGCCCTACCACTGGAGCATTGGCGTGGGGACGCTGCTCCACGAGGTTGAACATGGGCGGCGAGCCCGCTGGGAGGTGGTGGAAGCCCGCACGGAGGAACCCCCGTGCAAGCTCAGTGCTACCCCTCCAGCGTGAGAACGCCCACACGCGGAGCGATGCCTCGACGATGACGTTGGCGGGGTACCGCCGTTCCGGCACGGTGGGCGGCTCTTGGAACGTCGGCCCGTTGTACTGCATCTTGAACGCTTCGCTGAGTGGAACAGCTTTGGTTTTGGGGGAAGAAGAGAAGTGGGAGGCGCAGATGGATCTGTAGAAGAAGAGGCAATGAAGGGCGGTTTAAATAGCCAGGGGAGACGAAGTGGGTACACGCGCAAATAGCGTAGATCGTGACTCAGTGCGTGCGTGAACCGATGCGATCATCAATGTGTGAACGTGAATCAATGCGAACGTGCTTTGCGTGCTCTGCGTTGGCGGCTGCCTGCCTCCCCCTTCTGCGTGCTCTGCGTTGGCGGCTGCCTGCCTCCCACAACTGAATCGAGCGGCAGTCGTGCGGTGTGAACCGATGCCTCGACATAGACGCGAGCGTGTGTGCAGCCTGCCCCTTCTGCCACCGGCACGTATGCCTGCGACGCGTGAAACGACGCTGCAGAGCGACTGAATCCACCGGCAACCGTGCGGCACGGATCGATGCGTGCATGTCGGCGTGCATGCATGCGTTTAGGTCTAGGTCACTAGATGCGTGTGTGGCGGTGTTCGCATGCATAGCAGGCTACATCGATGCCAAAGCCGGGCATGCATAGCAGGCTGCATCCATCGATAGCAGGCTTTTTTAATTTATTACCAACAAACTAACGGGCCCGTCCTATGAACACAAACACGGCCCAACCAGCGAAGCCACAACCACAGTCAACAGAGTCCAACGTGGCCCCACAAGTCAGTTAACGGCCAATACGGCAAACGTCCAACAGAGTCCAACGTGGCCCAACATTTGTGAGAGTTTCACCTAAGGGAGTGGGGAAAAGTGAGCAAAAGTTTGAAGCATGGGGAAAACTGAGCACAACTAAGGAATTGGGGGCACAGATGGAATAACCCCTTAGTGAAATTCTTCAAGACTCATCTGGTCAAATTCCTCAAAGTTGTTCTTTTTGAAAAACCTTCTGAGAACGCATATGACCTCTCCAAATTCCTTGCAACTATACTCTGTTCACAGGTACTCATGTCCGCTGCTGAATCACTAGGTTCTCATCAACTTAACTCATTTGCAGTGTTCCTCGAGGAAAAGTTGCATACTTCTTCAGGAAATTCAATTGTTCAAATTCCTCAACTGAAGAAAATGGCTGATGGAAAGAAGCCACAGAAAGGAGGAAAGAGGCCTGAAATCAACACTGCATTTGAAATCCCTGAGGACATCTATGCTGGGTACTGCACACCCCCTGAGGAAGATAAAAATCAGCGCAAGGTGCGCATTCAGAAGATAGAGAGGAGATGGGCAAGAGAATGGAGGGAGTGCAGGTATGTGACTCCCAAGTACATGAAGAAATTCGCACTCAATCCTCCATGCTCAAGACCTCCGTTGGCACCTGGCCAAGAAGCTGATCTCACCAGCCTCAAGCGTGGTGAAGATTATCCTGAAGAATGGGCCAAGCGCCAGGCCAAGCTGGCCAAACAGGCAAAAGATGCAGTGAGGAAATTTGACGAAGACTCTACTAATGCTGCTGCTGAGGCCTCTGTAAGGCCGAAGAAATCCATGGCAAAGAAGCCAGCGCATAAGCCAAGTGCTTCTTCTTCAATGCCCTCACGGCCAAGTTCCTCATCTAAGCCCTCACGGCAAATTCCTCACGCTGATCCTGCTCCTCCAAAGTCCTCAGCTGATCCGACAAAATCCTCAGCACCTATGCATCTCGCCACGTGCCAAAGGACTACAGGCATCTCTATTGCCTCAGGAGCTTCAGCTAGTTCCTCAGCTGCACCAAATTCTTCAACAGGACCCTCTCTGCTGAAGACAAAGACCACTGCTGGACGAGGCTCTCGCCCAAGTCCTCACAAGAAGCAGGTCGCCTTCCAAGTGCCGTCTGAAGAAGACAAAGCTGATGATGAAGAACTTGCTGGAATCATCAGAGATAGGCAAGTCAGGGCCGCTAGAGCCAAGGGCACAAATGTGCCTCTGCTTTTGGATCCAAAGTTGATCCTCGACTACATTGATCTCTGGCACAAGGACCCAAACACACCTATGCCTGACTTCAAGCTGACTCCTGGCCAAAGTCATATGCTGACTGCCTTCATCCAAGAAGAGAAATGGAAATTTGAGAAGGCCAGGCAGCTCAAGAAAGCACAGTACAGGAAGGAGAAATTCCTGAAGAACAACGTTGTCTCTATGAAAACTGATGAACTTGTAAAGATCCAGTCTGAAATCAAAGTCCTCAGCGATGATTTCAATGCTTACTATGTTGATTGGAAAGGAGCCAAGGTCAGGTTTGCTAAACTGACTAAGATGTTCACCTCAAATGTTGCAGCCCCATCGCAACAAGAAATTCCTCAGGCTGAAGCATCTGCTCAGCCAACTGAAGAACATGCCAGCACCGCTGATGACAATCAGGCTGCTGAAGAAAATGTGAGTTCCAGGGCTGATGACTGCATTCCAGCCGCTGATGAAATTGCCAGGGCATCCACTAGTGGTGCGCCTAAAGAAAATGAAGAGGTCAGGGCAACTGCATCAACTGTGCCTGAAGAAAATCAACCACATTCCTCTCCTCCTCCTGCGCCTACTCCAACTTCAATCCTTCCATCTGCATCAGATGTGAAGAAGACCAAGGCTGCAGAGCGTGCTGCAGTGAAGAAAAGGAAAGCATCAGCTCCTTCAGATTCTTCAGCACGGAAGAAGATGAAGAAATTGACAAGCTCATTTGCTAATCCAATTGATGTTGTTCCTGTTTCCTCCATGCCATCAAAGGAAATCGTCCCTTTTGATGAAGAATATGTGATCCCAAGCGGATCTGATGAAGAAAATCCTTCTGCTGCTTCGTCAGAGCAGATGGATGAGGAAATTGAAGTGGATAAAGTCCCTTCAACCCCCACAGTTTCCTCGCCTATGCCTCAGTTTACTGCTGAAGAGGCTCGCGTTGAAGAAATTGAAGATGAAGATGTGGACATAGGCTGTACCACACCAGTGATGAATGATGACTTTTGGGAAAGTCAGCACCCCAAATCTCCACTCTTCACACCATTGCAACAAATTCCTCAGTCCCCAGCAACTACAGTTCAAATGGGATCTGATGAAGCTCATGAAGACATTCCAGCCACTAGTGCTGAAGAAAATGAAAATGAAGAATTGAAGACCCTTAGTGATTTTGGTGTATTAAAGACTTATAGGTTAAGGGACTAATGTGTTTATGAGTGTACACAGGACTATAAGTCTATGAGGAGTTTTATATTTACAGAGAAAGTCGACCCCTAAAAATGAAGTTCTTCGACTGAAGACTTTGGATTTCTGAAGACTTTCTGAAGACTTTGAAAGTGAAGAAATTGGTGTGACCTTGAAGACTTGGTATTCAATTGAGGAACATGAAGCGTGAAGACTTTTGTTTTCGTAGTTTCATTTTCTCCTTCTTGAGTCATAGGAAACACCGTACTGTTAAAGGGGGTCGAGGAAATACTAAGGAAAAATTTCCATGTGATGCTCAACTCAAAATCCTACACCTACCAATCCCTTCGAGTGAAGTCATTGGAAATCTCACACAGTTCAGTCATATTCTTCAGTGACAGAGACGAAGTTCTTCTGGTCTCTGAAGAATTTGTTCTGATTGAGGAGTTAGGAATTCGCCAGTGTGAATTGCCTACATAGTGAGGAACATGATAGCCCTGAGGAATTTGATACTCAAATTTCCGACCGTTGCTGTGCTATGCGCCAGCTGTCCCAAACTATCTACCCACCTAACGGTCATATCATTGAAGGGCATTTATGTCTTATCATGACGGGCTGCTCCCTAGGCTATAAATAGCCGGCCCCTACAACCACTAGCTGGTTGGCTGCTCCGAGAGAAACTGACACTTGTCATTTGAGAGCATCCCATCCTCCGAGGACTTTGAGCGAAAATCATCAAGTGAGGAAAACCCAAACCCAAACACCTACAAACCCAAAGTGATTGAGCATCACTGAAGAGATTGATCCTGCGTGGATCCGACGCTTGTTACCTTTGAAGACTGTGCTTCTTCCAGACGGTTGGGCGTCATGGTCTAGAGCATCCAAGAGGAATTGTGGATCACCGAGTGACCGAGTTTGTGAAGGTTCGGAAGTCACCTGAAGACTTACGACGAGTGATTGGACGAGGTATGTGTGACCTTAGTTCAAGGAGAATACGGTGAGGACTGTGTGTTCGGGACTGTGTGTCCTTAGGTTTAAATACCTAGCCGCTCCAACCAGATGTACAACTGAGACAGTAGTTGGAACTGGTCTACCAAATCATTGTCTTCACCAAGCTTACTAGTTCTATTTCCTCAACTCTTTCATTTCCTCATTACTGTGGTGTGTGCTTGTCATATCTGTGTTTTAAGACTTTGACTGAAGACTTTCTCAATTTCCTCAGTTCAATTTCTTCAGTCTGTTTGTCTTCATCCTGTGCTATCCTGTGTTTACGCTTTTTGTACTCTGTGTTTGTCTTCATTTCATCATGATGACCATGCCTATGTTCTACTATGCTTACTCTTGAGTACTTATTCCGCTGCAAGTAGTTCTTTGCTAAGGAATTTCCTCACCCGCAAATTCCTCAGTGAAGAATTCATAAAAATCGCCTATTCAGCCCCCCTCTAGTCGATATAACGCACTTTCAATTACCACATCTGTCTATCATACAATGTATGTACATTCAATTTCTTTTCTTGTTTATCAGCCATTTGAATTGGAGGGGGTGATGGCAGTATCTAAGGGAGAAAAAACCCGTTCTTCACAAAAGACAATGCTACCCGTCGATGCAGATAGAACCATGGTTGTACTGGCCCACAAACTTGCCCCACCACACATAATCGAGACTCTTCCAGATTGCACACTTACACCGTTGGGCAGAGAACCAGCTACAACCCATCTAACCCCAACCCAAGCGGATAGTAACCCATTTCTAGTTGACAAAGCACCATGTCCACCACAGAGTACCTCCACACGAGCACTTTGTAAAGCAACTGCAGTGCCCAAAGCACGAAGACCACCATAGCGAACCCAAACTCCATGTTTAAAGCAGAAGAGCAATTGTTCTCAGGTCAGATTCCGTAGCTATGGTCCATACTCCTTTGCTATTGCATCACTGTATTTACTCATACCAACTACTTTCAAATATGAAGGATCCAATTGAAACTCCAATGGCGCAACAGGTATGTTTTAAACCTATTTCTTTAACTGGATTGCTGTTCGAACTTCTTGCTCTATGTTGATTTCAGTTTCAGTTGTATAAACAGTTATGTTCTCATGTGATGCACATTACAAGTGTTGCCAATGTTGTGTAGTTTCTCACACTTATATTCTGTCTATGCTGTTGTGTCTTCAAAATATATGAGTTGAACTGTGTCTCTATCTTCATTTGGCAACATAAACTAGAATGATATGGACAATACAGTGACCATAGTACATAGATATATGTTTGTTTCATGCTGTTATCCTGTCCACCTTACTACTGAACCGATTTACCAAAATGAGTTTGGTATACTACATGCTAAACATGTGATGTGTCTGCTTGTTTCTCTTGTAGTATGCGAACAGAATATTGGAGAAGAGCACCGCACTATGCAATGGTAGAGAAAGTAATGCAGATAAGGTTCTAGATAGTGAGACAACCCTGTTGGTCTCCAAGAAAGGTGATAAAAATGATCTTGTAGACAGTGAGAAAACTCCACAGTCCTGCGTTGATGTAGTGTTCGAGTTACTGGCCAGTACCGCTGGCACAAGCTCTTCGACCTCGCTGCCTGAATCACTTCGGCTTCTTCAGTCTCAGCTACAAGCTGAAAGGCATCAGTCAGCTGTGCTGTGGCAAGAAGCCGAAGGACTGAGGAAGTCCCTACAGAATTCAGATGCATACTTTCTTGTGCAACAGCAAGCGCTGGAGGATTTAAGCATCAAACAAGAGAAAGTTAATAAGCTTGCTAAGCATCTTTCCAGCATTATGGGTACCCAGGATATTGTTTCTTGAGCTCTTCTGAAGTGGTTTCAGTTCTGGACTTGTTTTGCTGCGGCGTTTATTTGCACTGGTCGCCAACTTTGACGACCAGTGTATGTCATATGCTGCTTTGTTCCCTATATTTGCACTAGTAGCGAACTTTGATGCCCAGTGGATGTAATATGTGTAATAGCCGTGCTAGCCTAGCATAAGTTGCTTGCTTATTTAGTTCCTTGTTGTCTTGTATATTTGTTTGCTTGTAGTCAGTGCAGTTCTTTTTCTGCGGTTTGCTAGTGGCTGCAATAACCTATTTATTAAAACTAGGCCACAATAACCATGGGCTACATATTTACTGTAGTTACTGATAACCCACAAGTATAGGGGATCACAACAGTTTTCGAGGGTAGAGTATTCAACCCAAATTTATTGATTCGACACAAGGGGAGCCAAAGAATATTCTAAAGTATTAGCAACTGAGTTGTCAATTCAGCCACACCTGGATAACTTAGTATCTGCAGCAAAGTATTTAGTAGCAAAGTAGTATGATAGTAGTGGTAACGGTAACAAAAGTAACAGTAGCAAAAGTAATATTTTTGGTGTTTTGTAGTGATTGTAACAGTAGCAACGGTAAAGTAAATAAGCGAAGAACAATATGTAAAAAGCTCGTAGGCATTGGATCGGTGATGGAGAATTATGCCGGATGTGGTTCATCATGTAACAGTCATAACATAGGGTGACACAGAACTAGCTCCAATTCATCAATGTAATGTAGGCATGTATTCCGAATATAGTCATATGTGCTTATGGAAAAGAACTTGCATGACATCTTTTGTCCTACCCTCTTGTGGCAGCGGGGTCCTTGGAAACTAAGGGATATTAAGGCCTCCTTTTAATAGAGTACCGGACCAAAGCATTAACACATAGTGAATACATGAACTCCTCAAACTACGGTCATCACCGGGAGTGGTCCCGATTATTGTCACTTCGGGGTTGCCGGATCATAACACATTGTAGGTGACTATAGACTTGCAAGATAGGATCAAGAACTCACATATATTCATTAAAACATAATAGGTTCAGATTTGAAATCATGGCACTCGGGCCCTAGTGACAAGCATTAAGCATAGCAAAGTCATAGCAACATCAATCTCAGAACATAGTGGATACTAGGGATCAAACCCTAACAAAACTAACTTGATTACATGATAGATCTCATCCAACCCATCACCGTCCAGCAAGCCTACGATGGAATTACTCACGCACGGCGGTGAGCATCATGAAATTGGTGATGGAGGATGGTTGATGATGAAGATGGCGACGGATTCCCCTCTCCGGAGCCCCGAACGGACTCCAGATCAGCCCTCCCGAGAGGTTTTAGGGCTTGGCGGTGGCTCCGTATCGTAAAACGCGATGAATCCTTCTCTCTGATTTTTTTCTCCCTGAAAGTGAATATATGGAGTTGGAGTTGAGGTCGGTGGAGCGTCAGGGGGCCCACGAGGGAGGGGCGCGCCCTGGGGGGGTAGGCGTGCCCCCCACCCTCGTGGACAGGGTGTGGGCCCCCTGACGTGGATTTTTCTTCCAGTATTTTTCTTATTTTCCAAATAGATGTTCCATGGAGTTACAGGTCATTCCGAGAACTTTTGTTTCTGCACATAAATAACACCATGGAAAGTCTGCTGAAAACAGCGGCAGTCCGGGTTAGTTCCATTCAAATCATGCAAGTTAGAGTCCAAAACAAGGGCAAAAGTGTTTGGAAAAGTAGATACGACGGAGACGTATCAACTCCCCCAAGCTTAAACCTTTGCTTGTCCTCAAGCAATTCAGTTGATAAACTGAAAGTGATAAAGAAAAACTTCTATAAACTCTGTTTGCTCTTCTTGTTGTAAATATGTAAAGCCGGCATTCAAGTTTTCAGCAAAGATTATGACTAACCACATTCACAATAACTCTTAGGTCTCATGTTTACTCATATCAATGGCATAATCAACTAGCGAGCCATAATAATAAATCTCGGATGACAACACTTTCTCAAAACAATAATGATATGATATAACAAGATGGTATCTCGCTAGCCCTTTCTGAGACCGCAAAACATAAATGCAGAGCACCTTTAAAGATCAAGGACTGACTAGACATTGTAATTCATGGTAAAAGAGATCCAGTCATAGTCATACCCAATATAAATTAATAGTAATGGATGCAAATGACAGCTACGCTCTCCAGCTAGTGCTTATGATAAGAGGGTGATGACTCAACATGAAAGTAAATAGATAGGCCCTTCGCAGAGGGAAGCAAGGATTTGTAGAGGTGCCAGAGCTCGATTTTAAAGCAGAGATAAATAATATTTTGAGCGGCATACTTTCATTGTCAACATAACAACCAAGAGATGGCGATATCTTCCATGCTACACACATTATAGGCAGTTCCCAAACAGAATGGTAAAGTTTATACTCCCCCTCCACCAACAAGCATCAATCCATGGCTTGCTCGAAACAACGAGTGCCTCCAACTAACAACAGTCCCAGGGGGAGTTTTGTTTGCAATTATTTTGATTTAGTTTGCATAAAGCATGGGACTGGGCATCCCGGTGACCAGCCATTTTCTCGTGAGTGAGGAGCGGAGTCCACTCCTCTTGAGAATAACCCGCCTAGCATGGAAGATACGGACAACCCTAGTTGATACATGAGCTATTCGAGCATACAAAACAGAATTTCATTTTGAAGGTTTAGAGTTTGGCACATACAAATTTACTTGGAAAGGCAGGTAGATACCGCATATAGGAAGGTATAGTGGACTCATACGGCATAACTTTTGGGGTTTAAGGGATTGGATGCACAAGCAGTATTCCCGCTTAGTACAAGTGAAGGCTAGCAAAAGACTGGGAAGCGACCAACTAGAGAGCGACAACAGTCATGAACATGCATTAAAATTAATAAACATTGATTACAAGCATGAGTAGGATATAATCCACCATGAACATAAATATCGTGAAGGCTATGTTGATTTGTTTCAACTACATGTATGAACATGTGCCAAGTCGAGTCACTTAAATCATTCAAAGGAGGATACCACCCCACTATACCACATCGCAACCATTTTAATAGCATGTTGGCACGCAAGGTAAACCATTATAACTCATAGCTAATCAAGCATGGCACAAGCAACTATGATCTCTAATTGTCATTGTAAACATGTTTATTCATAATAAGCTGAACCAGGAACGATGAACTAATCATATTTACAAAAACAAGAGAGGTCGAGTTCATACCGGCTTTTCTCATCTTAGTCAGTCCATCATATATCGTCATTATTGCCTTTCACTTGCACGACCGAACGATGTGAATAATAATAAGAGTGCACGTGCATTGGACTAAGCTGGAATTTGCGAGCATTCAATAAACAGGAAAAGACAAGGCAATATGGGCTCTTGGTTAAATCAACAATAATGCATATAAGAGCCACTTCAACAATTTAATCATAGTCTTCTCCTATCGACCCCCAAAGAAAAGAAAAGAAAATAAAACTATTTACACGGGAAAGCTCCCAACAAGCAAAAGAAGAACGGGAAATCTTTTTGGGTTTTCTTTTTAATTATTACTACTACAGCAAGAAAAATAAGCTAACTAAAAGCTACACTATTTTTTTGTTTTTCTTAAAGTTTAACAAACACACAAGAAGAAAGCAAAGAAAATAAATTAGCATGGATATTACAGTGAAAAAGTATGAGCACCGACATCTAGCAATGAGTGTGTGAACATAAATGTAATGTCGGTGGGAAATACGTACTCCGCCAAGCTTAGGCTTTTGGCCTATGTTGGTTTATTGCCACGGATGGCCTGGCGGATATACATAGTTGTAGCTGGGGTCGTACTGAGATGCAGCGGCTATCACCTCCTGAGCTGCAGCGTGGCGGCGAGCTGCCTCCGCCCTCCTCTCGTACTCATCTGCCTCCTCTCTGGTAATGAAATGTCTTCCTTTTGCCTGATAATCAAAGAAGGCAGGAGCAGGGAGAGTAATACGGATAGCACGACGTCTGTCAAAGATTAAGCGATACCGGAGAGGTGATTCATTCCTCTCGACAAACTGGTGGTGGACCATAGCATTAAAGTCTAAATAAGTAGGTGGCAACTCAATGTCATCCTCACGTATGTCCACACCAAGAAAATTAGCTAAGCGGGTTGCATAAATTCCTCCAAAGAAATCTCCATTAAATATATTATGATGCAACCTACGTGCAACAATGGCTCCCAAATTATAAGATTTGTCTCCTAAAACAGCACTCCTAAGAATACTGAGGTCAGGGACACACATGTGACATGCTTCATCCTTACCATTTATGCACCTACCTATGAAGAGAGCAAAATAATGTATAGCAGGAAAATGAATGCTCCCTATGGTAGCTTGTGCTATATCTCTAGATTCCCCCATAGTTATACTAGCAAGAAAATTTCTAAATTCAGATTTGCGGGGTTCACTAGCACTACCCCATTGTGGAAGTTTGCAAGCAGTGGTAAAATCCTCTAAGTCCATAGTATAGGATTTTTCATAGAGACCAAACAGGACAGTTGGAGAATTACGTGAAGATGAAAATTCAAACCTCCTCACAAAGGAACTAGTGAGGTAGTGGTACTGGCGGCACTTTTCCTCCTCGAAGCTCACAAGATCAGCGTTACGCAAATACGCGTTAAATTCTTCCTTAATTCTCGCTCGATCCATAAAGTTTTCTGAAGGCCATTCACAAGGCCGCACTGGAGCGTCCCTTGGTGGCTCATCGTCAGCATCACGCATTGCAAGCCTAGGTCCTTGCTTCCTTGAAGAACCACCTTGGAACATTTTCCTAAGCATATTTCTTCCTCTGAAAAATTTCTGAAATTTTTAGTAACTTCAAACAAAAGTGAACCAAACTCAACAAAATTGATAGCAACTACTCCTACAAGTGCCTAGAGCCTATATCATGCATTAGAACTACTTGGAACCATATAAATTTCACATGCAAGCTCAAGAACATGGTCACCTAGGCAGCACAAATTTGCAATGAATAAAGCACTAGAACAAAAACTAATTGGACCAATGGAGGAGTCACATACCAAGGAACAATCTCCCCAAGCAGTTTTGTGAGAGGTGCTTTGAGCAAGGAGATCAAAAATCGCAGCAAAATGAGCTAGAACTCGTGCTTGAGCTGGATGGTGATTTTTTGGGAGGAAGAAGAAGTGTGTGGGTGCAGGAATAAGTGGAGGGGAGCCACCATGGGCCCACGAGGCAGGGGCGCGCCCTCCACCCTCGTGGCTAGGTGCTTGCCCCTCCTGCTGTGTTCTCAGTGCCAGATATTCTCAAATATTCTAGAAAAAATCATATTCCATTTTCAGGGCATTTGGAGAACTTTTATTTTCGGGGTATTTTTATATTGCACGGATAAATCAGGAAACAGACAGAAAAATACTAATTTTACTTTATTTCAACTAAATAACAGAAAGTAGAGAGAGGGTACAGAAGGTTGTGCCTTCTAGTTTCATCCATCTCATGCTCATCAAAAGGAATCCACTAACAAGGTTGATCAAGTCTTGTTAACAAACTCATTCCGAATAACATGGAACCGGAGAAATTTCGAATAACACTATGTTACCCCAACGGGGATATGCACATCCCCAATAATAAGAATATCATATTTCTTCTTGACAGTAGGAAGAGGAAATTCAAAACCTCCAAAAATATTTGATGGAATTTTTCCAATAGAATTGATACTGTGGACTTGAGGTTGTTTCCTCGGAAAGTGTACCGTATGCTCATTACCATTAACATGAAAAGTGACATTGCCTTTGTTGCAATCAATAACAGCCCCTGCAGTATTCAAAAAGGGTCTTCCAAGAATAATAGACATACTATCGTCCTCAGGAATATCAAGGATAACAAAGTCCGTTAAAATAGTAACGTTTGCAACCACAATAGGCACATCCTCGACAGGTATAGCGGTTGATTTATCAGCCATTTGCAAAGATATTTCAGTAGGTGTCAACTTATTCAAGTCAAGTCTACGATATAAAGAGAGAGGCATAACACTAACACCGGCTCCAAGATCACATAAAGCAGCTTTAACATAGTTTCTTTTAATGGAGCATGGCATAGTAGGTACTCCTGGATCTCCAAGTTTCTTAGGTATTCCACCCTTAAAAGTATAATTAGCAAGCATGGTGGAAATTTCAGCTTCCGGTATCTTTCTCTTATTTGTAACAATATCTTTCATATACTTAGTATAAGGATTCATTTTGAGCATATGAGTTAATCGCATACGCAAAAAGATAGGTCTAATCATTTCAGCAGTGCTCAAAATCCTCATCATCCTTTTTCTTGGATGGTTTAGGAGGAAAAGGCATGGGTTTCTGAACCCAAGGTTCTCTTTCTTTACCATGTTTCCTAGCAACAAGGTCTCTCTTATCATAACGTTGATTCTTTGATTGTGGGTTACCAAGATCAACAGCAGGTTCAATTTCTACATCATTGGCATTACTAGGTTGAGGATCATCATGAACATTATCATTAACATTATCACTAGGTTCATGTTCATTACCAGATTGTGTTTCAGCATCAGAAATAGAAATATCATTTGGATTCTCAGGTGGTTCAGCAATAGGTTCACTAGAAGCATGCAAAGTCCTATCATTTTTCTTTTTCTTCTTTTTAGAAGAACTAGGTGCATCTAAATTATTTCTCTGAGAATCTTGCTCAATTCTCTTAGGGTGGCCTTCAGGATACAAAGGTTCCTGAGTCATCTTACCAGCTCTAGTAGCCACTCTAACAGCATAATCATTTTTCTTACTATTCAATTCATTGAGCAAATCATTCTGAGCTTTAAGTACTTGTTCTACTTGAGTGGTAACCATAGAAGCATGTTTACTAATGAGCTTAAGTTCACCTTTAACTCTAGACATATAATCACCCAAGTGTTTAATCGTATAAGCATTTTGTTTTAATAGTATACCAAAATAAGCATTAAAATCCTCTTGCTTAACCATAAAGTTATCAAACTCATCCAAACATTGGCTAGCAAACTTAGTAGGAGGGATTTCAGCTTTATCATATCTATAGAGAGAATTTACCTTTACTACCTGTGTCGGGTTATCAAGACCATGAGTTTCTTCAATAGTTAATGGATTAGGATCATATATTTCTTCAACAGGCGGTAAATTAAGACCATGTATTTCTTCAATAGGAGGTAAATTCTTAACATCTTCAGCTTTAATACCTTTTTCTTTCATAGATTTCTTTGCCTCTTGCATATCTTCAGGACTGAGAAATAGAACACCTCTCTTCTTCGGAGTTGGTTTAGGAATAGGCTCAGGAATTGGCTCAGGAGCTGGCTCCGGAAGTGTCCAATTATTTTCATTTGTCAACATATTATTTAATAGAATTTCAGCTTCATCCGGTGTTCTTTCCCTGAAAACAGAACCAGCACAACTATCCAGGTAATCTCTAGAAGCATCGGTTAGTCCATTATAAAAGATATCAAGTATTTCATATTTCTTAAGAGGATGATCAGGCAAAGCATCAAGCTTGTGGGAGACTCTCTTCTTCAATTTGCACAAAATTATATATTTCCCTTAAAGCAGCTTGTTTCTTATGAGCAGGGAAATATTTAGCAGAGAAGTAATAAATCATATCCTGGGGACTACGCACACAACCAGGATCAAGAGAATTAAACCATATCTTAGCATCACCCTTTAATGAGAACGGAAATATTTTAAGGATATATAGGTAGCGGGTTCTCTCATCATTAGTGAACAGGGTGGCTATATCATTTAATTTAGTAAGATGTGCCACAACAGTTTCAGATTCATAGCCATGAAAAGGATCAGATTCAACCAAAGTAATTATATCAGGATCAACAGAGAATTCATAATCCTTATCAGTAACACAGATAGGTGAAGTAGCAAAAGCAAGGTCAGGTTTCATTCTAGCATTAAGAGATTGCTGCTTCCATTTAGCCAATAACTTCTTTAGATCATATCTATCATTGCAAGCAAAAATTTCTTTAGCAACTGCTTCATCCATAACATAGCCCTCAGGCACAACAGGCAATTCATATTTATTAGGGGAAGAGTCTTCATCATCACTTTCATCAATATTATCAATAATTTCATTCTCTCTAGCCCTAGCAAGTTGTTCATCAAGAAATTCACCAAGTGGCACAGTAGTATCAAGCATAGAAGTAGTTTCACCATAAGTATCATGCATAGCAGAAGTGGCATCATCAATAACATGCGACATATCAGAACGAATAGCAGAAGCAGGTTTAGGTGTCGCAAGCTTACTCAAAACAGAAGGTGAATCAAGTGCAGAGCTAGATGGCAGTTCCTTACCTCCCCTCGTAGTTGAGGGATAAATTGTTGTCTTAGCGTCTCTCAAGTTCTTCATAGTGACCAGCAGATATAAATCCCAAGTGACTCAAAGAATAGAGCTATGCTCCCCGGCAACGGCGCCAGAAAATAGTCTTGATAACCCACAAGTATAGGGGATCGCAACAGTTTTCGAGGGCAGAGTATTCAACCCAAATTTATTGATTCGACACAAGGGGAGCCAAAGAATATTCTCAAGTATTAGCAACTGAGTTGTCAATTCAGCCACACCTGGATAACTTAGTATCTGCAGCAAAGTATTTAGTAGCAAAGTAGTATGATAGTAGTGGTAATGGTAACAAAAGTAACAGTAGCAAAAGTAATATTTTTGGTGTTTTGTAGTGATTGTAACAGTAGCAATGGTAAATTAAATAAGCAAAGAACAATATGTAAAAAGCTCGTAGGCATTGGATCGGTGATGGAGAATTATGCCGGATGCGGTTCATCATGTAACAGTCATAACATAGGGTGACACAGAACTAGCTCCAATTCATCAATGTAATGTAGGCATGTATTCCGAATAGAGTCTATGTAATGTTCATAAATGTTACAAAAACTATAGGGTGACACAGAACTAGCTCCAATTCATCAATGTAATGTTCATCATGTAACAGCCATAACATAGGGTGCTTATGGAAAAGAACTTGCATGACATCTTTTGTCCTACACTCCCGTGGCAGCGGGGTCCTAATGGGAACTAAGGGATATTAAGGCCTCCTTTTAATAGAGTACCGGACCAAAGCATTAACACATAGTGAATACATGAACTCCTCAAACTACGGTCATCACCGGGAGTGGTCCCGATTATTGTCACTTCGCGGTTGCCGGATCATAACACATAGTAGGTGACTATAGACTTGCAAGATAGGATCAAGAACTCACATATATTCATGAAAACATAATAGGTTCAGATCTGAAATCATGGCACTCGGGCCCTAGTGACAAGCATTAAGCATAGCAAAGTCATAGCGACATCAATCTCAGAACATAGTGGATACTAGGGATCAAACCCTAACAAAACTAACTCGATTACATGATAGATCTCATCCAACCCATCACCGTCCAGCAAGCCTACGATGGAATTACTCACGCACGGCGGTGAGCATCATGAAATTGGTGATGGAGGATGGTTGATGATGACGATGGCGACAGATTCCCCTCTCCGGAGCCCCGAACGGACTCCAGGTCAGCCCTCCCGAGAGGTTTTAGGGCTTGGCGGCGGCTCTGTATCGTAAAACGCGATGAATCCTTCTCTCTGATTTTTTTTCTCCCCGAAAGTGAATATATGGAGTTGGAGTTGAGGTCGGTGGAGCGTCAGGTGGCCCACGAGGTAGGGGGCGCGCCCTGGGGGGTAAGGCGCGCCCCCACCCTCGTGGACAGGGTGTGGCCCCCCTGACGTGGATTTTTCTTCCAGTATTTTTCTTATTTTCCAAATAGATGTTCCGTGGAGTTTCAGGTCATTCCGAGAACTTTTGTTTCTGCACATAAATAACGCCATGGAAAGTCTGCTGAAAACAGCGTCAGTCCGGGTTAGTTCCATTCAAATCATGCAAGTTAGAGTCCAAAACAAGGGCAAAAGTGTTTGGAAAAGTAGATACGACAGAGACGTATCAGTTACCATGGGCCTCCTACGGGCCGTAGAAACAATGGGCCTTCTAAGGGCCGTAGAAACAATGGGTCTTCTATGGGCCGTAGCATCAATGGGCCTTCTACGTGTCGTATGATCGATAGGCCAAACATGGGCCAATAACAGACCGCATTATGGGCCATAAACGGGCTAGATTTGGAATCGTCCGGTCATGGGCCGACAATAACGGGTCGTCATTAATCGGCCGTATTGGACGACGCTATGAAAACGGCCCAACGGATTAACGGGCTGCAAACGGGCCCATTGTAACCGCGGGCTGAATTTGGCCCACAAGCAGAAAAGGTCAATAACGGGCCGTAAGTAACCGAATGCTGGAAATGAGCCCAAGAATAAATGGGCCCTGAGAAGGCCGAAAGATAACACGGGTTGGAAACGGCCCAATGGAATAATGGGCCGTTAATGGGTATAAAGGGGTACACTGTTTATTGCGGGTCAGATTCACCACGGGCCGTTAATGGGCCAAGAGTTACAAATGGCCTCGTATGGCCCGAGAGACATCATGGGCCATACATGGGCCGGAAGTTACAACGGGCTGGAATCATATTGGACGGCCCAGATGAAGCTATTGGGCTTAATTCCGATAGGCCGTAACAGGCCGTGAGTTAGCGGGCCGTAAATGGGCTATATAGGAACAGGCTTTCCGTGGGCTGGCCAGTTACCTTTGACCAAGTCAAACGGGTCGGCCTTTTCACCGGAATGGGCCTCTGTTGGGCCGTGCCACGTGTCGACGTATCATAGGCGCCTCCTGTCCAATGAATGGATGACATGTGTCCCAACGGTGGGCCAACACGTGTTTCCTCCGGCAATGAGAATTTTACACGTGGAAAATCCTCATTGGTCCGGGCTCTTAGCGGGTTATCGGATCCAAACCGGACCCGATAGCTTAACGGCGACCCGTTATGGTGGATGCCACGTGTCGGTCACCCTTGACGAAAGCTCTTCTATGACGTGCGATTTATCGTCATGGAAGTGGACACTTCCGTGATGATAATTTTGGTAATGTCATGGAACACTTCTACGACAGCACAGGTATGACTATCTTGATTCTGTCATAAAATCGTCATGGATGTACATGCATGACAGAAAACGTGACCTACTGTGACAAACACGTATCATCACGGAAGTGTATTTTTTGTAGTGTCTCCTTCCACCACTTGGCCTTTTAAGGCCCGTTGATATTAAATTAAATATAAAAGTCTCACAAAAATTACTAGAACCTTTTATTATTAATTTAACATCACCGAAAACATTTTTCACCTATGTATTATTTATTGGAAATTCCCGGCATTGCCCGATAAACTCTGAAACCCTTCCGGTGACCCCGAAACACTTCCGGTTCGTCTCGAAACTATTTCGAATATTAATGAAACTATTTCACAGATATATTCTCATTATTACCATCCTACTGACACTCAGCAGATTGTGATTACCTTAAGCTTGTGTCCCAGTAGGTTCGGTAAAACATAGACATGAGCAAAACTCCTTTCATTCATTGACCGATAGCGGAACCATGGACGTCTGTATCGATCCCTATGAGTACACGAATGACATTCGAGTGAACCTTTGGTTATCATGTGTGGTTCCCTTTGCTTCGCGATACTTTAACAAACCCAGGGTGAGATATATCGGTATCCTCTTGAGTCATACACATGCTCACTATACCAGTCTCCTTGTTACTTGTTTTGTTCTTCTTTCTCGTTGACATGTACCGGCATCCCCATGACATAGTCACCTATGTCAGGCTAGACGATGATGTTTGTCGTCACACCGAGAGGGACCTAAGAATATCTCTCCATCGTCGGAGGAGCAAATTCCTCTCTCGAGCTATCTAGCCCCTTGTCAAACTTTAGGATGAACCTGTAAGTTGTCGTTATGATCACCGTGTTACAAATGACATTTAAGCAACCCCAAACACTACAGGAATCAGCTACTTTGCCGTCTGCCACGGCAAAGGCAAGGATGGCGGACGGCAAAGGCCTTTGCCGTCTGCCGCGGACGGCAAAAGGCTCCGGCAAAGTAGGGATCGGTAAAGAGCTTCTTTCCCGTCTGCTTTTTGAAGTGGAGGGCAAAGGGGCCTTTGCTGTCTGCCAGCGGACGGCAAAGGTCATGGCTCTTTGCCATCTGCTGGCAGACGGCAATGACTGGCTCTTTGCCATCTGCTGGCAGACGGCAAAGACTGGCTCTTTGCCGTCTGCCAGCAGATGGCAAAGAGCCAGCAGTTGGCAAAGAGCCTATATTGCCCGATTTAATTCTGTTTTTTCTTATATCAATTCATTTTCACAGAAAATCAAACACACACACACACACAAATATATATATGACCAATACTCATGAACACATAGTAGCAAGTTTCATCCATACATATACATAGTTTCATCAATATTATACAGTTTCATCCATAGGTAGCAAGTTTCACAAAGTCAAAACAAAAACTATAGACAAGCACTCCATATCTGAAATTACAAGAAATGACCTAAAACTAAATATCTATTTTCCTAAAAACTATCTTATTACTAAGATCTTCTCTGGATCTTCGTCTTTTCTTCCAACCTGCATAACAAAAACACTAAGAAAGAGAGAACGGGTTAGGAGTAGAAATGTAGCATTTCACTTGGGGAAATGCAATGTTCAGTTTTTATGTAAGTTTAACACATGGAAAGCTGGAGAGCATGCTGAGAGTTTTCTTGCCTGAGGACCAGGGTAGCCACCAACGGGCCAGCCAAGGGGCCAGTTCACATCCTTCTGGAGGAGAGTGTACTCCTGCTCAATTCCATACCTGTTTGGGTTCAGAGATAGGCCTAATCAGTGCTAATCTATATTGTATAACTTATTATGTTCACACGTGTGTATGTGTGTTAAGACACAAGAGCGCTACTACAACTTTTATATGAAACACTGCAACAACAAAAAACTTGAAATGTCGACAGAGGTATTCGTACCATGTCTCCTCAGCTGCAACGTTCGAGGTGTTGAAGATCTTGGCAGCATTGTGCCTCTTCTTGGTGGGGATTGGAACACCTTGTGGTGTGTAGCAGTCGCACATAACCTACAAGGAGTAATAAATAGGAAAAGATCAACATACCAACGACTTTGCGCCAAATACAGTAGAAACTTGGCCTCTGATTTAGTTGAAGCTTTTTTTTCTCGGTTCAAGTATTTAAGATTTGTGTTAATCAAACAGTTGTCTGAAAGGCCAAGTTGTTTCTCTGAAGAGACAGTCTCATAAGAAATTAATTATGAGCCAAGTAGGTCAACTAGTGGAATTTTAGGGTGTTTACACAACAGGGGGCAAACACCTGGTTATTTTGTAAGCAAACAAGGAAAGTAGAAATACTGTAAGTAAAATGCTATACCAAAGCTTCAGTCAATTATGTTCGAGAGAGGCCACAAAAGGTGCAGTGTTTCCGCATGAGATAAAAATAGATGACGCGGACTTAGGTGTAGAAAATTACCACCCTCCAAAACAAACGACAGACCTTTTATATGCAACAAAGTAAAGAAGTTTACAAATTAACAGCTTGTCTGAATCTATTTCTAATGTGAGAAAGTAGGTTACTGAAATAACTTACATGCAGTTTATCAATAGGAACAGACATAAACAAGGTGACACATCCGTATTAAACTTGGGTAGTAGCAACTTGGTTTCAGGGGCAACGGTATATATATATTATTGGTGAATAGTGAAGAAAATAATACCACTCTTACCCACCCCTCAAGGGAAGATTAATTATCACATTCACCATTGTCAGTCACAACTGCTAATGAGCACAAAAATGCAACTAAAGCCTAATAAAGAACATTCACATTTCTGTACTGAATGATCATGCTGCATATGAGCCAAGCACATAAGAATCATTATGCGAACTGCATATGCCATGTCTAAAAGAAGAATTGCTCTTTGCGTAGTAGAAATTAAATCAATAGTTTGGAGAGAACTATACAGAAATAACAAAAATATTAGGGAGATGTTGCTGCTAGTTGCGTGCAGCTACGTGCTTTGCCTCATGCAAAGAAAGTAGAACATTGTGTTTACCAACTGCAAATATTTGTGGTTGTTCTTCCATTAGCAATGGTATCTACTTGGCAACAACAAAAGGATGAAATTTAGCTACATAAATATTTGGTGTTTCTCCAAATTCTAAAGATGAAATAACTGAACATTGAAAGAACAGTAAAATATATACAAAGCAAGGATACACAAGCACACACAGCACACGCGCATGTAGGCAGAACTGGCCCAGCCATGGCCGCCGCGACATGGATTCCTCACTGCCGCCGCCGCGACATACATGGATCAGAGGTAGATGCATAGGAGAGGAGTGCATAGGGAGAGGAGTCAAGGGTTGGTACCATGGGCGTACGTGCGGGCCTGCAGCCGTCAAGGCGGGAGGCAAGTTGAAGGGCTCGGGGGTAGGGTGGGGGCGTCTCTCTCTATGCTCGGCCCTGGTAGCTGCACGGCGCCGGAGATCTCGTGTATGGGCTGCAGCACGACCCTGGTGGCCGATGGGCTTGGCCGGCGCTGCTCCGGCGAGGGGCATCACTCCGGCGAGGAGGAGGCCCGTGCGGCGAGGGGGAGGCCGGATCCGGAGTGGCCGGACCTCCCGCGGCCGGATCCGGGCGCGAGGCAGCGTGGGGCGGCGACGACGACGCGGGGACGCGGGCGGGGCGCAGAGGAGCTCGGTGCTCGGCTCCCATGGCGGCGGCGGATCTCGAGGTTGGGGCGACGGGCAACGAGGCTTCCGCGGCGGGGCCGCGAGCTTGTGGGGAGGTGGCGGCGCACGACGCGACGCAGGCGGTAGCGCGAGGCGGCGGGGCTCCTGGGTTCCGGTGAGGTGGCGGCGCGCACCGACGGGCGGAGGCAAGGTGGCGCAGCGGCACGGGGTCGAGGGAGGCGGGGTCGGGTGGCGCTCGGCTGTGGGGCAGGGGCGGAGAGAGAGGGGATAGAGATTGAGGAGGTGGGGGCAACGGTTTTCTTTTTACCCGAAAAAAAGATAGCCACCCTCTTTGCCGTCCGCTGGCACCTCTTTGCCGTCCGCTGGCACCTCTTTGCCGTCCGCTGGCAGATGGCAAAGATTCTTTGCCATCTGCCAGCAGACGGCAAAGAAATGACAGATGTCAAAGACCTTCTTTGTCGCCTGCATGTTCTTTGTCGTCTGTTGTTTGGTAGCTGATGGCAAAGACCTTCTTTGTCGTCCGCAAGCAGACGGCAAAGAACTGGCAGACGGCAAAATCCCTGATTCCAGTAGTGAAAGTTCATTGTACGGTAAGAAGTGACTACGATACTCTCATGGTCTAAGAAACTAAATCACACGTTAACACTCCGTGTTATAATGATTGACTTATGACGATATTATCTCAAAGTATAACAAACAAGTTTGGATCGATTCAATATGATCGTTCCTCTAACGTCATATTCTCAATGTTGTTTTGAGACTATCGTTACACTTAACGATATCTCAAGATTCGGAAAATGTGATTACTTAACAACACTTAAGCTAGTCTTAGAGGCGATACTAGGAATCTATTTTTTTACCGATTGTGATCCCACATGTGCATATGAGTTTTTCACTAAATCACATATTCTAGGATCATAGAAGTTATAACATAGAATATAAAACTGTTAATTATGAACAGAGAATATAATAATACAATATTATTGCCGCTAGGGCATATTTCCAACAAATAGGTACAAAGTTACAAGGCCGTTTAGCCCATTACGGCACACACATGCCCAACTCTTCAGAAGAGCATCCTCTAGTGACTCCTTGCTATTTATACCGCATCAACCAGTGATGAAGAAGATCTATCTGCCTATATTCTCTACCTTGCCTTCTTGATAACTAAAGCAGGAAAAAATATCTCGTCTTCTCATTATCTCAACAATATGTAATGTGCAGAATAACACTAATAGTTCAATCACCACGGGATGAGGGGTGGTCACAGTACACCAATCTGTTGAATTAAGCAATGAGTGACACAATCAGCCAATCAAGCATCGGGAGGGGTGGCGTTGGGACGACTTTACAGTTACGTTTAAGCGGTGGCAGAGAGGATTGAAGATGAAAAAATTGGCACTATACCGCCTGCTGGAGTCGAGGTTGCTTCGTTGTAGCACAGTCTCGCCATTGCCCGGGGCCGCCACCTGGTCTCGTCAATGGATTACATGATGAGGCCGCGAGGGGGGACATTATTCCAACTGTCGGAGGCGAGAGTGCATCGACACATCCTGCACCCTTGCTTGCTTAGGATGGGCCCTATCTCTGATGAGGAATAGATGAAGGTTGTGGGGAGTCAGGAATGGGACGCTGTAATGGGTTCAAGCTAAAATAATGGCGGTGACTATGCCATTGTTGGTTGACAGGTTTTGATTTATTTTCATAGTTGACAGGTTGACATGCCGGTTGTGTATAAGGTCATCTCCTATTCGGCGCTTATGGCGCGCTATTTGTAGGAAGCGCTCATGTATGTTCTGCATGGCCCCAATATAAGTTTGGCCCCGGTCTCTGAATCTGCGAGAAACTTTTGATTCATTTTTTTTACCCAGTCCATTTTCTCGAAACTTCCAGACTGTTTTTTCAGCCTATTTTTCATATGTGTTTTGGCCAGGGTTTTTTCGTTTTTTACTTTTTTGTCTTTAAAAAAATTAATGGTCTTTTTTCGAATTTTTAAACATTTTTTAGAATTAGTGCACTTTTTAAAAATTCATGATCTTTTTTAACTTCTAGAAAAAAATTAAATGCACGAACTTTCTCTTCTTCGCAAACCTTTTTTAACTTTGTGAAGTTTTTCAAGCGTGCAATCCTTTTTCAAGATCGTTAAATTTTCCCAGATTAGCTGATTTATAATTTCGTGATTCTTTATCAATTTAAATCTTTTACTAAATTCATGAACCTTTTCAAATTCATGAACATTTTTTCACATGCATGATTTTTTTCAAATTCCGGGAAACTTTCCAAAATTTTAAACCTTTTTCAAAATTCACTATTTTCTTTACCATTTAAAAAAATAACCGAGAAAACTGGACACTTGTTACTTGATAAAAATACTGGACACTTGATAAAAATAACAAGCGAGTCGAAGCTAGCTATAAAAAAGCAGCGAGGCTAAGCAAGTCCTCTGCTAAGCGAGCAAAGGAAGAAACAAACAAGGAGGCTGCTGAGCGAGCGGAGGGCAATGTACTGGGCCAAATCCCGCGTGGACGCCCCTATGCGCTGCTGCGCCAACTGGCGCACAAGGCGTCGAAGAGGGAAAATCATACGAAATGATTTGTTAGTTAAGGATTACACCTTGCAAAGGTCACTTTTACCTTCTCAGACACAGACAAATGGCACACGTAGAATATTTTTTCAAAACGTTCCATCTCTTAAACCGTGCATCCAAATCCCGAACCATTTTAACCGTTGTATTTCTCGCGTCGAGATCTTCGAGATTGGATTCCATGTTAATAGATTTCGACGAAACTTTTCACACAAAAAAACCCTAGGAAAAGTCGAAGAGAAAAACTGAGCCGGAAGCACAATATTTTTTCTTCATTTTATTCCGTTTTCGAGAAGCACAGTTATGATTCTCACGGAAGCAAATCTATGCATCCACGAGAAGCAAATCTGTGTTCCTCGTGGAAGCACAAATTTTCTTTCCTTTCTAAGAAGCACAATCGCGGAAGCAAATTTACGCCTTATGTGCTTCTTCTGGAAGCACATTTTTTTCCATTCAAATAAGCACAGAGCAAATCTATGCCTCCATGAGAAGCAAATATGTGCTTCTCGTAGAAGCTAATTTTTTTCACTTTCCGAGCTGTGCTTCTCGCGAAAGCAAATCCGTGTTTCTTGTGGAAGCACAATTTTTTGCAAAAAAAAAATCATGATTTTTTCTGCAAAGCGTAGGGAAACCTGGGCAAAAACCTAAAAGCCTAAAAAGCACAAAAAAAAGTCTAAAACCCAAAAACGAGTAAAAAGTAAAAAAAAACAAGGAGCATCCAACACGTGACATGTGGCAGCGCCTGCACGCACCACTTGGCATATCTAAGTGCACTAAAAGTGACCTCTGAAGTCCCCCGCAAGTGGTAATCTCCCGTTAGTTGCTCTCATCCTACGAAATTACTAATTAGCTCAGTTATAGCGAGAAATGGATTGTAATCGCATAAAGGGAGCTAGTAAAAGGTCGGCACAGTTACTTCTTCACTACATTAGTTAGTTTGCTACGGTGGCTCATTGTTTGTATTTTTTCCTTTTTTGTTTTTTTAACATTATTTACAATTTTGAAATGAAAAGCACCATATTTTCTTAAAAAACTTAAATCAAGAATTTCAAAAATATCAACGTCGTAATTTTTTTGTTAGCATGACTAAAAAAATGTTGATAGATCTAGAAAATATTTGTGACATTTCGAAAATGTTCACAGATATAAAAAAATGTTTATGCAATGTATAAAAAATGTTCATATAATTCAAAAATGTTAAACGTGTACGAAAAATGTTGAAGATATATAAGAAAACTGTATGATGCATAAGAAAAAAATTAAATATAAAAAATATTTTTTAAAATGTTAATCATATATAAAAAATTGACATCAAAACATTTTTTTTATTTTGATGTTTTGATGTCACAAATATATGTTTTGATGTCAATTATTTTCATACACATTTGTACATTTTTATATACATCTGTGAACATTTTCACCATCGGATTAGTCGCGTCGAGATCTTCAAAAATAGATCTCATGTTGATAGGTTTCGACGAACCTTTTTTTAAGTAATCTAGACAAAAAAACTGAACCAGAAGCACGTATTTTCCTTTCCGACCGTGCCTCTCACGGAAGCAAATCCGTACCTCCACGGCAAATAAATCCATGCCTCTCACAGAAGAGAAAAAACATCGCGTTTTTTCCCTTTTCAAGAGGCACGGCCTTGCCTCTCCCAGAAGTAAATCCGTGCCTCCACGAGAAGTAAATCGTGTCTCTCACGGAAGGGAAATAAAAAGAGAACACATTTTTTCCCCTTTTGCGAGAGAGAGAGAGGCACGGCCGTTGAGAGCACTCCTAGTGGTGCGCTCCCAGCCCACCCCACCCCAAGTAACCCTTCGGAGGGCTCCCGTGTAAATGACGCCCGCAATGCTGATGGCATCCCTGCCGGCGCCCCTGTTTGGGCTGGCACATGGCGACCTTCACTGAAGTTGTTTCTTTTCTTTTCCTATTTTTATATACTTTTCGTTTTTCTTTTTCTACTTTCCAACTTTTCTTTCTTTTTTCATGTGTATTATACAAAAGTTCATTGTGTATTAAGAGTTCACCATGCACTATAAAATATGCATTCTATTTTAAGAAAAATTTCAGATACCACGAATGTTCACCGTGCATTTGAAATTTGCTAAACATATATTACAAAAATTTAAATGTGTATTCAGAAATTGTTCAAGTACATTGCAAAAATGTCAATGCGTATTTAAAAATCAACTGGCCTATATATTCATATTTAAAAAATGTTAGAAATAAAAACCGAGCAAAAAAGGGGTGATAATGTGAACCGGATGCTACAGTACCGTTTTGCTGCAGTGAGTCGGACACTACAGTGACGAACCACTACCGTGATGAGTCTACACATTGTATGGAAAAAATAGACGTCGAAACACATATTCAAAAATGTTAATTATGTATTTATAAAATGTTAAACTAATATAAAAAATGTTACTGGTGTTTATAAAAAATGTACGATGTGTAAGGAAAAATGTGGACACAAAAAATATACTCCCCCCGTCCCAAAAAATGTGGACACTTATTTTGTGATGGAGGTAGTATGTTTAAAAAGAATTCAGTCATATATTTAAAAATGTTAAACCTATATAGGAATAATATTGTTGATGGATACAAAAAAAATATAATGTGTATGAAAAAAAGAGACATAACAATATATGTTTTAAAAAATGTTAACCATGTATTTTTTAAAATACTGGTATTTAATAAAATTTAAATACTATATGTAAAAATGGAAAAGCTAAATATAGGTCCTGTCACTCTTGTGTATAAGGCACTTCTCTTGCCAGGGGAGGCCGAAGAATGTCCAGATTGTGAATGTATGGGCCGAGACAAAGGCTAAGAGAAATGCCTCCTTCTTTGGTCCAAAAACAAATTTCTTCGTTCTCGAGGTAACCTTCCGAAGTTATACATGATTGTCTGAAAAACATGATTGTCTAAAAAAAAGTTACTTTTAAAATTGAACTTTGATTATTAATTTAATTAATAAAACATGTGTCAATGGTATAATTTTTATCACGCATAACCCGCATTGGTTGGTCAAATTGATGATCGAAGTTAAATTTTCAAATGCGTGCATGATTTATTCATTAGATGAAGGGAGTATGTGCTAAAAAATACAGTTTATGTTAGAGAGATAAATTGTGCAGCTCATGTCATAGGCGGCTGCATAGGCGACTAGGAAACCCTAGCCGCCACCCATGTTCTCTCCCTCTCGCCGCCGTCTAGGAACGTCACCGGGCGAATCCCGCGTGGCGTCGGCGGGGAGCTCTTTTTCGGGGACATCCCATTGTGGAGGATTGGGGGTTGTTATGACGTGGCTAAGGAGATGCGGTTTCGAGTGATCTGCATGAGGCCGTGCTCGACGGCGATGTTAGTGAAGCTGACGGTGGCTGACGGGATCTAGCGCGACAATCTTCAATAGCGAGCTGCCTTGGCTAGGTTACCTGAAAGAGGGCGTCGTCAAACAGGTTTGGGCACCGACAAGCTAGGCATCATATGCATGCCTGTCGTGCAACAACATGGGTGATTTTTTTTCCAGACTTTGTTTAGAAAGTCTTCGTGCTTGGTTTGGGGAAGAGAGGAGGGGGCAATGTCCCAGTGTAGGAATAATGTTCTCCCCGCTCTTTCCCTATTATGTTGGTGTTCTTCCGCCGACGGAGGGTGTGCGGAGCCGTGTCTTCGACGGGTCCTCCGGTATTTGGTCGGTTTAGGTTTTCGGTGGATCCGTCTGAATTCAGCCAACTTGCATGGTCTTTGGAGTTTCTACAGGCCCTTGTTTGTGTTTTCTTCTCGGGGCGGTGATTTGCTTCACAGATCGCGGCCGCCTGTGTTTTTTGGTCTGCATCGATGACTTTCCGAACACTCCTTCTACAAGATCCAGGGTTTATTAAAGTTAGCTTCGTCGAGGCGGAGGTCTAGGGGCGGCATCGAGCTATACTCACGGCACCAAGAATGCATTTTCTTTTAGTAAGGGCTAAAATCACTTTTTTACCCCGTATTGTAGTGTGGATCTTGAAAGATAGGAAAGATCTCCTTTCAAGATGTACATACGACTTTCATCAAATACGCCTCCCCGTCGAGGAGGCCTGAAAGGTGGTGATTTACCCTATGGCAGATCTCAGCGGTTCGAGTCTACTTATCTCCAGCCTGTGAACTTAGCGAAAACTATGATAGCAATGGCACCAAATTTTGCCAATCCAACAGTTCGATCTATGATTTCACATTCATCGACGTTGATAAAATGCTCAGGACACGTGATCGATGGATGCTGGAGGAAGAAGACTTCAACACTTCCAAGTATTTGATTACAATTTTATCTTTTTGTGCAGATGTGAATGTAAGAACTCGTGATACTTAATATCTGGCTTTACGCCTTTTCACAAAAGACAAAAAGAATTGTGCAGCTCATATCCTAGCTCATAGTGTCTTGCTCCTCCCGACCTCATATAATATATGTTTTTGTGAATTCTCACATATAATAGTACTTTACTCTCCTCAATGAAAGAAATGGCTGCGCTCCTGTAGGTTGCTGGAGAAGACATTTAATAAGTGTAACAAAATACTAAAATTGCTTTTGGAGCTCGGCCTCCAAATTCCAAGTTCAAATTTCATCAAATTTCATGTTTTTACGTTTCAAAAGATTTAAAAAAATAAAGATATGCATGAAAGCATAACACAAATGTGTGTAAATTTTCAGGGCAAAATACGTTGAAATAAGGGATGTGCAAAAAACAAACTGAGACTGTTTAACACATGATACTATTCATCCTTCCATGTTATGAATTTGTCTTTTTTTACAGATCGCATTTCAAGGCACTTCATGCTTAAAATTTACACACATACACATAACATCCTTGTTTACCTTCATAATTTGTTTCAGATTTTTTTGAAAGCGAAAAGTTTGATTTTTGATTTTTTTTTTAAATCGAGCTCCGGTGAGCTCGGTCACCAGAACGACGGAGGAAAACGTAAGACACTGATTAAATCAAGAAGTTGAGGACTCTGTGTCTCCGTGACCGGATCACGGGCACTCACAAGCACTCGACAGCTGCTCCTTCTATATGCCTAATTTTTTATTTTATTTGCGGGAATGCCATATGCTTATATATGATATGTGTACATGTGACTAAACTAAGCTCTCTTATTGTTGTACGATTAGCAAGTCTGAGCTAACCATCTCTTTCTCGGCCATGCTTTGCTTCCAACTTTCCCTTCTCCCGATAAAGAACACACGCACTCCCTGCTGCTTTGTGCGTTCCCTCTGCCTGTTGCCCCCATCGAAACGGGCTTTGCGTTGCCCGCAAGGCTTCCACCCGTTTCGATTCCATTTCGACAACAAGACAAAGTCGCCCTGCATCTGCTAAGTATGCAGGCCTGCAAGTGTGTCCACTGAGCAGAACCAGGACACTGCTAACCCAGTTAATTAGGCTACCTGCAGCGACACTGCAAGAAAGAAAAGGGGGCTAGGAATTAGGGAGCAATCAGAATCAATCATCAACCAAAATATTGCCGACACAGAAGCATCTGCGAGTTCCATCACCCAGCGCACGTTCACTGTGACCAACGAACGATTCTTTCTTTTGTCCTGAAAGATTATTGTTAGTCTGTGTGTACAGGTTGTTAATTAGCTCTGCTCACTGCTTGATATAACAGTATACTTAAACAATAATAATCTCTTGGTGATGGGCTAATTGGCTATTTGTCTATCCTGTCAGCGATGACTATTTAAACCGTCTGCCAGGAGGAGCAAATGCGGCGGGTGTCAGGGGTGAGTCACCCTGCGATTTGGGCCGTTCCGTCCTGAAGAGGGCAAAGCGGATGGTGATCTAGCTAGGTAGTTGCGGTTTGTGGGGGGAGTAACCTCGATTCCAAACTACTACTGCATGATCATATTCATACGTGGGTTTGGACATGCTTCGTTTTCGGTATTAGGCAGTGCGTTTCTTTCACCGTTTGATCAAGTAAAGCAGGGAGATGCTGCGTCTAATGGCGCATTTGAGTTTGACAGGCACGATACGGCCAGCAGTACAATGTCCAGGGTTCAACTGACGTGCACACATCAGCATATAGTCAAACTATGTGATGTATATATGTACCGCGAGTGAAGGACTGGGCCGCATCTGTCGGTCGTAACAGCAGTTCATTTATGGGCATGTACAATGATTGATAAGATAGTCTTATCTTAAGTCTTGCATGTAATTTAGATATGACAAAAAATATGTCTATAATGGGTCATCTCTTAAGCTTATTTTCAATAACTAGTCATTCCTAAAAACGTGGTGAGATATATTGTGCTAAGAGATCATCTCTTGTCTTCTCTTAAATAAGAGAAGACAAGCCTTTTCTTATGAGTTCTCTCTCCTTCACATCATCATTTATTCTACATGGCACTCTCAAGATAGTATCATTGTACATGCCCTAAGAAGAAGGTCAGCTGTTGATGGTCAATGGGAATTTCAACTTCTACAAGAATTTGCTTGTTGGAAAATGGAACTAGATGCTTAAGTTTGCCGGTAAAAAACTGACTCAATACTTGTCAAAGTTCAAAATTCAGTGTGGGGCATGTTCGGAAACCTAATCCTAAAATGAAAAGCCCGATCCCAAGTTCCCAGCCCGGTTCAAAGCCTGGAAAGCAAGTAATCCTCCATGAATAAGTGTACATCTACATTTCAAAGTTAAAGTTTTAAAACTCTTCTCAATTTTATAGAGAAAAGTAGCAGCACTTTACGACACTAAATTAGTACCACTAAATTCGTTTTGAAATACATTTTCATTAACATACCAATTTGATGTCATATATGCTATTACTCATTTTTATAAAGCTGGTCATTTTAAAAAAATTGACTTAGGACAAAACGTAGAAGTACACTTATTCACAACATATACTTGAAAGTTCAATACATTAATCTTTTGAATAAAAAGTTCAACACTAGCAATTTTATTAATATAAGAGAACATGAAAAGGTGTGCCGAATTTATGTACACATGAAAAAAATAAAGGATTGTATGTCAGCGGCCAATACCAACCCAACTTTTTTAACACAGTACAAACTTAGACGCTCATACTCTCACCTCTATGAACACGCACGCACACCCTACCCCTATGAGCATCTCCAAGAGACTGAGCCGGCACATTATCTTGAGATTGATAAAATCACGGCATACGCCTTTGTAGTTGACGAGAATGTCTCCTTCCATCGGACGCACATCGCCGAAAAGCCTAAAATAAATCCAGAAAAGTGCAACCACCAATGACAAATTTAGGTCTTAAACCCTGATAGGTTGGTTCCACCACAAAGAACCAAAACATCTGAGCTACGCTCAATTTGCATACGAAGCCCAACTTATCAAAGGTCCTTCACAAAAAAAGCGAGTCAGCTGAGGCCTCCCAAAAAATCGGCCCCAATATTGCTCTTGGCGACTCGGGCAACGCCTCTAGGTCGGAGCCACCAGCTCCCTCTCCACAATGCATCCTCCCCTCGTCGATGCTTGTGTGCCCCTCGACAAAGCCCTCACAATGGGTGGCGGCGAGGCGGCGTGTTGGATTCTTCTGATCTCGGCAACAACCATCATGGTTGCACATTTGAAGGCAGTGGCAATTCTGGTGGGTCTGTGCGGTGCTAAGGTAGGGGGCCTGGAGGAGGCTTTGCCGAATGTGGTAGGCGGGCCTATGTGCGGCTGCCCGTCAAGAGGCAAGGCGACAAGAGTGATCGAGGCTGGCATAATTGATGCTCTTTGAGATCTGGTTTAGATAGCGAAAATTCCCTACCTTTTTCTTAGGGGGTGAGTTTGAGTTATCGAACCCACGAGAGGATGTGCACTATAACAAAGGCTCTCACAAGTTATTGTTAGCGAATTAAATTTCAGCTTTTTAATTGGACCTTCAACAACTTTTAGGGGGTGTAAACACTAGTATTAAAACAGGCATGTGTATGAGGTCTTACTCTCACAACCTTATATTTGCGCTCGGGGTCTTAATGATATTAATTTGTGCTCTGGAAGACAACCTTTATGATGTGCTTGCGATGCGAAGATGTGAGGATGTGTATATTCGGCCGATCTGGCTGAGATATTCGGCAATCTCAGGAAGTTCAACATGAGGCTTAATCCCAAGATGTGCATATTCGCGGTCCTGGCGGGAAAGCTACTCAGTTATATCGTTTTGAGTGCGGAATTGAAGGCAACCCTGATAAAATTGAGGCCATACTCAAAATGGATCATCGAGTGCGTAAAGGATGTTCAAAGGCTTACCGAGTGTGTTGCGGGTCTCGGTCATTTCATATCGTGGCTCAGGGAAATAATGTCCCATTAGCTCGATAGCTCGACATGACATAATATGCATAATAATACTATTATATGTTTGAAAACGAGGATAGTTTATTACCATATATCCTTTATATGTGATAAGCAAACATGGAAGATTAATCAAGTGCATAGAAAGATTAGGCCTTAATATAATATGTGGTGAGGTCCTGTGGTTATTGGCCAAAGTTTGAAAGAACCGCATAAATCATTCAAACTACTTTGAAGAAAAAATATATTATATTTTTATTCTAATAGTTTTTTGTAGTGTTTTCTTTGTTGTGGTGGTCTCCTACTCGAAGAAATCGCCCTAGACCAGGGGCAGATCTAGTGGGGAGAGGAGTGCCAACCCTCTAAAATTGCGAAATAATTTTTCTTTTATATTTAAAACTAAATATCTAACAAGTCATGCAATTTAAATATAATTTGTCGAGATTAGGATGATGTTTAGATCAAATTATACTATGTGTAGTGTAACTTTTCATAGGTTTTGAATTGTGGCACCCCTAAATATGATATTCTAGGTCCACCACTGCCTTAGATTGTAGAGCTCGAGGTCAACTTGAGATCGTTACAAGCTGAGTACAAGCCATTTATGCGACTTGGCCTTGAACTCTAACCTGTTTGAGCTCATTCGAATTTTAGCATGGGCCTAGTCTAACTCGCTCTAGCTCGACTCATTTTGCAGCGTTAGTTGCGTACTCAAGATGATGTGAATATCTTGAAATGTAAAAGATTGACCCTTTTTTTATGGATGCCCTTGTATGACATTCCAAAGGATAAGGTATTTTTCATAAAACAAATGAAAGGCTAAACCTAACAGCATTATCGTTCAGGCGGGATTGGCCCCCGACTTGTGTCATGGCATAATCTTTTATCCTGGCTGGATTCGATTAACCTGACACAAGCCCGGGATGTGTTTCGCTAGAACCTTACTACATCAGGGTCTTTCACTGTAGACTCTATGTACCGTGCGCTCACACATTCTGAGGTGCCAGTGAGTAATAACCAAAAAAATTGGAACTAAAAGTGAAAAATTTCATGTGGTATCTTCATAGGGGAGTTGTGTTAACCAAAAACGACCTCGCAAGGCGCAACTGGCAAGGGAGTAAGAAGTGTTGTTTTTGTACTCATGACGAGACAATCAAACAACTCCTTTTTCCAATGCAAGTTTGCACATTCTACGTGGTCAGTCATCCGAACAGCGTTGAATTTGTATCCACCCAAAAACGTTGCCAATATTTTTTATCATTGGTTGAACGGTATTTCAAATAGGTTCAAAACGTTAATAAGGATGGGAGTGTATGCCTGAATTTGGTCGCTTTGGCTACGTAGAAACGATTTGGCTTTTCATGAAAAAATGCATCTCCTCTGTAGGTTATTTTCCGGTGTACGCATTTGTTACGTATGTGGTCTATGTTACAACGACAGGAAGACCAACCACTGTTTAAGGCGATGTGTATGTGATTGGAGCAGGTGGCTACGGAGGGTTTTTCTCAACATGGGTGAGAACATAACCTTTGGATAGATCCACCACCTCCTTCGACATAGGCATAGTGTCGGTCTAGATGACTCTCCTATTGCCGATTTGTCGGTTTTTATTTCATGAATTTTTGTCAGACTTTTATATTAGACTGTGTGCATCCTAATTATGTAGAGGCCGGGTGTTACTCGTAATGCTTTGTATCCACTTGACGCTATATTCTAAGATATAAAATCGCCCTTTATCGAAAAAAACAGCACTAGTGTCTAATTAAGGATGATTCTATAACTATTTGTCAACTCATTTATCCTCTCATTTTTTACGCTCTCCTCTTCCGAGTCTTCTCCCTTGAGACGGGTTCATTGCACGGCGGTGCCATCCATAGGACGAATTGATTTTTTGCTTGAACGGCTATACATACAACGGATTGCTTTGCATCGTCAACTCTCCACATGCAGTTTAATTTCCCTGAACGTGTTTGTCCATCCTTTTATTAATTGCTCAACGCAACGTCTAGTCTAGAGAGAAAACCGTCTAAATCGCACATTGACGCTCCTTCGACCGATCGGTTCCAGACATCCGCTGCAATACATATAGACAAAAAATAAAATAGTGTAAGAAAAACTTGAGCCAACGTCTAAAACTCTTCTTCAAGGACCACTCCAATCTTGAAAATAAATAAACTTGAGCCAACAATAATTTTAAAAACCAGCACAAGGCCCAGATCACCTCCTCCCTACCCCTTGACCTATGGCGAATATATCAAATCGAAAACCTTAGCCGGCCGGCGGATATCACATCATTTCAACCAAACGGGAATTTCACAGCTCACTCTTGTGACCCATATGCGCAAAGATCATGCGTGTCCGATCCAGGTCACTTCTTCACGTGGACGCGCCGCGCCGGGGATGTGCTGTGCCTGTGCGCCACCGGTGCGCGGCATCCCAGCGAGAGATAGCGAAGCCACCGCCATGGAACGGGAAGCGAGCACGCCGAAAGAATTCGGAGGCGGAGAGGGGCCATTGCTGTCGCTTCATTATAGGTCGCGGATTCAGGTCTAGATTAGGTGAGCAGCTAAGGAGTGGCTAACATTTTATGGGGCTAGCTCATCGACGAAACAAGTCAAAAGGTCGACCTAGTTTGTTTCCAGAAAAAAAGGTCGACCTAGCTAGCTTTTATCTCCCCTTGGTCCTTGGAGTTGTACCAACTCTGATCAGCAAACTGTTTGATAATTGGCCTCTCTTTTTTACCTTTCTTTTTTTGTTACCGTAATCACGTCATAATAGTACATTTATAATTCAATTTTGAACGGTTAGTGCTACTATCCCGAGTGAGAGACATACTAAGTATAGAATTCAAAACAATTGAAATGCCCGTTTAAAAAAAGGACAATTGAAATGAAAGTCTAATAAACATGGACGGGGACTCCAACTGGATTAACTAATCAGGATGAGGACAGGAGAAACTCACGAAGAATGGGGGCCGGAGAATCTCACGAAGCATTTCCAGCAGGAGGTGGCCGAAGCAGAAAAAAAAAAAGACGGGGCTTTTCAGCTGTATGCCAGGTGAGAAGCGACGTACGCTGCTGGCCGAGCAGCGCATGCTGACCAGTCTAGCTCTTCACTTCCTGTAATTCTCCTTGCTACTCATCACGAATATTACTCCCTTCATTAGTGCAGTGCATATAGAATTTTTTTTTAAATTCAACCAAGTTCTAACATAAACCCTTCGATCCATAATAATTATCGATGATTTTGTACTCCCTCCCTAGAGAATGTCATCCTGATTTAGTGATCTAAACGCTTTTTATGATGTGCATAGATTACCTTGGTCTTCCAGCCTACAAACCACGTTTCATTTGATTAGTCTGTATATTCTTTTTTCACTATCTCCTTGTTAAAAGAATCTAGACTTGAAATAATCCAGTCTTTGCAAGACCTTTCGTGAGTTGGAAAAAATAAATCATATGAAGAATCATAATTGTGAGGGCAGAATTGATCAAGACTAGCCGTCCTCCAACAAAGAGCAACTTCCCTGTTCAACCGTTCAACCGTTTTTCTAAGCGTTCTTCTACATGTTTTTACTCTGCATTAATGAGACGCCGATAATGAATCAAAATTCCCAAATATTTAATTGAGAACTGGCCTTGCGCACAACCAAACAAGTCAGCGTAATCAGCCGCCGCCTCAGATGCTTCTCCAAAGCAGAAAAATTCGCTTTTATGTAACATAATTTTAAGACCATGCATTTGCTCAAATGCTAAAACCAAAAGCTTCAGGTTTCGATCCTTTTCCAGGTCATGTTTCATAAAAATAATTGTATCATCGGCATATTGCAGAATAAGAGGTCACGAACCACAAGATGTGGAACTACTCCTGCAATCCGACCGTCCTGCTTGGTGCGCTCAATCGAAATAATCAACATGTCTGCAACAATGCTAAATAACATCGAAGACATGGGGTCACCCTGACGTGGTCCTTTTTGTCTGAAAGTAATGGCCTACATAACAAAATTTGATTGTCACACTACCTCCAGTAACAAAATTTTGATCCACTGACCCTATTTATCGAAGAAACCTTTCATTCTCAGGGTCTGTTGAAGGAGTGACCATTTGAGCTTGTCATAGGCCTCCTCAAAGTCAATCTTGCAAACTACTACACTCATGTTTTTCCGGTGCATCCCTTGAACGGTCTCATGTAGGATTACTACTCCATAAAGTACATTCTTCCTTGCATGAAACTCATTTGAGATAGCCGGACAATATGGTCAGCGACCGTGTTGAGCCTATTAGAGCATCTACAACCGTGATGGGCAAATCCGGCCCCTCAAACGCCCGCGAACGCGCCCGGGCGCGTCCGCGGACACTGACTGGTCACCCCAAATAATGCAATCCACATCCGGACACCTCAATTATCATATTTCAAATCCATACAAACTCATGCAATTACGTCGATGCATTACACACATCGTCCGACTACTCCATCACAACTAACATGCCATCGGGCTACCAAAATTTGGCATGTTTGGCTATGGTGGAGATCATCCAACGTTGCCCTTGCCCTTCCTGGTGCCCTTGCCGTCCTTCCTGTGAAAGTACCGGTCGAAGATGCAGTGGGATCGAGCCAGATCTGCTCGTCGCCGGAGCTGTCCTCGCCGTCGCTATCTTCCTTCTCCTCCTTCAATGGCAGTCCGACCATGGCACAGACCGCCCAATTCTGCTCCCGGGCGAGGGCGCACATGTTCCTCCCCTGTCGTTTCTTCACAATGCGGGCGTGGATGACTTCCTCCTCTATGAACGACCGCGCTGCCGCATCAGCCGCCTTCGCGGCCGCCATTTTCGCCGTGATACAGGCCTCGGCGGCCCTTATCCTCTCCTTCCCACGGTGGGCTGCCCGTTCCCGGTGGGACTCATAGTCTGCCGGACCGGTGATGGGGAAGGAGATATTTTCCGGCTACCGGGACCGCGATGATCCAGCCCCAAAGGACCCCGAGCGCCCGTTGAGCCGACGCAATGGAGTCGCGTCGGAAAGATCCGTTCGTCGGCCGGGTGCAGTCCTCCCGGGAGCGGCGGAGTGCAATGCGGACCACCATTGCCTCCTCCAACCCGCACGAGATTACACCCCAGTCGACAAATCCGGACTGGTTGGAGTCAGATCCGCTTCCTGCCATGCCGAAGACGGCCGGAAATCGCCAGAGGTGAGCTCGGGTGGTGGAGGGACTGGAGAGGTGTGGAGGAGAGAGGAGAGTGAAGTGGCTATGGTTTGGTCCGGCGAGTGGATGGGGACGAATTTATGTGGGGTCGGGTGGGCCAACATGGGCCGGGTACGATGTGGCGAACGCGCCTGGGCGCCCAATATCCGCCCCATATTTGGCTGGATATGAGGGGTGTCGGTCAGCCCGAGCGTTTGTGGCACGTTTGAGGCATCCATCTGGGTCAAAATTTCGTGACCGGACAGTGACTGGGCGGGCCGCCCGAACGTTTGAGGAGGGTTTAGGGTGCCCAGTTGTATATGCTCTTAGTAGACACTTTGGTGAAAATCTTGAAACTAACATTAAGGAGACATATGGGTCTATATTGTTGTATCCACACAACCTCCTTAATTTTTGGCAACAAAACAATTAAGCCTGGATAGGTCAAGTTAGCTGGCATGAAGACAATTGAACAATTTCAATAGGTCCGCCTTGATGACATCCCAGCAATCCTAATAGAATTCTGCTGGCAAGCCATCCGGGCCTGGGGCTTTGTTATGTTTCATTTGTAACACCACAATGCTCACCTCCTCTTAAGAGAAAGGTGACGTGAGAATATCGTTCTTTTCTGCCGTGAATTATGGAATATCATTTGTTCGGGTTGAGGGAGTCCTAGATTAGGGGGTCCTCAGGTGTCCGATCTATTCGATATGGGCCGTGAAGAGAAAGCAGAAGATTATCCCCCGTGTCCGGGTAGGACTCCTATGTGCGTGGACGGCAAGTTTGGTGTCCGGATGTACTATTTCCTTCCTCTACAAACCGACTCTGTACAACCCTAGGCCCCTCCGTTGTGTATATAAATCGGAGGGTTGGGTCCGTAGAAAGAGAGAGGAATCATAGGCTAGACTGCTAGGGTTTAGCCATTACGATCTCGAGGTAGATCAACTCTTGTAACCCTTATACACACACCGAATATAATCAAGCAGGACGTAGGGTTTTACCTCCTTTAAGAGGGCCCAAACCTGGGTAAACATCGTGTCCCTATTGTCCCTTGTTACCATCGATCCTCAGACGCACAGCTTGGGACCCCCTACCCTAGATCTGCTGGTTTTGACACCGACATTGGTGCTTTCATTGAGAGTTCCGTTGTGTTGTCGACAGAAGAATCAATGGCTCGCCTTGTCATCAACGACGATGTTGTTTCCGGGGAGACCTTTCTCCCTGGTGAACACTTTGTGTTTGGCGGCTTCGTGCTATGTGCCAACTCGACCGGTCACCTTGAGCAGGTCGACAGCTACGCCCCTAGTCACCAGATCAGGTTTGGAAGTTTGAACTACATCGCCGATATCCGAGGAGGCCTGATCTTCGAGGGGTTCACAGCCTCGGCCGCCGCTCCCCAACCACACGAAGGAGGCCCTTCAGATCCACTATCAGATCCCGTCCAGGGGTCGACGCTCATGTCTGCCTCGGCCTTAGATCCGGGGTGGACCACTTCGTCCGAAGACGGGAGCGTGAACCCCGCCGGACTCTCTCCCATCACAGAGCTTCTAGCCGGATACCCAGATGCGACCACGCCGTCGGTGGACCTGAAGTCAAACGGGACTCCCCCCGTCATCAGGAAGCCGGACACGCCTCTAGACACCAACTCCGAACTCTCGAGGTCTGCGTCCATCGGGCTCGGTCAAGTGGTTATCACCGAGCCTAGCTCCGCAGATCCTCAGGCGCCTGTCCGGCTCTCGTTCTTAAACGAAACACTGGACTTAATACAATCTCTCGCCATCATGGAAGTATCACCTCCGAACTGCGCCTAGCTTGAACTGGGGGCTCAGAGTAGGGAATTTTATGTCCCACTCACCACCCACTTAATATCCACTGTCGAGGATCTAACCGACATGCTAGACTACGCCTCTGAAGACATCGATGGCATGGATGACGATGTCGAAGCCGAACCAGGTCAAAACCCGCCCATCACTGGGCGTTGGACTGCCACTTCTACTTACGATGTATACATGGTGGATACACCTGAGAAGAAGGACGACGATGGCACTCAAGATCCAGATGAGGATAAGCCTATTGATGAACCACCAAAACGTCGGTGTCAGCGGCGCCACTCACGATCGCGTCGGGGAAGGGAAAGCAATACCGGCACCGGAGATAATGACACTCCGGACAACGCCGAAGACCACCCCGTTGAGCCTGCGTTCGAGCGGGATGAAAGGGAAGAGGGTCAATACAGCCCCGAAGTACTCGCCGATCACGAGGATTCGGAAGATAGTAACTATTACCTATCTCCGAAGAGGATGTTAGCCTCGGTGACAAAGATTTCATCGTCCCAGAGGAACCCCTCGAACAAGAACGCTTCAAGCGACGTCTCATCGCCACCGCATGGAGCCTGAAAAAGAAACAACAGCAGATTTAAGCCGAACATGGTACGCTCAATGACAGATGGACTAAGGTCCTAACTGCCGAAGAAGGATATGGCTTTGAGCGCCAAACTAAGACTTATCCCAAACGCCGGCTACTACCACAATTCGACGACGATGCCTTTGAGCCAATACCGTCAAAATACAAATCAGGCTGATCAACCGGACCGACCACCACGTGGACGGGACAAAACGACTAATTATGCCGAAAACCAGCCCGCGCCCCCTCGCCATAGAGGCAAGGAGACAGCGGCTCCGGGCTACACGTACGACCTACGTCAGGACCTGACCAATAGAGCCGGCCAGACCATACCGATCTATGGATCAAGAGGACGTGCCCCAACACGAGATGACGGCCATCAAGCCTGGCCCGACAAACCTAACCAAGTCCGGGGTCAGCACCGAACATGGATGTCATCCGAACTCCGTCGCGATGTCGCCCGGTACAGAGGTGCCGCACACCCCATGTGCTTTACCGACGAGGTAATGCAGCACCAATTTCCGGAGGGGTTCAAACCCGTCAACATCGAGCAATACGATGGAACGACGGATCCCGCCGTATGGATTGAAGATTTTCTTCTCCACATTCACATGGCTCGCGGAGATGATCTCCACGCCATTAAATACCTCCCTCTAAAGCTGAAAGAACCTGCATGGCACTGGTTGAACAGCCTCCCTCAGAACTCCATTGGAAGTTGGGAAGACTTATAGAGGATGCTTTTCGGGACAACTTTCAGGGCACTTATGTCCGGCCACCGGATGCTGATGACCTGAGTCACATAGTCCAGCGACCCGGAGAGTTAGCTCGCAAACTTTGGAATCGGTTCTTAATTAAAAAGAACCAAATCATGGGCTGTCCGGATGCCGAAGCCTTAGCAGAATTTAAGCACAGCGTCCATGACGAATGGCTCGCCCGACACCTCGGTCAGGATAAGCCGAAGACTATGGCAGCTCTTACTGCACTTATAACCCGCTTCTGCGCAGGCGAAGATAGCTGGTTGGCCCGTAGAAGCAAGAGTACCAGCGACCCCGACACTTCTGAGGCCAGGCATGTCAATGGAAGGCCACGACGTTGCAAAAACAAGCGTCGGAACAAGAACGAAGAAACAGAGGATACAACAATAAACGCCGGATTCAGTGGCTCTAAACCCGGTCAGCGGAAGAAGCCGTTCAAAGGTAATAGGGACGGTCCATCCAACCTGGACAAAATACTGGAGAGACCTTGCCAGATTCATGGCACCCCTGACAAGCCTGCCAACCACACCAACAGAAACTGCTGGGTTTTTAAACAAGCCAGTAAATTGAATGCTGAATATAAGGGGAAAGGACCTCAAAGCGAGGACGATGATGAGCCTCGCCCGCCGAACACTGGGGGACAGAAACTGTTTCCCCTCGAGGTGAAAATAGTGAACATGATCTATATCACCCACATCCCCAAGAGGGAGCGCAAACGCGCATTAAGGGACGTCTACGCCGTAGAGCCTGTCGCCCAAAAATTCAATCCATGGTTGGCTTGTCCGATCACCTTTGATCGCAGGTGAGGGAGTCCTAGATTAGGGGGTCCCCGGGCGTCCGGGCTATGTGACGTGGGTCGGACTGATGGGCTGTGAAGATACAAGACGGAAGGCTTTCCCCCGTGTCCGGATGGGACTCTCCTTTGCGTGGATGGCAAACTTGGCGTTCGGATATGAAGATTCCTTTCTCTGTAAACCGACTCTGTACAACCCTAAGCCCCTTCGGTGTCTATATAAACCGGGGGGTTTAGTCCGTAGAGGTAATTATAGTCATACATGCTAGACATCTAGGGTTTAGCCATTACGATCTCGAGGTAGATCAACTCTTGTAACCCCTATACTCATCAAAGTCAATCAAGCAGGAAGTAGGGTATTACCTCCATTAAGAGGGCCTGAACCTGGGTAAACATCGTGTCCCTGTCTCCTGTTACCTTCGATCCTCAGACGCACAGTTCGGGACCCCCTACCCGAGATCTACCGGTTTTGACACCGACATTGGTGCTTTCATTGAGAGTTCCACTGTGCCGTCGTCGAAAGGCTCGATGGCTCCATCGATCACCTACAACAATGCTGCCGTGAAGGAGGTTTTTCTCCCCGGCCAAATTTTTGTATTCGGTGGCTTCGCACTGCGGGCCAACTCGATTGGCCACCTAGAGCAGATCGACAGCTACGCCCCTGGTCATCAGATCAGTTTTGGAAATCTGAACTATGTCGCTGATATCCGAGGAGACTTGATCTTCCAAGGGTTCGCAACCCTAGCCACCGCTCTAGCCTTAGATCCGGAGCACGTCACCAGGTCTGAAGACGGGAGTTTAGAGCCCGCCGGACTCCCTGCAGCTATAGAGCTGGATACTGGAGAACCAGAGGGGATAGCATCACCGGCAGGCCTGGAGTTACGTCAGGCTTCCTCTATCATCATAAAGCCGGACTCTTCTCCGGACACTAGCGCCGAACCCTCGAAGTCCGCGTCATGTGAGCTCGGTCAGGGAACTTCTGTCCCGCCCAACTCCACGGACTCGCGCTTCCCCGTCCAAACCTTTCTCTTAAACAAGGCTTTGGACTTAATGTGATCCCTCGCCATCACAGAGGAATCACTTCTGAATTGCGCCTAGCCCGGACTAGGGGCTGAGTGTATGGAATTTTACTTCCCACCCACCACCCACTTCATAGCCACTGTCGAGGATTTAACCAACATGCTTGATTACGCCTCTAAAGACATCGACGGTATGGACGACGATGTCGGAGAGGAGCAGGCCCAAAACCTACCATCCGTCGGACGATGGACGGCCACTTCCTCATATGACGTGTACATGGTGGACACACCTAAAGAAGGCTATGGCGATGATGAGAAGGATCCAGTCGAGGAAGAACCAACTGAGATACCACCAAAGCGTCGACGTCAACGGCGCCGCTCTAAATCGCGTTGTGGAAAAGATAGCAATACCGGCACCGGGGACAATAATACTCCGGAGAACGCCGAAGACCAAGAAGCCCCCATCGAACCAACATCCGAGCAGGATGATAGGGAGGACGGGAAAGTTGACCCTGACGAGCCAGCAGGGAATGAGGACTCGGAGGATAGCAACTATCCACCACTCTCCGAGGACGACGTGAGCCTCGGCGACGAAGATTTCATCGTGCCAGAGGAACCTCTTGAACAAGAGCGCTTTAAGCGCTGGCTATAGCCACTGCAAGAAGCCTGAAAAAGAAACAGCAGCAGCTTCAAGCTGATCAAGATCTGCTCAATGACAGATGGACTAATGTCCAGGCAGCCGAGGAATACGGCCTTGAACGCCCAACTAAGAGTTACCCGAAGCGCAAGCTGCTACCAAAATTCAACGATGAGGCGCTGGAGGCCATACCGCCAGCGCGTAACGCTGCTGGCAGACCGGACCGACCACCACGTGGCCGGGACAGAGCGGCAACTCAAGCCGAACACCAGCCCGCACCACCTCACCGTAGAGGCAGAGAAACAGCGGCTCCAGAATACACCTACGACCTACGACATGACCTAGACAATAGAGCCGGTCAGACCAGATCAATCTACGGATCAAGGGGGCGTGCCCCAGCATGAGAAGATGGCCATCAGGCCTGGCGCGACAAGCACAAACTCACCCGGGCAGAAAACCGCATACGAACTTCATCCGAACCGCGTCGAGACGTTGTCCAACACAGAGGCGCCGCACACCCCCTATGCTTCACCGATTAGGTAATGGAGCACCAGTTCCCAGAAGGGTTTAAACCCGTGAACATCAAATCATACAATGGTACGACGGATCTCGCAGTCTGGATTGAAGATTTTCTTCTCCACATTCACATGGCTCGCGGCAACGATCTACATGCCATCAAATATCTCCCCCTAAAACTTAAGGGACCAGCACGGCACTGGCTAAACAGCCTTCCAAAAAACTCCATCGGCAACTGGGAAGATTTGGAAGATGCCTTTAGGGATAACTCAAGGTACCTATGTACGGCCCCCAGACGCCGATGACCTCAGTCACATAGTCCAGCAACCGGAGAGTCAGCCCGAAAACTCTGGACCAGGTTCTTAATTAAAAAGAATCAAATTGTAGACTGTCCAGACGCTGAAGCCCTCGCGGCCTTTAAACACAGCGTCCGGGACGAATGGCTCGCCAGACACCTCGGCCAAGAAAAGCCGAAGTCCATGGCAGCCCTTACCGCACTCATGACCCACTTTTGCGTCAGAGAAGAGAGTTGGCTAGCCCGTAGAAGCAATAGCACGAGCGACCCCGGCACCTCCGAAGCAAGGGACGACAATGGCAAGCCACGACGCAACAAGCACAAGTGTCGAATCAATAATGATGGTACCGAAGATACGGCGGTCAACGCCGAATTCAGTGGCCCTAAACCCAGCTAACGAAAGAAGCCGTTCAAAGGAAACAATGATGGTCCATCCAGTTTGGACAGAGTACTCGATCGGCCTTGCCAGATTCATGGCACCCCCGATAAGCCTGCCAATCATACGAACAGAAACTGTTGGGTTTTTAAAGAGGCCGGCAAACTCAACGCCGAGCACAAGGAGAAAGGGCCGCCCAGCGAGGACGACGACGAGGAGCCTCGTCCACTGAACACGGGGGGACAGAAGAAATTTCCCCCCGAGGTCAAAACGGTGAATATGATATACGTTACTCACATCCCCAAGCGAGGGCGCAAGCACGCGCTAAGGGACATCTATGCGATAGAGCCAGTCGCCCCAAAATTCAACCCATGGTCGGCTTGCCCGATCACCTTCGATCGAAAGGACCACCCAACTAGTATCCGTCATGGAGGTTTGGCAGCTCTGGTCCTCGATCCAATCATCGACGGATTCCACCTCACGCGAGTGGACGACGGCAGCAGTCTCAACCTACTTGACCAAGACACTGTCCGCAAAATGGGCATTGATCCGTCAAGAATCAAGCCCACTAAAACTACCTTTAAAGGAGTAATACCTGGTGTAGAGGCTCGCTGCACGGGCTCAATAACATTGGAAGTCGTCTTCGGTTCGCCAGACAACTTCCGAAGTGAAGACTTGATCTTCGATATCGCCCCTTCCGCAGTGGCTATCATGCACTGCTCGGACGAACCGCTTTCGCCCATTTTAATGCGGTCCCACACTATGCCTATTTAAAGCTCAAGATGCCCGATCCACGTGGCGTCATTACAATCAATGGAAACATGGAACGCTCCCTCCGTACTGAGGAGCATACCGCGGCCATCGCGGCCGAAGTACAAAGCGACTCTGTCAAGCCGCACACCTCATCGGCTATTAAGCCGCCGGACTTTATTACACAAGGCCGGTCAATGCCGCATGCTGACAACTCGGCAATTCCAGAGTTGGATTAGCAGTTTCGCCTCCGTCGATCGCCACGTACATCCGCGAAATTCGTACCACGCGTGCATAATTATGCGCTCAAAATACCTTGGGCATCAGCGGAGGCACAATACGGACAGGCCTATAGTACGGTTCGACCCTATACGGCCTTCTCCTTTTCTTTAATTATTTCTTCGCTTTTACCGCAGGTGAATCAAAACCTATTCATCCTATGGACTCACAAGGACTCTCTCCGAGCCCGTATTCGTACAAATAGTCGAAGACCATTCCTCTCAAGGAATCTCTCTCTAAGGCGAAAGCGGCGCAGACGTGCGGCAGGAGGTCCAAAGGATTTTGTAGACCAAAACTTCATTTACGAACCTGTATAGAGCTTTTTCCATTAGTCTTAGACCCCCGGCATGTAAAATGGCCTTGGTGTTTATGCTACCCTCTGTAAGATTACGTTTTGACGTATCAATCAGATTCCAGTGAACACAATTCTTATTCGGTATCGTCTTTATTTATAGACTGTATTCCGTCTCTTCAGTTGTCTCACGCACACACCTCGGCACAAATTGCCAGGGGCTCTATATGGCAACATATATGTTGCCAAACAAAAGCCCGAACAGCTTTATAGCACAACTCGGCGTCCCGTGCTTGGCATTATATGCACCGGCTCCGAATCATGTCTTTGGTCAATAGTTGGGTTGCCCGGCTCCTGTGTTTGCTACCTTATGTTTCGTCTGATCGACTAGCATAGTAAAGGAAGAACTACTGCGATTGTGTTTCTGGTTCGTCCGGTTAAGCACCCCAGTAGAGAAAGCCGAAAACTGACTGTCATGATGCGGCGAGAGCTGGTCAGGCACTCGGCGACTTATTAAAATCATTAGCGATTTTTTCCGTATTACACGAAGGACTGTTTTTGGTCACATATGTAACGCATCCACATCCGGATAGCTGCGTACATACCAGGGGCTACCTCGTAGACCCATCGTCAAACTCCTATGGCTAAGTGAGAGTGGTAAAGCCTCATAGTCCGATTGCCTGGTTCGCCGCACTCACACCTCCTTTACGGACCAAGACGTTGGGGCAAGTGTGATCATGTGCTATTCTGGACACCCCCGTAGTATCTACGTGGGGGCTGAAGCCGACGACTGGAAAACTCTCAAGAATACAACAACGGCCGCACAGGAGGATAGAACTTTCAGATAATAGCACAAATATATTGCAAGGCCTTAGTACATAATAAAAGCGTCCAGGCAGTTTAGGTACATTCATTCGAACATATTGTCCTTGAGCACTGACCCTCTATCAATCGGGCGCCCTCTAGGACGTCGTCTAAGTAGCGCTCCGGCGTGCGGTGGTCCTTGCCTCCGGGCGGGCCCTTAACTGCAACATCGGCGACCTTCATCTTCGCCCAGTACATCTTGACGCGGGCAAAGGCCATTCGTGCACCTTCTATGCACACTGACCGCTTGACTGCGTCGATTCGCGGCATTGCATCGACAAGTCGCCGCACCAGGCTGAAATAGCTGCTTAGATTGGGTTCGGCTGGCCATAGCCAAACTATGACGTCCTTCATGTCCGCTCCGGACATCTTATGCAGCTCGGCCCACTGCGCCATTTGGTCGTTCAGCAGCGTCGGGCGCTCCTGCGCCGCGAACTGTGACCAGAACAGCTTCTCCGTCGCATGTCCCTCCTGAGCTTGGAAGAATTGCGCGGCATCGGCGGCACTCTTCAGAAGATCCGCAAAAGCGTCTGGAGAACTCCACAGTCGATTAAGCAAGGCATATCTCTGATCGCCAAACTTAGTGTGTAAAAGAAAGGGCTTACCAGCCGCAATCTGTCTGGCCACCCGGATCTCTTCGCGAGCCGCTCTGGATTCGGACCGCGCATCTTTGGCCTCCTGAAGGGCTTTGTCGAGTTCGATCACCTTGGCTTTATTCCCCTTCTCAAGGGACTCGCACTTGCGGGCGGCGTCCTTGAGCTCTTGCTCTACGACAGATATCCACTCCTCGAACTGGTGCCGGGTGGCCTGTTCGGCCTTGAAATCTGCAGCCGCTTTATCAGCGGCCGCATTGCTCACCCTGGCCTGCTCCTTGGCCCGAGCAAGTTTACCCCTGAGGGTCTCGACCTTGGCAGCACCATCTGCAATTATGCAAATCATAGCGTCTAAGTTTCAACCTAATGTTCGCACATTCATATAGGCACAGAAGGGATGTTCGAAGCATACCTTGCGCCTTGTCGAGCCGCTTGTTAATGAGGACAATGTCCTCATCGACCAGCTTCAGTTTCTGCTTTAGTTTGGAAACCTCCGCAGCCTGGGCAGTTGCTGCTAACGAAGCCTGTTTTTCTAATCAAATAAGTATGTCACTTCCTGCAAATATCTATAGATCCTCTGTTCGCCCTTTTTCATGGGGCGACCTGAGTCTCAGGGGCTACTATCTATATACAGGCGTATTGTTCATATGGAAAGCGGCTAAAGACATTACATCGCATACCTCGAAGCTTGTTAGTAGGCTCGTAAAGGCTTCATTCAGCCCGCTTTTGGCGGACCAAATCTTCTCAGCCACCGTACCCATCAAGGTACGGTGCTCCTCCAGGACGGGCGCACTTTGCAGTACGTCCATCAGGGTGTCCAGCGCCTCCGGATTCATGGAGGTCGCCGCAGTATTAGGCGCTCCCCCCTCCCTTGAAGGGGGTCGCTCACCCGACCCCGGATCCGTCTCCGGGGCGGTATTCGGCCGGGGGCCGAACAACCCAGTGATATGTCTCCAACGTATCTATAATTTTTGATGTATTCATGCCATGTTTATAATATTTCTACATGATTTTGGTATGATTTGGTTAGAACTAACCCGGACTGATGCTGGTTTCAGCAGAACTACCGTTTGTTTTTGTGCAGAAATAGAAGTTCTCGGAATACGCTGAAAATCAACGGAGATTTTTTCTGGAAAATATAAAAAATACTGGAACGAAGAGTTACCGGAGGGGAGTCCCGTGGGCCCCACGAGGGTGGAGGGCGCGCCCACCCCCTGGGGCGCACTCCTGTGCCTCGTGGACTCTCAATGGGGCCCCCTGACTTGTTCTCGACGCCAACCTCTCCTATAAATCCCCAAACCTCCAGAAAATAACCTAGATCGGGATTTCCGCCGTCGCAAGCCTCTGTAGCCACCAAAAACCAATCGGGACCCTGTTCCGGCACCCCGCCGGAGGGGGGATCCATCACCGGTGGCCATCTTCATCATCCCGACGCTCTCCATGACAAGGAGGGAGTAGTTCACCCTCGAGGCTGAGGTTACGTACCAGTAGCTATGTGTTTGATCTCTCTCTCTCTCTCTCTCTCTCTCGTGTTCTTGATTTGGCACGATCTTGATGTATCGCGAGCTTTTCTATTATAGTTGGATCTTATGATGTTTCTCCCCCTCTACTCTCTTTCAATGGATTGATTTTTCCCTTTGAAATTATCTTATCGGATCGAGTCTTTAAGGATTTGAGAACACTTGATGTATGTCTTGCATGTGCTTATCTGTGGTGACAATGGGATATTCACGTGATCTACTTGATGTATGTTTTGGTGATCAACTTGCGGGTTGAGTGACCTTGTGAACTTATGCATAGGGGTTGGCACACGTTTTCATCTTGACTCTCCGGTACAAACTTCGGGGCACTCTTTGAAGTACTTTGTGTTGGTTTGAATAGATGAATCTGAGATTGTGTGATGCATATCGTATAATCATACCACGGATACTTGAGGTGACATTGGAGTATCTAGGGGACATTAGAGTTTTGGTTGATTTGTGTCTTAAGGTGTTATTCTAGTACGAACTCTAGGATAGATCGAACGAAAAGCTTCGTGTTATTTTACTACGGACTCTTGAATAGATCGATCAGAAAGAATAACTTTGAGGTGGTTTCGTACCCTACAATAATCTCTTCGTTTGTTCTCCGCTATTAGTGACTTTGGAGTGACTCTTTTTTGCATGTTGAGGGATTGTTATTTGATCTAATTATGTTATCATTGTTGAGAGAACTTGCACTAGGGAAAGTATGAACCTTAGGCCTTGTTTCCTAGCATTGCAATACCCTTTACGCTCACTTTTATCATTAGTTACCTTGCTGTTTTTATATTTTCATTACAAAAACCTATATCTACCATCCATATGGCACTTGTATCACCATATCTTCGCCAAACTAGTGCACCTATACAATTTACCATTGTATTGGGTGTGTTGGGGACACATGAGACTCTTCGTTATTTGGTTGCACGGTTGTTTGAGAGAGACCATCTTCATCCTACGCCTCCCATGGATTGATAAACCTTAGGTCATCCACTTGAGGGAAATTTTCTACTGTCCTACAAACCTCTGCACTTGAAGGCCCAACAACGTCTAATGATATGCAAAGCCACAAGCTTGGGGAAGCTATGTTTGATGAAGATGATATTTTTTGTCCCCCAAGTTTTGATGAGCAAATTTATTATGATGAAAGCATGCCTCCTATCTATGATGATTATTGTGATGACACGTATGCTATAAAGAATAATTATAACCATGAAACTCGTCATCTTGATTTTAATTTTCAATTGGATTATGCTTCACATGATTGTTATTTTTTTGAGTTTGCTCCCACTACTATTCATGAGAAGAAATTTGCTTATGTGGAGAGTAATAAAAATTCTATGCTTGTGGCTCATGAAAAGAATGCTTTATGTGATAGTTATATTGTTGAATTCATTCATGATGCTACTGAAAATTATTATGAGGGAGGAATATATGCTTGTAGGAATTGCAATAATATCAAGTTTCCTCTCTATGTGCTTAAAGTTTTAAAGTTATGCTTGTTTTGCCTTCCTATGCTAGTTTATTATTGTTCCCATAAGTTGTTTGCTCACAAAATCCCTATGCATAGGAAGTGGGTTAGACTTAAATGTGCTAGTCATATTCTTCATGATGCTCCCTCTATGTTTCAATTCTTATCTTTTATACGAGCATCATTGAAATCATCATGCCTAGCTAAAAAGGCATTAAAGAAAAGCGCTTGTTGGGAGACAACCCAATTTTATTTTTGTACTTTGCTTTTTGTTCCTGTTTAGTAATAAATAATTAATCTAGCTCCTGTGAATATGTTGTTTTATGTTTAATTAGTGTTTGTGCCAAGTAGAACCTTTGGGAAGACATGGGTGAAGTCTTTGCGATCTTGCTGTAAAAAACAGAAACCTTTGCACTCACGAGATTAGCTGTCATTTTTTACAGAAGAGTGATTTTAAGTTGATTCTTTTTGCAGAAGATTAATAGACAAATTCCTCAGGTCCAACAATTTATTTCAGAATTTTTAGAGTTACAGAAGTATGGAAAGTTACCATATTAATACAGACTGTTCTGTTTTTGACAGATTCTGTTTTCTATGTGTTGTTTGCCTATTTTGATGAATCTATGAGTAGTATCGGAGGGTACGAACCATAGAGAAGTTGGAATACAGTAGATATTACACCAATATGAATTTAGAATGAGTTCACAACAGTATCTACGTGGTGATTTATTTTCTTATACTAACGGAGCTTACGAGTTTTCTGTTAAGTTTTGTGTTGTGAAGTTTTTAAGTTTTGGGTAAAGATTCGATGGACTATGGAATAAGGAGTGGCAAGAGACTAAGCTTGGGGACGCCCAAGGCAACCCAAGGTCATATTCAAGGACAACCAAGAGCCTAAGCTTGGGGATGCCCCGGATGGCATCCCTCTTTCGTCTTCGTTCATCGGTAACTTTACTTGGAGCTATATTTTTATTCACCACATGATATGTGTTTTGCTTGGAGCGTCATTTTATTTTATTTTATTTTGCTTGCTGTTTGAATAATATCCCTAGATCTGAAATTCTTAAATGTTAGATAGTCTTCACAAAGTTACATAATTATTCAACTACTCATTGATCTTCACTTATATCTTTCGGAGTAGTTTGTCGTTTGCTCTAGTGCTTCACTTATATCTTTTAGAGAACGACGGTGGTTTTATTTTAAAGAAATTATTGATCTGTCATGATTCACTTATATTATTTTGGGAGTCTTTTAGAAAAGCATGGTAATTAGCTTTGGCTATAAAATTAGTCCTAATATGATGGGCATCCAAGATGGGTATAATAAAAACTTTCATATAAAGTGCATTGAATACTATGAGAAGTTTGATGCTTGATGATTGTTTTGAGATATGAAGATGGTGATATTAGAGTCATGCTAGTTGATTAATTGTGAATTTGAGAAATACTTGTGTTGAGGTTTGCAAGTCCCTTAGCATGCACGTATGGTAACCGTTGTGTAACAAATTTGAAGCATGAGGTGTTTCTTTAATTGTCTTCCTTATGAGTGGCGGTCGAGGACGAGCGATGGTCTTTTCCTACCAATCTATCCCCCTAGGAGCATGCGTGTAGTGCTTGGTTTTGATGACTTGTAGATTTTTGCAATAAGTATGTGAGTTCTTTATGACTAATGTTGAGTCCATGGATTATACGCACTCTCACCCTTCCACCATTGCTAGCCTCTCTAGTACTGTGCAACTTTCGCCGGTACCATAAACCCACCATTTACCTTCCTCAAAACAGCCACCATACCTACCTATTATGGCATTTCCATAGCCATTCCGAGATACATTTCCATGCAACTCTCCACCAATCCGTTTATTATGACACACTTCATCATTGTCATATTGTCTTGCATGATCATGTAGTTGACATCGTATTTGTGGCAAAGCCACCATTCATAAATTTTCATACATGTCACTCTTGATTCATTGCACATCCTGGTACACTGTCGGAGGCACTCATATAGAGTCATATTTTGTTCTAAGTATCGAGTTGTAATCCTTGAGTTGTAAATAAATAGAAGTGTGATGATCATCATTATTAGAGCATTGTCCCATGTGAGGAAAAAAAGAGAAAGGCCAAATAAAAAGGAGAAGGCCAAAAAAACAAAAAAAAAACAAAAAAAACAAAAAAATGAGAAAAAGAGAGAAGGGGCAATGCTACTATCCCTTTTCCACACTTGTGCTTCAAAGTAGCACCATGATCTTCATGATAGAGAGTCTCTTATTTTGTCACTTTCATATACTAGTGGGAATTTCCGTTATAGAACTTGGCTTGTATATTCCAATAATGGGCTTCCTCAAAATGCCCTAGGTCTTCGTGAGCAAGCAAGTTGGATGCACACCCACTTAGTTTCTTTTGTTGAGCTTTCATACATTTATAGCTCTAGTGCATCCATTGCATGGCAATCCCTACTCACTCACATTGATATCTATTGATGGGCATCTCCATAGCCCATTAATATGCCTAGTTGATGTGAGACCATCTTCCTCTTTTTTGTCTTCTCCACAACCACCATTCTATTCCACCTATAGTGCTATGTCCATGGCTCACGCTCATGTATTGCGTGAAAGTTGAAAAAGTTTGAGAATACTAAAGTATGAAACAATTGCTTGGCTTGTCATCGGGGTTGTGCATGATTTGAACATTTTGTGTGACGAAGATGGAGCATAGCCAAACTATATGATTTTGTAGGGATGAACTTTCTTTGGCCATGTTATTTTGAGAAGACGTGATTACTTTGTTAGTATGCTTGAAGTATTATTATTTTTATGTCAATATTAAACTTTTGTCTTGAATCTTTCAGATATGAACATTCATGCCACAATAAAGAAAATTACATTGATAATTATGTTAGGTAGCATTCCACATCAAAAATTCTGTTTTTATCATTTACCTACTCGAGGACAAGGAGTAATTAAGCTTGGGGATGCTCATACGTCTCCAACGTATCCATAATTTTTGATGTATTCATGTCATGTTTATAATATTTCTACATGATTTTGGTATGATTTGGTTAGAACTAACCCGGACTGACGTTGTTTTCAGCAGAACTACCGTGGTGGTGTTTTTGTGCAGAAATAAAAGTACTCGGAATGCGCTGAAAAATCAACAGAGATTTTTTCTGGAAAATATAAAAATACTGGAACGAAGAGTTACCGGAGGGGAGTCCCGTGGGCCCCACTAGGGTGGAGGGCGCACCCACCCCCCTAGGGCGCGCCCCTGTGCCTCGTGGACTCTCCGTGGGCCCCCCTGACTTGTTCTCGACGCCAACCTCTCCTATGAATCCCCAAACCTCCAAAAAATAACCTAGATCGGGAGTTCCACCGCCGCAAGCCTCCGTAGACACCAAAACCCAATCGAGACCCTGTTCCGGCACCCTGCCGGAGGGGGGATCCATCACTGGTGGCCATCTTCATCATCCCGGCGCTCTCCATGACGAGGAGGCAGTACCAGTAGCTATGTGTTTTATCTCTCTCTCTCTCTCTATCTCTATCTCTCTCTCTCTCTCTCTCTCTCTCTCTCGTGTTCTTGATATGGCACGATCTTGATGTATCGCGAGCTTTTCTATTATAGTTGGATCTTATGATGTTTCTCCCCCTCTACTCTCTTGTAATGGATTGAGTTTTCCCTTTGAAGTTATCTTATCGGATTGAGTCTTTAAGGATTTGAGAACACCTGATGTATGTCTTGCATGTGCTTAAATGTGGTGACAATGGGATATTCACGTGATCTACTTGATGTATGTTTCAGTGATCAACTTGTGGGTTCAGTGACCTTGTGAACTTATGCATAGGGGTTGGCACATGTTTTCGTCTTGACTCTCCGGTAGAAACTTTGGGGCACTCTTTGAAGTACTTTGTGTTGGTTTGAATAGATGAATCTGAGATTGTGTGATGCATATCATATAATCATACCCACGGATACTTGAGGTGACATTGGAGTATCTAGGTGACATTAGGGTTTTGGTTGATTTGTGTCTTAAGGTGTTATTCTAGTACTAACTTTAGGATAGATCGAACGGAAAGAATAGCTTCGTGTTATTTTACTATGGACTCTTGAATAGATCGATCAGAAAGGATAACTTTGAGGTGGTTTCGTACCCTACAATAATCTCTTCATTTGTTCTACGCTATTAGTGACTTTGGAGTGACTCTTTGTTGCATGTTGAGGGATTGTTATATGATGTAATTATGTTATCATTGTTGAGAGAACTTGCACTAGTGAAAGTATGAACCTTAGGCCTTGTTTTGAGAGAGACCATCTTCATCCTACGCCTCCCACGGATTGATAAACCTTAGGTCATCCACTTGAGGGAAATTTGCTAATGTCCTACAAACCTCTGCACTTGGAGGCCCAACAACGTCTACAAGAAGAAGGTTGTGTAGTAGACATCACCCAGGGTCCCCATCGCTGGTCTTCACGGGGGCCGCACCCCCTGTGCCCTCGACGACCGAGGTATTCCCCTCTGATACCGTGTTGATGGTTCCCTGTACTTCTCGGTGATCCGGAGAAGTCCTCTGGGATGACACCTTGATGTCATCCGCCCTAGGGGGCGGGGAAGCTTGTGGAGGCATCTCACTCTCCATCATCTCTGGCGGTAGATCCCCCGATGACAATGATACTTGAGGGAGATCGCGGGCCGGGCTGCAACACGTAATTTAATATTATTCCCGCAATTCAGAAAGAACTGGATGTGTATAGAGCATCCTTAGTTACTTACGATTCGGCAAGGGGCCTGACCCTGGGGTGGTGTTTTGGGACGGCTTCGGCTTCCGAATCCGAGCCATCCAACAGGGATATCTTTCCCCTCTTGGGCGCCTCCACCCCCAGGTCTTCGGGGGACGCCCTTTTCCTCCCCTGGGGAGGGAGGTTATCGCTTTCTTCCTCCTCTTCGTCTTCGTCTTCGGAGGAGGGAGCCTCGGACATAGCGTCCGATGTACCTTTAGGGTGAAGGCCACCTTCGGCCTTCTTGCTCTTCTTCTTCTTGTCCTTCTTCGCCAGCGCTTGGTACGGCGCCGGGACCAGCATCTTCATTAACAGAGGATCAGCTCGGTTTTCAGGAAGTGGAGCCGACCACCTGATTCGCCCCGCCTTCTTTATCCAGCCCTGATTAAAGGATGGAATTCTCAGAACTTCACCTTAGACTAATGGACTAAGATATGTTCAGAAATTGAGCACTTACCGGGGTGTCCGGATTGTTGCAGTCGAGGCCGATGTCCTCAGATGTATCCGGCCATGATTTTTGAGCCTTGAAGAGCAGTTCCCAGATCCCTTTGTGCGTTGTGCCGAAGAATTGCTGCAAGGTCCGCGGCTCTTCCGGATTAAACTCCCACATACGGAGAGACTGTCGCTGGCATGGAAGGGTTCGGCAGACGAGCATCACCTGGATCACGTTAGTAAGACTGGTGTATTTTTCGATGATGCTTTTGATGCGCTTTTGCAGCATGAGCACCTCTTCGGATGATCCCCAGTCCAGACCCTTGTTGATCCACGATGCGAGCCGCAGTGGGGGACCGGATCTGAATTCAGGAGCGGCCGCCCATTTGGTGCCACGGGGTTCGGTGATGTAGAACCACTCCTGCTGCCATACCTTGACAGTTTCCATGAAGGCCCCTTTTGGCCAGGTAACGTTGGTGAGCTTGCTCACCATAGCGCCGCCGCACTCCGCGTGCTCCCCGTCGACCACCTTCGGCTTCACGTTGAATGTCTTGAGCCAGAGGCCGAAGTGTGGGGGATACGAAGAAAAGTCTCACACATAACGATAAACACCGAGATATGGAGGAAAGAGTTCGGGGATAGATCAATCTAGCCCGTAATAGAACATAAGACCGCGAACAAAGGGGTGGAGAGCAAAACCTAACCCGCGGAGGAAGTGAGGGATGAACACAACCCTCTCACCGGGCTTTGGTGTGGGGATGACCTGCCCTTTGGCAGGGAGCCTGTGTGGGATTTCCGTAGTCAGGTACCTCGCCTCCCGGAGCCCCGCGATGTCCTCCTCGGTGACAGAGGAGGCCACCCACTTGCCTTGAGAGCCAGACCCGGGCATGGCTGGAGTGCTTGGTGGCAATAGAAGAAGTCGAGACTTGGGTGCTGGAGCTCAGGGATGGAAAGGCTGAGGAAGAGGAAGGCGTGGGGGAGAAAGATGGGTCTTTATCCCTTATAAAGGCAATGAATATCAAGCGCCTCCTCACAATCCTTAAAACTCGCCTATTCCCAAGGGGTCGTGCGAACGGCACGGTTGGATTTCCCAAGCCCGTGTTGATGAAAATCCCGTAATAAGGGGACACGATCTCTGCTTTGACAAGACGTGTCAACGGAGGTTGCGTCTCGAAACACGAAACGGGAGATTGAAAACGATTCGAAATAATGAAAAGGCCCGATGTAACGACTCGCCAGCAAAACTGTCAATAAAGACATATCATGTTTTTTGAATAAGTATTATGCCCTTGTGGTAGTGGGTTGTAACTGTTAAACAGAGCCGGATATAGTTCTTGTTGATCAACTACCTTGAAGTGTTCGGAGGAGGAACCCGCCTTGCAATGCCGAAGGGAATCTGCGCGTCGGACATATTGTTATTGAAGCCTGGTTCAGGGGCTACTGAGGGAGTCCTGGATTAGGGGGTCCCCGGGCGTCCGGGCTATGTGACGTTGGCCGAACTGATGGGCTATGAAGATACAAGACGGAAGGCTTTCCCCCATGTCCGGATGGGACTCTCCTTTGCGTGGATGGCAAACTTGGCGTTCGGATATGAAGATTCCTTTCTCTGTAAACCGACTCTGTACAACCCTAAGCCCCTCCGGTGTCTATATAAACCGGAGGGTTTAGTCCGTAGAGGTAATTATAGTCATACAGGCTAGACATCTAGGGTTTAGCCATTACGATCTCGAGGTAGATCAACTCTTGTAACCCCTATACTCATCAAAGTCAATCAAGCAGGAAGTACGCTGTACCTCCATTAAGAGGGCCCAAACTTGGGTAAACATCGTGTCCCTGTCTCCTATTACCTTTGATCCTCAGACGCACAGTTCGAAACCCCCTACCCGAGATCTACCGATTTTGACACCCACAACAGGGACCACCCAACCAATATCTATCACGGAGGTTCGGTGGCCCAGGTACTCGATCCTATCATCAACGGATACCATCTTACTAGAGTCCTTATGGACGGCGGCAGCAGCCTTATGCGGCTTGAAGCTACGTCGGTATTTCCCCAAAGAGGAAGGGATGATGCAGCACAGCAGTGGTAGGTATTTCCCTCAGTGATGAAACCAAGGTATCGAACCAGTAGGAGAACCAAGCAACACAACGTAAATAGCCCCTACATACAAATACGTGTCGGTTCCCCTTCTGTCGCTGGGATCAAGCACCGTAAGATCGAACCCACTACAAAGCACCTCTTCCCATTGCAAGATAAATAGATCAAGTTGGCCAAACAAAACCCAAATATCGGAGAAGAAATACGAGGCTATAAGCAATCATGCATATAAGAGATCAAAGAAACTCAAATAACTTTCATGGATATAAAAAGATAGATCTAATCATAAACTCAAAGTTCATCTGATCCCAACAAACACACCGCAAAAAGAGTTACATCATATGGATCTCCAAGAGACCATTGTATTGATAATCAAAAGAGAGAGAGGAAGACATCTAGCTACTAACTATGGACCCGAAGGTCTACAAAGAACTACTCACGCATCCTCGGAGAGGCACCAATGGAAGTGGTGAACCCCTCCGTGATGGTGTCTAGATTGGATCTGGTGGTTCTGGACTCTGCGGCGGCTGGAATTGATTTTCGTCGACTCCCCTAGGGTTTCTGGAATATTGGGGTATTTATAAAGCAAAGAGGCGGCCCATTGGGTGTCTTCTGGTCCATAGAAAATCTCTATGAAGTTTCGTTGCATTTGGACTCCGTTTGGTACTGATTTCCTGCGATGTAAAAAACATGCAGAAAACAACAACTGACACTTGGCACTATGTCAATAGGTTAGTACAAAAAATGATATAAAATGACTATAAAATGATTATAAAACATCCGAGATTGATAATATAACAGCATGGAACAATAAAAAATTATAGATACATTGGAGACGAATCAGCATCCCCAAGCTTAACGCATACTCGTCCTCGAGTAGGTAAGTGATAAAAACAAAAAAATTGATGTCGAATGCTGCCTAACATGTCATCTCATATTCTTTTCTTTATAGCATGGACATTTGTACTTTTATGTGATTCAAAGCAATAGTCTAGTTTTGACATGATGACTTAAATACTCAAGCATATCAACAAGCAACCATGTCTTTCAAAATATCAACGCTAAAATAAGTTATCCCTAGCCCATCATGATCAACCATTGATCCATTCATGAAACACACTCGCATATTAACTACACCCACTCAGGTACGATCATATTGCCTCCTAGTTGGTTCTTTTATAAGTGAAGATGGAGACTCAAATTCAAAATAAAAATTGCATAAAGTAAAATAAAGGCCCTTTGCAGAGGGAAGCAGGGATTTGTAGAGGTGCCAGAGCTCAAAGCGAAAAATTTAGAGATAAAAACATTTTGGGAGGTGTGTCTTTCCCACCAACGAAAATGACTTAGAGTTCCCAACACTTTCCATGCTAGATATATCATAGGCGGTTCCCAAACAGAAAATAAAGTTTATTCCTTTCTACCATACTTTCACTTTCCATGGCTAGCCGTATCCACGGTTGCCTTCCATACCAACACTTTCCAAGGAATTTATTATTTGACAACATAAAGTAAATTCATTTTTCATTTCGGGACTGGGCATCCCTAATACCTTTGCCTTACTCTCGTGCAATGACAAGTGAATAAACACTCATCGTGAGATTAACACATCTAGCATGGAAAATATTAGCCACCCCTCACCGCTCCGCGAGCGGTACGAACACACAAAAGAGAAGTTTATTTTGAAAATTAGAGATGGCACATACAAATTTGCTTAGAACAGCAAAAGAATACCACATATAGGTAGATATAGTGGACTCATGTGGCAAAACTGGTTTAAAGGTTTTTGGATGCACAAGTAGAGATCATACTTGGTGCAAAATGAAGGCTAGCAAAAGATTGAGAAGCGACCAACCAAGAAACTAATAATCTCATAAGTGAGCATTTAGCATAATTAACACCGAATAATGCACCACAAGTAGGATGTAATTTCATTGCATGACTATTGACTTTCGTGCTTGCATAGGGAATCAGAAACCTTAACACCAATATTCTTACTAAAACATAATTACTCATCAACACGACTCACATATCATATCGTCATACCTAAAAACTATTACAAAGAATCAAGTTTATTTTATCCAATGATCTTCATGAAAGTTTTTATTATATCCTTCTTGGATATCTATCACTTTTGAACTAATTTTCATGTGTTGCTTTTGATAAGCTCAAACAAATATAAGTGAAGATCATGAGCATAATATTTCTTTCTCTCAAATTTATCTAAGTGAAGCAAGAGAGAATTTGTTGAAAATTTTACTAACTCTCAAATAAATCTAAGTGAAGCAAGAGAGCATTTCTTCAAAAATACTAAAGCACACCGTGCTCAAAAAGATATAAGTGAAGCACTAGAGCAAATCCATAGCTCATAAAAGATTTAAGTGAAGCATAGAGAGCAATTCTAACAAGTCATGGCATAATTTGGCTCTCTCAAATAGGTGTGTCCAGCAAGGAATCAACACTTAATACACAAAATAAAACAACCAAAGACTCATATCATACAATACGCTCCAAGCAAAACACATAGTATGTGACGAATAAAAATATAGCTTCGAGTAAAATACCGATGGTCGTTAGAAGAAAGAGGGGATACCACTCAGGGCATCCCCAAGCTTAGTTTCTTGCTCTCTTTGGATAATAGCTTGGGATGCCGGGGCATCCCCAAGCTTAGGCTCTTCTTACTCCTTATTCCTTCATCCATCGTAGGATAACCCAAAACTTGAAAACTTCAATCACACAAAAATAAAAAAACCTTCGTGAGATCGTTAGTATAAGAAAATAAATCACTACTATAAGTACTGTTGCAACCTATTCATATTTTATTCTTGCATTATATCTACTGCCCAACTTTTCTATGGCAAAAACTCATCAAAGAAAACTATAGAGCCATCAAAACAAGCACACAAAGCAAGGAAAACAGAATCGGTCAAAAACAGAACAGTCTGTAGCAATCTGAATTGTTCGAATACTTCTATAACTCCAAAAATTCTGAAGAAATAGGACGACCTGAGCAATTTGTATATCAATCTACTTAAAAAATCCAGAGTTTTTCGTTGCTTCTGTGATTTATTAAAATTCTAACTCTGGACGCAAAAGTTTTTGTTTTTTCCAGCAAGATCAAACAACTATCACCCAAGAAGATCCTAAGGTTCTACTTGGCACAAACACTAACTAAAACGCAAAAAAAAAACAATCATTACAGTAGCATAATTGTGCTAACACTCAATAACAGAAAGCAAAAAGCAAAAATAAATTTTATTCATTGGGTTGCCTCCCAACAAGCGCTATAGTTTTACGCCCTTAGCTAGGCATAAAGCAAGGATCTAAGTTTTGTCATCTTTGTTTCGAGATCCATAAGAAGCCCTCATGATTGATTCATATGGAGGCCTAATTCTTGTTCTAGGAAAGTGTTCCATACCCTTCCTTAACGGAAAGTGGAACTTAATATTGCCTTCTTTCATATCAATCACGACACCAATAGTGCGTAAAAATGGTCTACCAAGAATAATTGGACAACGGATTGCAATCAATATCAAGAACAATAAAATCTATGGGCACATAATTCCTATTTGCAAGGATAAGAACATCATTAATTCTTCCCATAGGCTTTTTAATAGTAGAATCCGCTAAGTGCAAATTTAAAGAGCATTCTTCAAGATCAGTAAGACCAAGCACATCACATAAAATTTCGGAATTGTAGAAACACTAGCACCCAAGTCACACAAAGCAAAACACTAATAATTTTTAATCTTGACTTTGATAGTAGGTTTCCATTCATCATGCAATTTTCTAGGAATTGAAACTTCTAATTCCAATTTTTCTTCGAAAGCTTTCATCATCGCATCAACAATATGTTTAGTAAAAGCTTTATTTTGTTCATAAGCATGGGGTGAATTTATCATGGATTGCAACAAAGAAATACAATCAATCAAAGAGCAACTATCATAATTAAAGTATTTGTAATACAAAAGAGTGGGCACATCACTAGTTAAAGTTTTGACCTCTTCAAACCCACTTTTATCAATTTTCTCAACAAGATTTTCACCCTCCGAATTATCGGGATGCCTTCTAGCTAAAGTTGACTCTTCTCCAGTCCCTTTTTCATCAATCTTAACTTTACTAAACAAGGAATCAATAGACGAAACACCAATCATTTTAAGATCTTCATCATTTTTATGAAAGCAATCACTAAAATACGCATTTTCTAAAAATTCTCTTCTAGCTCTAAGCATAGCGGTTCTTTTCTTACTTTCCTCCATCGAAACATAAAGAGCTTTAATTGATTCCTCAACTTTGGGCACAAAAATTTTCATCTTGAGATTTTCCACATCATGAGAAATTCTATCAACACTTCTAGACAAATCATCAATCTTATTCAACTTTTCTTCTATGGTAGTGTTGAAAACTTTTGCATGTTTATAAATTCTTCAATATTATTCTCAAGATCAGAGGTGTTCCTATTTTATTGTAAGCTTGATTTCCATAGGAATTACCATAATTATTAGAGGAATTACTAGGAAAAGGCCTAGGATTAAAATTACCTCTATAAGCATTGTTATTGAAATTATTTCGAGAGATAAAATTCACATCTACGGCATCACTATTTTGCTCAATCAAAGTAACAAAGGCATATCTTTAAAATAAATAGGAGCACTTTTTACTAGCAACCAACTTCATAAGAGCATCAACTTTTTCACTCAAAGAAGAAATTTCTTCAACCGAATTAACTTTTTTACTAGTAGGAGCTCTTTCGGTATGCCATTGTGAATAATTTGCCATGATATTATCAAGCAATTTGGTGGCTTCACCCAAAGTAATTTCCATAAAAGTATCACCCGCAGCGGAATCTAAAATATTACGAGCAACAAAATTCAATCCTGCATAAAAAATTTGTATGATCATCCAAAGATTTAACCCATGAGTTGGGCAATTCCTTAGTATCATTTTCATCCTTTCCCAAGATTCTGCAACATGCTCATGTTCAAGTTGCTTGAAATTCATGATCTAGGTTCTAAGGGAAATAATTTTTGCGGGCGGAATATACTTAGTGATAAAAGCATCTTTGCACTTATTCGAAGAATCGATACTATTGCGAGGCAAAGAAGAGAACCAAATTCTTGCAGAATCACGCAAAGAAAATGGAAATAATTTCGTCTTCACAACATCATTGTCCACATCTTTTTTCTTTTGCATATCGCATAATTCCACGAAGGTATTAAGGTGGGACGCGACATCTGATAACCCACAAGTATAGGGGATTGCAACAGTTTTCGAGGGTAGAGTATTCAACCCAAATTTATTGATTCGACACAAGGGGAGTCAAAGAATATTCTCAAGTATTAGCAGTTGAGTTGTCAATTCAACCACACCTGGATAACTTAATATCTGCAGCAAAGTATTTAGTAGCAAAGTAATATGGAAATAACGGTAACGGCAACAAAAGTAATATTTTTGGGTTTTGTAGTGATTGTAACAATAGCAACAGAAAAGTAAATAAGCGGAGAACAATATGTGAACAGCTCGTAGGCATTGGATCGGTGATGGAGAATTATGCCGGATGAGGTTCATCATGTAACAATCATAACATAGGGTGACACAGAACTAGCTCCAATTCATCAATGTAATGTAGGCATGTATTCCGAATATAGTCATACATGCTTATGGAAAAGAACTTGCATGACATCTTTTGTCCTACCCTCCCGTGGCAGCGGTGTCCTAATGGAAACTAAGGGATATCAAGGCCTCCTTTTAATAGAGTACCGGACCAAAGCATTAACACATAGTGAATACATGAACTCCTCAAACTACGGTCATCACCGGGAGTGGTCCCGATTATTGTCACTTCGGGGTTGCCGGATCATAACACATAGTAGGTGACTATAGACTTGCAAGATAGGATCAAGAACTCACATATATTCATGAAAACATAATAGGTTCAGATCTGAAATCCTGGCACTCGGGCCCTAGTGACAAGCATTAAGCATAGCAAAGTCATAGCAACATCAATCTCAGAACATAGTGGATACCAGGGATCAGACCCTAACAAAACTAACTCGATTACATGATAAATCTCATCCAACCCATCACCGTCCAGCAAGCCTACGATGGAATTACTCACGCACGGCGGTGAGCATCATGAAATTGGTGATGGAGGATGGTTGATGATGACGACGGCGACGGATTCCCCTCTCCGGAGCCCCGAACAGACTCTAGATCAGCCCTCCCGAGAGGTTTTAGGGCTTGGCGGTGGCTCCGTATCGTAAAACGCGATGAATCCTTCTCTCTGATTTTTTTCTCCCCGAACACGAATATATGGAGTTGGAGTTGAGGTCGGTGGAGCGTCAGGGGGCCCACGAGGCAGGGGCGCGCCCCCCACCCTCGTGGACAGGGTGTGGGCCCCCTGACGTGGATTCTTCTTCCAGTATTTTTAATATTTTCCAAAAATATGTTCCGTGGAGTTTCAGGTCATTCCGAGAACTTTTGTTTCTGCACATAAATAACACCATGGAAAGTCTGCTGAAAACAGCGTCAGTCCGGGTTAGTTCCATTCAAATCATGCAAGTTAGAGTCCAAAACAGGGGCAAAAGTGTTTGGAAAAGTAGATACGACGGAGACGTATCAACTCCCCCAAGCTTAAACCTTTGCTTGTCCTCAAGCAATTCAGTTGATAAACTGAAAGTGATAAAGAAAAACTTTTACAAACTCTGTTTCCTCTTGTTGTTGTAAATATGTAAAGCCAGCATTCAAGTTTTCAGCAAAGATTATGACTAACCACATTCACGATAACTTTTAGGTCTCATGTTTACTCATATCAATAGCATAATCAACTAGCGAGCAATAATAATAAATCTCGGATGACAACACTTTCTCAAAACAATCATGATATGATATAATAGGATGGTATCTTGCTAGCCCTTTCTAAGACCGCAAAACATAAATGCAGAGCACCTTTAAATATCAAGGACTGACTAAACATTGTAATTCATGGTAAAAGAGATCCAGTCATAGTCATACCCAATATAAATTAACAGTAATGGATGCAAATGACAGCGGTGCTCTCCAGCTAGTGCTTTTTAATAAGAGGGTGATGACTCAACATAAAAGTAAATAGATAGGCCCTTCGCAGAGGGAAGCAGGGATTTGTAGAGGTGCCAGAGCTCGGTTTTAAAGCAGAGATAAATAATATTTTGAGCGGCATACTTTCATTATCAACATAACAACCAATAGATGGCGATATCCTCCATGCTACACACATTATAGGAGGTTCCCAAACAGAATGGTAAAGTTTATACTCCCCCTCCACCAACAAGCATCAATCCATGGCTTGCTCGAAACAACGAGTGCCTCCAACTAGCAACAGTCCCAGGGGGAGTTTTGTTTGCAATTATTTTGATTTAGTTTGCATAAAGCATGGGATTGGGCATCCCGGTGACCAGCCATTTTCTCGTGAGTGAGGAGCGGAGTCCACTCCTCTTGAGAATAACCCGCCTAACATGGAAGATACGGACAACCCTAGTTGATACATGAGCTATTCAAGCATACAAAATAGAATTTCATTTGAAGGTTTAGAGTTTGGCACATACAAATTTACTTGGAACGGCAGGTAGATACCGCATATAGGAAGGTATAGTGGACTCATATGGAATAACTTTGGGGTTTAAGGGATTGGATGCACAAGCAGTATTCCCGCTTAGTACAAGTGAAGGCTAGCAAAAGACTGGGAAGCGACCAACTAGAGAGCGACAACAGTCATGAACATGCATTAAAATTAATAAACATTGAGTGCAAGCATGAGTAGGATATAATCCACCATGAACATAAATATCGTGAAGGCTATGTTGATTTGTTTCAACTACATGTGTGAACATGTGCCAAGTCGAGTCACTTAAATCATTCAAAGGAGGATACCACCCCACTATACCACATCACAACCATTTTAATAGCATGTTGGCACGCAAGGTAAACCATTATAACTCATCGCTAATCAAGCATGGCATAAGCAACTATGATCTCTAATTGTCATTGCGAACATGTTTATTCATAATAGGCTGAATCAGGAACGATGAACTAATATATTTACAAAAAGAGAGGTCGAGTTCATACCAGCTTCTCTCATCTCAGTCAGTCCATCATATATCGTCATAATTGCCTTTCACTTGCAAGACCGAACGATGTGAATAATAATAACAGTGCACGTGCATTGGACTAAGCTGGAATCTGCGAGCATTATATAAACAGGAGAAGACAAGGCAATATGGGCTCTTGGGTAAATCAACAATAATGCGTATAAGAGCCACTTCAACAATTTCATTATGGTCTTCTCCTATCGACCCCCAAAAGAAAAGAAAAGAAATAAAACTATTTACACGGGAAAGCTCCCAACAAGCAAAAGAAGAATGGGAAATCTTTTTGGGTTTTTCTTTCAATTATTACTGCTACAGCGAGAAAAGTAAACTAGCTAAAGCTACAACTAATGTTTTTTTTGTTTTCTTAAGGTTTTTCAAACACACAAGAAGAAAGCAAAAAAGGAAAATAAAATAGCATGGATATTACAGTGGAAGAGTATGAGCACCGACGTCTAGCAATGAGTGTGTGTGAACATAAATGTAATGTCGGTAGGAAATACGTACTCCCCCAAGCTTAGGCTTTTGGCCTAAGTTGGTTTATTGCCACGGATGGCCTGGCAGATATCCATAGTTGTAGCTGGGGTCATACTGCGATGCAGCAGTTATTGCCTCCTGGGCTGCAGCGTGGCGGCGAGCTGCCTCCGCCCTCCTCTTGTACTCATCTGCCTCCTCTCTGGTAATAAAATGTCTTCCCTTTGCCTGATAATCAAAGAAGGCAGGAGCAGGGAGAGTAATACGGATAGCACGACGTGTGTCAAAGATTAAGCGATACCGGAGAGGTGATTCATTCCTCTCAACAAACTGGTGGTGAACCATAGCATTAAAGTCTAAATAAGTAGGAGGCAATTCAATATCATCATTACGTATGGTTATACCAAGAAAATGAGCTAAGCGGGTTGCATAAATTCCGCCAAAGAAATCTCCATTAAATCTATTATGATGCAACCTATGTGCAACAATGGCTCCCAAATTATAAGATTTGTCTCCTAGCACAGCACTCCTAAGAATACTGAGGTCGGGGACACACATATGACATGCTTCATCTTTACCATTTATGCACCTACCTATGAAGAGAGCAAAATAATGTATAGCAGGAAAATGAATGCTCCATATGGTAGCTTGTGCTATATCTCTAGATTCCCCCACAGTTATACTAGCAAGAAAATTTCTAAATTCAGATTTGCGAGGTTCACTAGCACTACCCCATTGTCGAAGTTTGCAAGCAGTGGTAAAATCCTCTAAGTCCATCGTATAAGATTTTTCATAAAGATCAAACAGGACAGTTGGAGAATTGCGTGAAGATGAAAAATCAAACCTCCTCACAAAGGAACTAGTGAGATACTGGTACTGGCGGCACTTTTCCTCCTCGAAGCTCACAAGATCAGCGTTACGCAAATATGCGTTAAATTCTTCCTTGATTCCCGCTCGATCCATAAAGTTTTCTGAAGGCCATTCACAAGGCCGCACTAGAGCGTCCCTTGGCGGCTCATCGGCAGCATCACGCATTGCAAGCCTGGGTCCTTGCTTCCTTGAAGAACCACCTTGGTACATTTTCCTAAGCATATTTCTTCCTGTGAAAAATTTCTGAAATTTTTAGTAACTTCAAATAAAAGTGAACCAAGCTCAACAAAATTGATAGCAACTACTGCTACAAGTGCCTAGAGCCTATATCATGCATTAGAACTACTTGGAACCATATAAATTTGACATGCAAGCTCAAGAACATGGTCACCTAGGCAGCACAAATTTGCAATGAATAAAGCACTAGAACAAAAACTAATTGGACCAATGGAGGAATCACATACCAAGGAACAATCCCCCAAGCAGTTTTGTGAGAGGTGCTTTGAGCAAGGAGATCGAAAATCGCAGCAAAATGAGCTAGAACTCGTGCTTGAGCTGGATGGTGATTTTTTTTGGGAGGAAGAAGAAGTGTGTGGGTGCAGGAATAAGTGGAGGGGAGCCACCGTGGGCCCACGAGGCAGGGGGGAGCGCCCTGTAGGGGTGGGCGCGCTCTGGACCCTCGTGGCCAGGTGCTTGCTCCCCCTGCTGTGTTCTTAGTGCCAGATATTCTCAAATATTCCAGAAAAATCATATTAAATTGGCAGGGCATTTGGAGAACTTTTATTTTCGGGGTATTTTTATATTGCACGGATAATTCAGAAAACAGTCAGGAAAATACTATTTTTACTTTATTTCAACTAAATAACAGAAAGTAGAGAGAGGGTACAGAAGGCTGTGCCTTCTAGTTTCATCCATCTCATGCTCATCAAAAGGAATCCACTAACAAGGTTGATCAAGTCTTGTTAACAAACTCATTCCGAATAACATGGAACCGGAGAAATTTCGAATAACACTATGTTACCTCAACGGGGATATGCACATCCCCAATAATCAGAATATCATATTTCTTCTTGACAGTAGGAAGAGGAAATTCTAAACCTCCAAAAATAATCGATGGAATTTTTCCAATAGAGTTGATACTATGAACTTGAGGTTGTTTCCTCGGAAAGTGTACCGTATGCTCATTACCATTAACATGAAAAGTGACATTGCCTTTGTTGCAATCAATAACAGCCCCTGCAGTATTCAAAAAAGGTCTTCCAAGAATAATAGACATACTATCGTCCTCGGGAATATCAAGAATAACAAAGTTCGTTAAAATAGTAACGTTTGCAACCACAACAGGCACATCCTCACAAATACCGACAGGTATAGCAGTTGATTTATCGGCCATTTGCAAAGATATTTCAGTAGGTGTCAACTTATTCAAATCGAGTCTACGATATAAAGAGAGAGGCATAACACTAACACCGGCTCCAAGATCACATAAAGCAGTTTTAACATAGTTTCTTTTAATGGAGCATGGTATAGTAGGTACTCCTGGATCTCGAAGTTTCTTTGGTATTCCACCTTTAAAAGTATAATTAGCAAGCATGGTGGAAATTTCAGCTTCCGGTATCTTTCTCTTATTTGTAACAATATCTTTCATATACTTAGCATAAGGATTCATTTTGAGCATATCAGTCAAATGCATACGCAAGAAGATAGGTCTAATCATTTCAGCAAAGCGCTCAAAATCCTCATCATCCTTTTTTGGGATGGTTTAGGAGGAAAAGGCATGGGTTTCTGAACCCATGGTTCCCTTTCTTTACCATGTTTCCTAGCAACAAAGTCTCTCTTATCATAACGTTGATTCTTTGATTGTGGGTTATCAAGATCAACAGCAGGTTCAATTTCTACATCATTATCATTACTAGGTTGAGCATCAACATGAACATCTTCATTAACATTATAACTAGGTTCATGTTCATTACCAGATTGTGTTTCAGCATCAGAAATAGAAATATCATTTGGATTCTCAGGTGGTTCAGCAATAGGTTCACCAGAAGCATGCAAAGTCCTATCATTTTCCTTTTTCTTCTTTTTAGAAGGACTAGGTGCATCGATATTATTTCTCTGAGAATCATGTTCAATTCTCTTAGGGTGGCCTTCAGGATACAAAGGTTCCTGAGTCATTCTACCTGTTCTAGTAGCCACTCTAACAGCATAATCATTATTCTTACTATTCAATTCATTGAGCAAATCATTTTGAGCTTTAAGTACTTGTTCTACTTGAGTGGTAACCATGTAAGCATGTTTACTAATGAGTTTAAGTTCACCTTTAACTCTAGACATATAATCACCCAAGTGTTCAAGCGTATCGGAATTGTATTTCAATTGTCTACCAAAATAAGCATTGAAGTTTTCTTGTTTGACAATAAAATTATCAAACTCTTCTAAGCATTGTCTAGCAGACTTATAGTGAGGAATATCACCTTCATCAAATCTATAGAGAGAATTTACCTTTACTACCTGTGTCGGGTTATCAAGACTATGAGTTTCTTCAATAGGTGAAGGATTAAGATCATATGTTTCTTCAACAGGAGGTAAATTAAGACCATGTATTTCTTCAATAGGAGGCAAATTCTTAACATCTTCAGCTTTAATACCTTTTTCTTTCATAGATTTCTTTGCCTCTTGCATATCTTTAGGACTGAGAAATAGAACACCCCTCTTCTTCGGAGTTGGTTTAGGAATAGGCTCAGGAAGTGTCCAATTATTTTCATCTGTCAACATATTATTCAATAGTATTTCAGCTTCATCCGGTGTTCTTTCCCTGAAAACAAAACCAGCACAACTATCCAGGTAATGTCTGGAAGCATCGGTTAGTCCATTATAAAAGATATCAAGTATTTCATTTTTCTTAAGAGGATGATCAGGCAAAGCATTAAGTAATTGGAGAAGCCTCCCCCAAGCTTGTGGGGGACTCTCTTCTTCAATTTGCACAAAATTATATATGTCCCTTAAAGCAGCTTGTTTCTTATGTGCAGGGAAATATTTAGTAGAGAAGTAATAAATCATATCCTGGGGACTACGTGTTGGGGAACGTAGCAGAAATTCAAAATTTTCTACGCATCACCAAGATCAATCTATGGAGTCATCTAGCAACGAGAGAGAGGAGTGCATCTACATACCCTTGTAGATCGCGAGCGGAAGCGTTCAAGAGAACGGGGTTGATGGAGTCGTACTCGTCGTGATCCAAATCACCGATGATCCTAGCGCCGAACGGACGGCACCTCCGCGTTCAACACACGTACGGAGCAGCGACGTCTCCTCCTTCTTGATCCAGCAAGGGGGGAGGAGAGGTTGATGGAGATCCAGCAGCACGACGGCGTGGTGGTGGAAGTAGCGGGATTCCAACAGGGCTTCGCCAAGCGCTGCGGGAGGAGGGAGATGTGTCACGGGAGGGAGAGGGATGCGTCAGGGCTTAGGTTTTGCTGCCCTCCCTTCCCCCCACTATATATAGGTCCAAGGGAGAGGGGGGGCGCAGCCTTGGCCCTTCCTCCAAGGTAGGGTGCGGCCAGGGAGGAGTCCATCCTCCCCAAGGCACCTAGGAGGTGCCTTCCCCCTTTAGGACTCTCCTTTACCTTATCTCTTGGCGCATGGGCCTCTTGGGGCTGGTTCCCTTGGCCCATATAGGCCAAGGCGCACACCCCACAGCCCATGTGGCGCCCCGGGGGTAGGTGGACCCCTTGGTGGACCCCCGGACCCCTTTCGGCACTCTCGGTACGATACCGATAATGCGCGAAACTTTTCCGGCGACCAAAACAAGACTTCCCATATATAAATCTTTACCTCCGGACCATTCCGGAACTCCTCGTGACGTCCGGGATCTCATCCGGGACTCCGAACAACTTTCGGGTTACCGCATACTAATATCTCTACAACCCTAGCGTCACCGAACCTTAAGTGTGTAGACCCTACGGGTTCGGGAGACACGCAGACATGACCGAGACGACTCTCCGGTCAATAACCAACAGCGGGATCTGGATACCCATGTTGGCTCCCACATGCTCCTCGATGATCTCATCGGATGAACCACGATGTCGAGGATTCAATCAATCCCGTATACAATTCCCTTTGTCTACCGGTATAGTACTTGCCCGAGATTCGATCGTCGGTATCCCGATACCTTGTTCAATCTCGTTACCGGCAAGTCTCTTTACTCGTTCCGTAACACATCATCCCGTGATCAACTCCTTGGTCACATTGTGCACATTATGATGATGTCCTACCGAGTGGGCCCAGAGATACCTCTCCGTTTACACGGAGTGACAAATCCCAGTCTCGATTCGTGCCAACCCAACAGACACTTTCGGAGATACCTGTAGTGCACCTTTATAGCCACCCAGTTACGTTGTGACGTTTGGTACACCCAAAGCATTCCTACGGTATCCGGGAGTTGCACAATCTCATGGTCTAAGGAAATGATACTTGACATTAGAAAAGCTCTTAGCAAACGAACTACACGATCTTGTGCTAGGCTTAGGATTGGGTCTTGTCCATCACATCATTCTCCTAATGATGTGATCCCGTTATCAACGACATCCAATGTCCATGGTCAGGAAACCGTAACCATCTATTGATCAACGAGCTAGTCAACTAGAGGCTTACTAGGGACATGGTGTTGTCTATGTATCCACACATGTATCTGAGTTTCCTATCAATACAATTCTAGCATGGATAATAAACGATTATCATGAACAAGGAAATATAATAATAACCAATTTATTATTGCCTCTAGGGCATATTTCCAACAGTCTCCCACTTGCACTAGAGTCAATAATCTAGTTCACATCACCATGTGATTAACACTCACAGGTCACATCACCATGTGACCAACATCCAAAGAGTTTACTAGAGTCAACAATCTAGTTCACATCACTATGTGATTAACACTCAATGAGTTCTGGTTTGATCATGTTATGCTTGTGAGAGAGGTTATTAGTCAACGGGTCTGAACCTTTCAGATCCGTGTGTGCTTTACGAATATCTATGTCATCTTGTGGATGCTACCACGCGCTACTTGGAGCCATTTCAAATAACTGCTCTACTATACGAATCCGGTCTACTACTCAGAGTCATCCGGATTAGTGTCAAAGTTCGCATCGACGTAACCCTTTACGACGAACTCCTTTTCACCTCCATAATCGAGAAAATTCCTTAGTCCACTAGATACTAAGGATAAGTTCGACCGCTGTCATGTGATCCATTCCCGGATCACTATTGTACCCCTTGACCAACTCATGGCAAGGCACACTTCATGTGCGGTACACAGCATAGCATACTGTAGAGCCTACGTCTAAAGCATAGGGGACGACCTTCGTCCTTTCTCTCTCTTCTGCTGTGGTCAGGTCTTGAGTCTTACTCAATACTCACACCTTGTAACACAGCCAAGAACTCCTTCTTTGCTGATCTATTTTGAACTCTTTCAAAATCATGTCAAGGTGTGCGTTCTTTGAAAGTATCATCAGGCGTCTTGATCTATCTCTATAGATCTTGATGCCCAATATGTAAGCAGCTTTATCCAGGTCTTCCTTTGAAAAACTCCTTTCAAACAACCCTTTATGCTTTCCAGAAATTTACATCATTTCGGATCAACAATATGTCATTCACATATACTTATCAGAAATGTTGTAGCGCTCCCACTCACTTTATTGTAAATACAAGTTTCTAACAAACTTTGTATAAACCCAAAAACTTTGATCACTCCATCAAAGCGTATATTCTGACTCCGAGATGCTTGCTCTAGTCCATGGAAGGATCGCTGGAGCTAGCATACCTTTTAGCATCCTTAGGATCGACAAAACCTTTCTGATTGTATCACATACAACCTTTCCTTACGAAAACTGGTAAGGAAACTTGTTTTGACATCCATCTGCCAGATTTCATAAATGCAGCTAATGCTAACATGATTCCGACGGACTTAAGCATCGCTACGGATGAGAAAATCTCATCGTAGTCAACTCCTTGAACTTGTGAAAATACTCTTTGCCACAAGTCGAGCTTCATAGACGGTAACATTACCGTCCACGTCCGTCTTCTTCTTAAAGATCCATTTATCTCAATGGCTTGCCGATCATCGGGCAAGTTCACCAAAGTCCATGCTTTGTTCTGATACATGGATCCTATCTCGGATTTCATGGCTTCTAACCATTTGTCGGAATATGGGCCCACCATCGCTTCTCCATAGCTCGTAGGTTCAGTATTGTCTAACAACATGATATCTAAGACAGGATTACCGTACCACTCAGGAGTAGTACATATCCTTGTCGACCTACGAGGTTTGGTAGTGACTTGATCCGAAGTTTCATGATCACTATCATAAGCTTCCACTTCAATTGGTGTAGGTGCCACACGAACAATTTCCTGTGCCCTGCTACACACTAGTTGAAGTGACGGTTCAATAACCTTATCAAGTCTCCACCATCCTCCCACTCAATTCTTTCGAGAGAAACTTTTCCTCGAGAAAGGACTCGTTTCTAGAAGCAATTACTTTTGCTTCCAGATCTGAAATAGGAGGTATGCCCAACTGTTTTGGGTATTCTATGAAGATGCATTTATCCGCTTTGGGTTCGAGCTTATCAGCCTGATTTTTTTTCACATAAGCATCGCAGCCCCAAACTTTTAAGAAACGACAACTTAGGTTTCTCTAAACGGTGTCGTCTCAACGGAATTGCGTGGTGCCCCTTTTAAAGTGAATGCGGTTATCTCTAATGCCTAACCCATAAACGATAGTGGTAATTCGATAAGAGACATCATGGTATGCACCATATCCAATAGGGTGCAGTTATGATGTTCGGACACACCATCACACTGTGGTGTTCCAGGCGGTATTAATTGTGAAACACTTTCCACAATGTCTTAATTGTGTGCCAAACTCGTAACTCAGATACTCATCTCTATGATCATATCACAGACATTTTATCCTCTTGTCACGACGATCTTCAACTTCACTCTGAAATTACTTGAACCTTTCAATAATTCAGACTTGTGTTTCATCAAGTAAATATTCTCAGCATCTACTCAAATCATCTGTGAAGTAAGAACATAACGATATCCACTGCGTGCCTCAGCACTCATTGGACTGCACACATCAAATGTATTACTTCCAACAAGTTGCTCTCTTGTTCCATCTTACTGAAAACGAGGCCTTTCAGTCATCTTGCCCATGTGGTATGATTTGCATGTCTCAAGTGATTCAAAATCAAGTGAGTCCAAACGATCCATCTGCATGGAGTTTCTTCATGCATATATACCAATAGACATGGTTCGCATGTCTCAATCTTTTCAAAAACGAGTGAGTCCAAAGATCCATCTACATGGAGCTTCTTCATGCGTTCTATACCAATATGACTCAAATGGCAGTGCCACAAGTATGTGGTACTATCATTACTGTTTTATATCTTTTGGCACGAACATGTGTATCACTGCGATCGAGATTCATTTTAGGTGCAAGACCATTGAAGGTATTATTCAAATAAACAGAGTAACCATTATTCTCCTTAAATGAATAACCGTATTGCGATAAACATAATCCAATCATGTTTATGCTCAACACTAAATAACAATTATTAGGTTTAACACCAATCTCGATGGTAGAGGGAGCATGCGATGCTTGATCACATCAACCTTGGAAACACTTCCAACACATATCGTCATCTCACCTTTAGCTAGTCTCCGTTTATTCTGCAGCTTTTATTTCGAGTTACTAACACTTAGCAACCGAACCGGTATCTAATACCCTGGTGCTGCTAGGAGTACTAGTAAAGTACACATTCATATAATGTATATCCAATATACTTCTGTCGACCTTGCCTGCCTTCTCATCTATCAAGTATCTAGGGTAGTTCTGCTTCAGTGACCGTTCCCCTCATTACAGAAGCACTTAGTCTCGGGTTTGGGTTCAACCTTGGGATTCTTCACTAGAGCAGCAAATGATTTGCTATTTCATGAAGTATCCCTTTTGCCCTTGCCCTTCTAGAAACTAGTGGTTTTACTAACCATCAACAATTGATGCTCCTTCTTGATTTCTACTTTCGCGGTGTCAAACATCGCGAGTTGCTCAAGGATCATCATATCTATCCCTGATATGTTATAGTTCATCACGAAGCTCTAATAGCTTGGTGGCAGTGACTATGGAGAACCATCACTATCTTATCTGGAAGATTAACTCCCACTCGATTCAAGCGATTGTAGTACTCAGACAATCTGAGCACATGCTCAACAATTGAGCTTTTCTCCCTCAGTTTGCAGGCTTAAGAAACTTGTCAGAGGTCTCATACCTCTTGACGTGGGCACTAGTCTGAAATCCCAATTTCAGTCTTCGGAACATCTCATATGTTCTGTGACGTTTCAAAACGTCTTTGGTGCCACAATTCTAAACCGTTAGCATTACGCACTGAACTATCACGTAGTCATCAAAACGTGTATGCCAGATGTTTCGCAACATCTACAGACAACGCTGAGGTTCAGCACACCGAGCGGTGCATTAAGGACATAAGCCTTCTGTGCAGCAATGAGGACAATCCTCAGTCCACGGACCCAGTCCGCATAATTGCTACTATCAACTTTCAACTAAATTTTCTCTAGGAACATATCTTAAACAGTAGAACTAAAGCGTAAGCTATGACATAATTTGCAAAGACATTTTGACTATGTTCATGACAATTAAGTTCATCTGATTAATGAACTCCCACTCAGATAGACATCCCTCTAGTCATCTAAGTGATACATGATCCGAGTCAAACTAGGCCGTGTCCGATCATCACGTGAGACGGACTAGTCATCATCGGTGAACATCTCCATGTTGATCGCATCTACTATACGACTCATGTTCGACCTTTCGATCTCTTGTGTTCCGAGGCCATGTCTGTACATGCTAGGCTCGTCAAGTCAACCTAAGTGTTTCGCATGTGTTCCGAGGCCATGTCTGTACATGCTAGGCTCGTCAACACTCGTTGTATTCGAACGTTAGAATCTATCACACCCGATCGTCACGTGGTGCTTCGAAACAACGAACCTTCGCAACGGTGCACAGTTAGGGGGAACACGTCTCTTGAAATTTTTAGTGAGGGATTATCTTATTTATGCTACCGTCGTTCTAAGCAAATAAGATGTAAACATGACAAACATCACATGCAAATCATAAGGTGACGTGATATGGCCAATATCATCTTGCGCCTTTGATCTCCATCTTCGAGGCGCGGCATGATCACCTTCGTCACCGGCATGACACCATGATCTCCATCATCATGATCTCCATCATCGTGTCTTCATGAAGTTGTCTCGCCAACTATTACTTCTACTACTATGGCTAACGGTTAGCAATAAAGTAAAGTAATTACATGGCGTTTTCATTGACACGCAGGTCATATAATAAATTAAGACAACTCCTATGGCTCCTGCCGGTTGTCATACTCATCGACATGCAAGTCGTGATTCCTATTACAAGAACATGATCAATCTCATACATCACATATATCATTCATCACATCCTTTTGGCCATATCACATCACATAGCATACCCTGCAAAAACAAGTTAGACGTCCTCTAATTGTTGTTGCATGTTTTACGTGGCTGCTATGGGATTCTAGCAAGAACGTTTCTTACCTACGCAAAAGCCACAACGTGATATGCCAATTTCTATTTACCCTTCATAAGGACCCTTTTCATCGAATCCGATCCGACTAAAGTGGGAGAGACAGACACCCGCTAGCCACCTTATGCAACTAGTGCATGTCAGTCGGTGGAACCTGTCTCACGTAAGAGTACGTGTAAGGTCGGTCTGGGCCGCTTCATCCCACGCTGCCGCCGAATCAAGATAAGACTAGTAACGGCAAGTAAATTGACAAAATCGACGCCCACAACTACTTTGTGTTCTACTCGTGCATAGAAACTACGCATAGACCTAGCTCATGATGCCACTGTTGGGGAACGTAGCAGAAATTCAAAAATTTCTACGCATCACCAAGATCAATCTATGGAGTCATCTAGCAACGAGAGAGAGGAGTGCATCTACATACCCTTGTAGATCGCGAGCGGAAGCGTTCAAGAGAACGGGGTTGATGGAGTCGTACTCGTCGTGATCCAAATCACCGATGATCCTAGCGCCGAACGGGTGGCACCTCCGCGTTCAACACACGTACGGAGCAGTGACGTCTCCTCCTTCTTGATCCAGCAAGGGGGGAGGAGAGGTTGATGGAGATCCAGCAGCACGACGGCGTGGTGGTGGAAGTAGTGGGATTCCAACAGGGCTTCGCCAAGCGCTGCGGGAGGAGGGAGATGTGTCACGGGAGGGAGAGGGAAGCGCCAGGGCTTAGGTTTTGCTGCCCTCCCTTCCCCCCACTATATATAGGGCCAAGGGAGGGGGGGCGCAGCCTTGTCCCTTCCTCCAAGGAAGGGTGCGGCCAGGGAGGAGTCCATCCTCCCCAAGGCACCTAGGAGGTGCCTTCCCCCTTTAGGACTCTCCCTTTACCTTATCTCTTGGCGCATGGGCCTCTTGGGGCTGGTTCCCTTGGCCCATATAGGCCAAGGCACACACCCCACAGCCCATGTGGCCCCCGGGGCAGGTGGGCCCCTTGGTGGACCCCCGGACCCCTTTCGGCACTCCCGGTACAATACCGATAATGCGCGAAACTTTTCCGGCGACCAAAACAAGACTTCCCATATATAAATCTTTACCTCCGGACCATTCCGGAACTCCTCGTGACATCCGGGATCTCATCCGGGACTCCGAACAACTTTCGGGTTACCGCATACTAATATCTCTACAACCCTAGCGTCACCGAACCTTAAGTGTGTAGACCCTACGGGTTCGGGAGACACGCAGACATGACCGAGACGACTCTCCGGTCAATAACCAACAGCGGGATCTGGATACCCATGTTGGCTCCCACATGCTCCTCGATGATCTCATCGGATGAACCACGATGTCGAGGATTCAATCAATCCCGTATACAATTCCCTTTGTCTACCGGTATAGTACTTGCCCGAGATTCGATCGTCGGTATCCCGATACCTTGTTCAATCTCGTTACCGGGAAGTCTCTTTACTCGTTCCGTAACACATCATCCCGTGATCAACTCCTTGGTCACATTGTGCACATTATGATGATGTCCTACCGAGTGGGCCCAGAGATACCTCTCCGTTTACACGGAGTGACAAATCCGAGTCTCGATTCGTGCCAACCCAACAGACACTTTCGGAGATACCTGTAGTGCACCTTTATAGCCACCCAGTTACGTTGTGACGTTTGGTACACCCAAAGCATTCCTATGGTATCCGAGAGTTGCACAATCTCATGGTCTAAGGAAATGATACTTGACATTAGAAAAGCTCTGAGCAAACGAACTACACGATCTTGTGCTAGGCTTAGGATTGGGTCCTGTCCATCACATCATTCTCCTAATGATGTGATCCCGTTATCAATGACATCCAATGTCCATGGTCAGGAAACCGTAACCATCTATTGATCAACGAGCTAGTCAACTAGAGGCTTACTAGGGACATGGTGTTGTCTATGTATCCACACATGTATCTGAGTTTCCTATCAATACAATTTTAGCATGGATAATAAACGATTATCATGAACAAGGAAATATAATAATAACCAATTTATTATTGCCTCTAGGGCATATTTCCAACACTACGCACACAACCAGGATCAAGAGAATTAAACCATATCTTAGCATCACCCTTTAATGAGAACGGAAATAATTTAAGGATATAAAGGTAGCGGATTTCTCATCCTTAGTGAACAGGGTGGCCATATCATTTAATTTAGTAAGATGTGCCACAACAGTTTCAGATTCATAGCCATAAAAAGGATCAGATTCAACCAAAGTAATTGTATCAGGATCAACAGAGAATTCACAATCCTTATCAGTAACACAGATAGGTGAAGTAGCAAAGGCAGGGTCAGGTTTCATTCTAGCATTAAGAGATTGCTGCTTCCATTTAGCTAATAACTTCTTAAGATCACTTCTATCATTGCAAGCTAAAATGGCTCTAGCAGATTCTTCATCCAGAACATAACCCTATAAGGCACAACAGGTAATTCATATTTATTAGGGGGAGAGTCTTCATCACCACTATCTTCAATATTATCAGTTACAATAATTTCATTCTCTCTAGCCCTAGCAAATTGTTCATCAAGAAATTCACCAAGTGGCACAGTAGTATCAAGCATAGAAGTAGTTTCATCATAAGTATCATGCATAGCAGAAGTGGCATCATCAATAACATGCGACATATCAGAATGAATAGCAGAAGCAGGTTTAGGTGTCGCAAGCTTACTCAAAACAGAAGGTGAATCAAGTGCAGAGCTAGATGGCAATTCCTTACCTCCCCTCGTAGTTGAGGGATAAATTTTTGTTTTCTCGTCTTTCAAGTTCTTCATAGTGACCAGCAGATATAAATCCCAAGTGACTCAAAGAATAGAGCTATGCTCCCCGGCAATGGTGCCAGAAAATAGTCTTGATAACCCACAAGTATAGGGGATCGCAACAGTTTTCGAGGATAGAGTATCCAACCCAAATTTATTGATTCGACACAAGGGGAGCCAAAGAATATTCTCAAGTATTAGCAGTTGAGTTGTCAATTCAACCACACCTGGATAACTTAATATCTGCAGCAAAGTATTTAGTAGCAAAGTAATATGGAAATAACGGTAACGACAGCAAAAGTAATATTTTTGGGTTTTGTAGTGATTGTAACAATAGCAACGGGAAAGTAAATAAGCGGAGAACAATATGTGAAAAGCTCGTAGGCATTGGATCAGTGATGGAGAATTATGCCGGATGCGGTTCATCATGTAACAATCATAACATAGGGTGACACAGAACTAGCTCCAATTCATCAATGTAATGTAGGCATGTATTCCGAATATAGTCATACGTGCTTATGTATAAGAACTTGCATGACATCTTTTGTCCTACCCTCCCGTGGCAGCAGGGTCCTAATGGAAACTAAGGGATATTAAGGCCTCCTTTTAATAGAGTACCGGACCAAAGCATTAACACATAGTGAATACATGAACTCCTCAAACTACGGTCATCACCGGGAGTGGTCCCGATTATTGTCACTTCGGGGTTGCCGGATCATAACACATAGTAGGTGACTATAGACTTGCAAGATAGGATCAAGAACTCACATATATTCATGAAAACAAAATAGGTTCAGATCTGAAATCATGGCACTCGGGCCCTAGTGACAAGCATTAAGCATAGCAAAGTCATAGCAATATCAATCTCAGAACATAGTGGATACTAGGGATCAAACCCTAACAAAACTAACTCGATTACATGATAAATCTCATCCACCCATCACCGTCCAGCAAGCCTACGATGGAATTACTCACGCACGGCGGTGAGCATCATGAAATTGGTGATGGAGGATGGTTGATGATGACGACGGCGACGGATTCCCCTCTCCGGAGCCCCGAACAGACTCTAGATCAGCCCTCCCGAGAGGTTTTAGGGCTTGGCGGCAGCTCCGTATCCTAAAATGCGATGAATCCCTCTCTCTGATTTTTTTCTCCCCAAACACGAATATATGGAGTTGGAGTTGAGGTCAGTGGAGCGTCAGGGGGCCCACAAGGCAGGGGGCGCGCCCCCCACCCTCGTGGACAGGGTGTGGCCCCCCTGACGTGGATTCTTCTTCCAGTATTTTTAATATTTTCCAAAAATATGTTCCATGGAGTTTCAGGTCATTCCGAGAACTTTTGTTTCTGCACATAAATAACACCATGGAAAGTCTGCTGAAAATAGTGTCAGTCCGGGTTAGTTCCATTCAAATCATGCAAGTTAGAGTCCAAAACAAGGGCAAAAGTGTTTGGAAAAGTAGATACGACGAAGACGTATCAGCATCCTCATTAGGAGTACCAGAAAATTGATCTTTCATAACAAGATTCAGCAAACCAGTATTAATATCACAAGACTCCGCACTAGTGGCGGGAGGAGCAATCGGAGTGCCAATAAAATCGTTGTTGTTGGTATTTGAGAAATCACACAACTTGGTGTTCTCTTGAGTCATTGTGACTATGCAACAAGATTGCACTCTAAAGAGGTCTGGCAAGAAAAAGGCGAACGAAAAAGAGGGCGAATAAAACGGCAAATTTTTGTGAAGTGGGGGAGAGGAAAACGAGAGGAAAATGGCAAATAATGTAAATTGCGAGGAGATGAGATTTGTGATTAGGAACCTAGTATATGTTGAAGATCCTCCCCGGCAACGGCGCCAGAAATTCCTTTTGATGTGGCTTGAAGCTACGTCGGTATTTCCCCAAAGAGGAAGGGATGATGCAGCACAGCAGTGGTAGGTATTTCCCTCAGTGATGAAACCAAGGTTATCGAACCAGTAGGAGAACCAAGCAAAACAACGTAAATAGCCCCTACATACAAATAACAAATACTCGCAACCCGACGTGTAAAAGGGGCTGTCAATCCCTTTCAGGTAGCGACGCCTCAAGATAGGCAAACGGACGTGAGGAAATTATAGTAGATTGATAGATCGAACACCAAACAAAATAAATAAGAATACATTGCAGAAAGGTATTTTTGTATTTTTGTTTTAATAGATCTGAAAATAAAAGCAAAGGAAAAGTAGATCTCAAAGGCAAAAACATGAGAAAGAGACCCGGGGGCCGTAGGTTTCACTAGTGGCTTCTCTCGAGAAAAATAGCAAACGGTGGGTAAACAAATTACTGTTGGGCAATTGATAGAACTTCATAAAATCATGACGATATCCAGGCAATGATCATTATATAGGCATCACGTCCAAGATTAGTAGACCGACTCCTGCCTGCATCTACTACTATTACTCCACACATCGACCGCTATCCAACATGCATCTAGTGTATTAAGTTCATGGAGAAACGGAGTAATGCAATAAGAACGATGACATGATGTAGACAAGATATATTTACGTAGAAATAGACCCCATCGTTTTATCCTTAGTAGCAACGATACATACGTGTCGGTTCCCCTTCTGTCGCTGGGATCAAGCACCGTAAGATCGAACCCACTACAAAGCACCTCTTCCCATTGCAAGATAAATAGATCAAGTTGGCCAAAGAAAACTCAAATATCGGAGAAGAAATACGAGGCTATAAGCAATCAGGCATATAAGAGACCAAAGAAACTCAAATAACTTTCATGGATATAAAAAGATAGATCTGATCATAAACTCAAAGTTCATCCGATCCCAACAAACACACCGTAAAAAGAGTTACATCATATGGATCTCCAAGAGACCATTGTATTGATAGTCAAAAGAGAGAGAGGAAGCCATCTAGCTACTAACTACGGACCCGAAGGTCTACAAAGAACTACTCACGCATCATCGGAGAGGCACCAATGGAAGTGGTGAACCCCTCCGTGATGGTGTCTAGATTGGATCTGGTGGTTATGGACTGCGGCGGCTGGAATTGATTTTCGTCGACTCCCCTAGGGTTTCTGGAATATTGGGGTATTTATAGAGCAAAGAGGCGGTCCGGGAGGCACCCGAGGTGGGCACAACCCACCAGGGCGCGCCCTGGTGGGTTGTGCTCCCCTCGGAGCACCCCCGGGCGCTGCCTTGGCCCATTGGGTGTCTTCTGGTCCCTAAAATATCTTCGTGAAGTTTCATTGCATTTGGACTCCGTTTGGTATTGATTTCCTGCGATGTAAAAAACATGCAGAAAACAACAACTGGCACTTGGCACTATGCCAATAGGTTAGTACCAAAAAATGATATAAAATGATTATAAAACATCCAAGATTGATAATATAACAGCATGGAACAATAAAAAATTATAGATACGTTGGAGACGTATCACAGCCTCAGCTTGATCTACAAGGACACTGTTCGTAAGATGGGTATCCACCCGTCAACAATCAAGCCTAGCAACACTACCTTTAAAGGAGTGATACCCGGCGTGGAGGCCCACTGCACGGGCTCCTTAACACTGGAAGTAGTATTCGGCTCTCCAGACAACTTGCGAAGCGCGGAATTGATCTTCTACATCGTCCCTTTTCGCAGTGGTTATCATGCACTGCTCGAGCGAACTGCTTTCGCCCACTTTAATGCAGTCCCGCACTATGCTTATCTAAAGCTCAAAATTCCTAGACCTCGTGGCGTAATCATAGTAAATGGGAATATAGAGCGCTCCCTCTGTACTGAGGAGCATACCGCGGCCCTAGCAGCCGAAGTACAAGGCGGCCTCATCAAGCCGAACAACTCATCGGTCATCAAGACCCATGACACCGCTAAACGAGTCCGACCCGCATTACAATGCGGTAGCTCGGTGGAATCGGAGCTTGAATAGCAGTTTAGCCTCCGCCGATTGCCCCATAAGGTTGCGGCATACGTACCGCGCGTACATAACTACGCACTTAAAATACCTTGGGAAGCACCGGAGGCACACTGGGGAAAAGGTCCATAGTACGGCTTGACCCTATTCGGACCTCAAATATTTTTTCCATTGTAGGTTCGTTAAGAAACCTACCTCATCTACAGTCGTACGGGGGCTCCTTTCCAGGTCCCTCTTTCTAGCTGACGACCATCGTACTCCTCCTCAACAAGTGAAAGATCGTGGATGTCGCCTAGAGGGGGGATGAATAGGCGCTTTAAAATAATTACGGCTTAGGCTTGAACAAATGCGGAATAAACCTAGCGGTTAATTTGACAAGCACAAAACCTACAATAACTAGGCTCACCTATGTGCACCAACACTTTATGCTAAGCAAGATAAACAACTAAGTGATAGCAAGATATATGACAAGAAATAATATGGCTATCACAAAGTAAAGTGCATGAGTAAAGGGCTCGGGTAAGAGATAACCGAAGCACGCGGAGACGACGATGTATCCCGAAGTTCACACCCTTGCGGATGCTAATCTCCGTTTGGAGAGGTGTGGAGGCACAATGCTCCCCAAGAAGCCACTAGCGCCACCGTAATCTCCTCACGCCCTCGCACAATGCAAGATGCCGTGATTCCACTAAGGGACCCTTGAGGGCGGTCACCGAACCCGTACAAATGGCAACCCTTGGGGGGCGGTCACCGAACCCGTACACTTTGGCAACCCTTGGGGGCGGTCACCAGTACCCGTCAAATTGCTCGGGGCGACCCCCCACAACCTAATTGGAGACCCCGACGCTTGCCCGAAGCTTTGCACCACAATGATTGAGCTTCGAACACCACCAACCATCTAGGGCGCCCAAGCACCCAAGAGGAACAAGCTCAAGGGTACCAAGCACCCAAGAGTAATAAGCTTCTCAACTTGTAACTTCCATGTATCACTGTGGAGAACTCAAACCGATGCACCAAATGCAATGGCAAGGGCGCATGGAGTGCCCAAGTCCTTCTCTCCCAAATCCCACCGAAGCAACTAATGCTAGGGAGTAAAATGAGAGGAAGAACGAAGAAGAGAACACAAAGAACTCCAAGATCTAGATCCGAAGGGTTCCCCTCACATAGAGGAGAATTGGTGGAAATGTGGATCTAGATCTCCTCTCTCTTTTCCCCCAAAAACTAGCAAGAATCCATGGAGGGATTGAGAGTTAGCAAGCTCGAAGAAGGTCAACAATGGGGGAAGAACACGAGCTCAAGAGATGAGGTTCATTGGGGAAGAAGACCCCATTTTATAGGAGGGGGAAAATCCAACCGTTATGTGCTCAGCCCGCACACGAGCGGTACTACCGCTCCACAAGCGGTACTACCGCTCGGGTGGTAGAAGCAGGAAAAAGGAGCAATAAAACATGTACCTTGGGGCGGTAGTACCGCTTAAGCGGTACTACCGCTGGAGGAGCAGAACACGGGGCCAAAGGAGGCAGGACAGAGCAGAGTACGGTGGCAGTAGTGCAGTAGCGGTACTACCGCCCGACCGGAGCGGTACTACCGCTTATAGGAGGAATTGTCGTGCCTTACTGCCGCACGACTACTGCTGAACCCGACACGAAAAGAGTAGACCCAAAATCGAGGCGGTAGTAGAGCGGTACTACCGCTTGACGCTGCAACCGGTACTACCGCTGCCACCACGGTACTACCGCAGGGAGAAAAACAGAACTGCCATAACTTCTTCATATGAGCTCCGAATTGAGCAAACTCAAACTTGTTGGATAGAGGAAGACGAGTAGCATCAAAACAGCGAGGTATGCCTAAGATATAGAGGAGTGAACACTCCATCAGAGAAGAACCGGCATAACCTCCAACATCAAAAACATCATAGAAGATGCATGTGAACTCCATTTTTTGATGAACTCGAGCTTGTCAAGAAAATGACCATAAGCTCCAAATCTCACAAGGAGAAAAACCAAACAAGAACCAATAAAGATGATGCAAGGATGCAATGGTTTGAGCTCTCTACGAACGATACGATCAAGCTACTCATCGAGAGCCCCCCCTTGATAGTACGGCAATCTATCCTATAACCCGGTCTCCCACAACTACCATGAGACCGGTAAAATAGAAAACCTATCAAGGGCAAACCTTTTCCTTGCACATAGTCCACTTGAGCTAGATCATGACGATCTTGACTCCCTCAAGCTGGACCACCTTTCTTGATTGCGTTGGCTCGGTGAAGACTAGTAGATTGCTCCCCCATACTCCACTGTGGGTGAGCCACTCTTTGGCACATCTTCACAAGTCCATTGCCACCACAATGGATGGCAAGCTTCAAGCATATGATCTCTTTGAGATGATCCTACTTGATCTTGCACACCACAACCTAACTCCACAAAGAACTCTCACGAAGACCATGGGTTAGTACACAAAGCATAATTGACAATGCTTACCATACCATGGGATCGCTTGATCCCTCTCAGTACATCTTCTATGCTCTGTGTGTTGATCAACTTGATTCACTCTTTGACTTAGTCTTGATCAACCTTGAATCTTTCCAACTCCCTTCATTTGGATGATGTCTTGAAGGTAAACATGAATGATCACACACTCTTTTTCTTCAAGACATGCTTGCAATAAGTTCAACCCTCACAAGACCAAACTTTGGATAATTCCTTAATAGCACCTTGGTCAGCATGAACTCTCCTTGAAACCAACAAATGGACTCCAAGAAAAGCCTATGGAAAAACCCTTCAAATATAACTCAAGGCAACCATTAGTCCATAGAGATTGTCATTAATTACCAAAACCAAACATGGGGGCACCTCATGTTCTTTCAACAAGGATGTCTCACCAAGGAGAAACGACGAGGACGTGCAGCAGGGCATCATTGGGATCTTCAAACCACTACTTTTAGACCCTGTGTAACCTTTCCCTTGTTTAAACTTTTGGCATGTAAAATGGCCTCGACATTCATGGCATTATCTGTAACAACACGGCTCGACGTATTAATCAGGGTATAAAGGAAGTAGTCGATCGCCACTTTGTTTGGCAATCACTTTATTTTATATTATCATCTGTATTCCCTCCCTACTTCAGACTGCCACACGTGCTTTAGTCCGGCCTTCAGACCGGGGCTGTATTCGGCCCTGCACATTTCAAGTCCGAACACCTATAGGGAACTCTTCGGCGTCCCGGATATTGCGTTATATGCATCGGCTCCGAATCATGTCTTTGGTCTATAGTTGGGTTGCCCGGCTCCTGTGCTTACCACCTTACGTTCCGCTCATTCGGCTAAGGTAGTAAAGGGAGAACTACTGCGATTGTATTTCCGGTTCGTCCGGTCAAGTAGCTCAGTAGAGAAAGCCGAAAACTGATTGCCATGATAGGCGAGAATCATATCAAATCTGAACATTCATCCCACAATAACAAGAATTACATTGAAATTATGCCAAGTAGCATTCCGCATCAAAAATTCTGTTTTTATCATTTACCTACTCGAGGACGAGCAGGAATTAAGCTTGGGGATGCTTGATACGTCTCCAACGTATCTATAATTTTTGATTGCTCCATGCTATATTATCTTCTATTTTGGACATTATTAGGCTTTATTATTCACTTCTATATTATTTTGGGGACTAACCTATTAACCGGAGGCCCAGCCCAGAATTGCTGTTTTTTGCCTATTTCAGAGTTTCGCAGAAAAAGAATATCAAACGGAGTCCAAACGGAATGAAACCTTCGGGAACGTGATTTTTGGAACGAACATGATCCAGGAGACTTTGGACCCTAAGTCAAGGAAGCTTCCAGGAAGCCACGAGGTAGGGGGGCGCGCCTACCCCCCCCCCCCCAGGCGCGCCCTCCACCCTCGTGGGCCCCATGTTGCTCCACCGACGTACTCCTTCCTCCTATATATACCTACATACCCCCAAACGATCAGATACGGAGCCAAAAACCTAATTCCACCGCTGCAACCTTCTGTACCCACGAGATCCCATCTTGGGGCCTGTTCCGGAGCTCCGCTGGAGGGGGCATCGATCACGGAGGGCTTCTACATCAACACCATAGCCTCTCCGATGAAGTGTGGTCACGTGTCATGTCGAACACCCCTGTAGCATCTTGATACGTCTCCAACGTATCTATAATTTTTGATTGCTCCATGCTATATTATCTTCTGTTTTGGACATTATTGGGCTTTATTATTCACTTTTATATTATTTTTGGGACTAACCTATTAACGGGAGGCCCAGCCCAGAATTGCTGTTTTTTTTGCCTATTTCAGAGTTTCGAAGAAAAAGAATATCAAACGGAGTCCAAATGGAATGAAACCTTCGGGAACGTGATTTTTGGAACGAACATGATCCAGGAGACTTGGACCCTAAGTCAAGGAAGCTTCCAGGAAGCCACGAGGTAGGGGGCGTGCCTACCCCCCCAGGCGCGCCCTCCACCCTCATGGGCCCCACGTTGCTCCACCGACGTACTCCTTCCTCCTATATATACCTACGTACCCCCAAACGATCAGATACGGAGCCAAAAACCTAATTCCACCTCCGCAACCTTCTGTACCCACGAGATCCCATCTTGGGGCCTGTTCTAGAGCTCCGCCGGAGGGGGCATCGATCACGGAGGGCTTCTACATCAACACCATAGCCTCTCCGATGAAGTGTGAGTAGTTTACCTCAGACCTTCGGGTCCATAGTTATTAGCTAGATGGCTTCTTCTCTCTTTTTGGATCTCAATACAATGTTCTCCCCCTCTCTCATGGAGATCTATTCGATGTAATCTTCTTTTGCGGTGTGTTTGTTGAGACCGATGAATTGTGGGTTTATGATCAAGTTTATCTATGAACAATATTTGAATCTTCTGAATTCTTTTATGTATGATTGGTTATCTTTGCAAGTCTCTTCGAATTATCAGTTTGGTTTGGCCTACTAGATTGATCTTTCTTGCAATGGGAGAAGTGCTTAGCTTTGGGTTCAATCTTGCGGTGTCCTTTCCCAGTGACAGTAGGGGCAGCAAGGCACGTATTGTATTGTTGCCATCGAGGATAACAAGATGGGGTTTTTTTTTATCATATTGCATGAATTTATCCCTCTACATCATGTCATCTTGCTTAAGGCGTTACTCTGTTCTTATGAACTTAATACTCTAGATGCATGCTGGATAGCGGTCGATGTGTGGAGTAATAGTAGTACATGCAGGCAGGAGTCGATCTACTTGTCTCGGACGTCATGCCTATATACATGATCATACCTAGATATTCTCATAACTATGCTCAGTTCTGTCAATTGCTCAACAGTAATTTGTTCACCCACCGTAAAATACTTATGCTCTTGAGAGAAGCCACTAGTGAAACCTATGGCCCCCGAGTCTATTTCCATCATATTAATCTTTCAACACTTAGTTATTTCCGTTGCTTTTATTTTACTTTGCATCTTTATCACAAAAATACCAAAAATATTATCTTATCATATCTATCAGATCTCACTCTCGTAAGTGACCGTGTAGGGATTGACAACCCCTTATCGCGTTGGTTGCGAGGATTTATTTGTTTCTGTAGGTGCGAGGGACTCGCGCCTAGCCTCCTACTGGATTGATACCTTGGTTCTCAAAAACTGAGGGAAATACTTACGCTACTTTGCTGCATCACCCTTTCCTCTTCAAGGGAAAACCAACGCAGTGCTCAAGAGGTAGCAAGAAGGATTTCTGGCGCCGTTGCCGGGGAGGCTTATGCGAAGTCAAGTCAAGATTTGACTCCCGACAATGAGCCAATTCTGGCGCCGTTGCCGGGGAGTCTACGCAAAAGTCAACATACCAAGTACCCATCACAAATCCTTATCTCCCGCATTACATTATTTGCCATTTGCCTCTCGTTTTCCTCTCCCCCAATTCACCCTTGCCATTTTATTCGCCCTCTCTTTTCCGTTCGCCTCTTTTTTCGCGTGCTTCTTGTTTGCTCGTGTTGCCATATGTGCCTTCTATATGCTTGCATCTTCGCTTGTTGAAAATCTATTGATATGGATCCACTTAAAGTGTTCTACTTGGATCATCTTCGATCCTTATGCGCTCGTGCTGAAACCCCAACTAGCCTAGTTGATGGGAAATCTTTAGATGAGCAAGCTCATTTTGTGCGTCATCGTTTGTCTGAAAAAGGGAAGCTCTTATGGTATCATATAAATAGTTTGCTATGCTATGCTTGGAATCTTTGTGAAATTTGTGATTTTACTTGTTGCTCTAAGAACCCTAAAAAACACCTTCCCTACCTATGTGAGTTCAATGATAATGAAATCTTATCTTCTTATGCAAAGGGTGTTTATAGTTACTATGATATCGAACAAATTGAAGAATTTGTCGTTTTTAAGGGTGCTCATGAAGTTGCTTCTTTGATTCAAAAGTATGATTTTACTCTCAACAAATCTGAAAATTCCGTCATACTTAAATATTGCAATGAAAACTTTGCTCAAAATGTCTATGTCCAAGAATTTATTGAAAGAATGGCCGTTGCTTTGGAAGAAAATAATGATATGCATGAATCTATAGATAATTATGATTCTGATGATTTGGTTGAAATATCCCTTGATGAACATGATGCTTGCTATTCTTGTGGCCATGATGCCAATATTTATGAAGATGAATTTGCTATAGTTCCTTATGTTAAACATGTGATCGTTGCTATTGCACCCATACTTGATAGTTCCTTCGATGAAAAGCATGATTGCAATGATTTTACTATAAATTCTCTTGATGTCAATTATGCTAATAATATGCAAAACCCTAAGCTTGGGGATGCTAGTTTTGCTATGTCTACTACTTGTTGTAAAGATCATGATTGGGGTGATTCTTCTTATGATCTTGAAAATTTATTTAAGCCCCATGATAAATATGAGATTGATAATAATGTTTGCAATAATATTGAAAGTGGGTTTGGAAGAGTGTCAACTTTAGATCCCACATATTTGGAGAATGTTCAATCTTATGGTATTTTTGATAAAAGTGGGTTTGGAGAGGTCATAACTTTAGTTAATGATAATCCCACTATTTTGGAAGAGTGTCAACTTTGCATGCATGTGGATCGTATTGAAAATATTTTATGTGATAGCTATTTTATTGAATTTGCTTATGATCCCACATGTAATTATTATGAGAGAGGAAAATATAGTTGTAGAAATTTTCATGATAATAAATTACCTCTCGTTATGTTGAGATTGCTATTGTTTCTTTCCGCTTCCTTGCATATGCTAATTTTTGCTTGCTATGATAATTTGTTTGCTTATAAGATGCCTATGCATAGGAAGTATGTTAGACTTAGATGTGTTTGTCACGTGCTATATGATGCTCTCTTTGTGCTTCAATTCTTGTCTTTCATGTGAGCATCATTGAAATTATGCCTAGCTAGGGGCGTTAAACGATAGCGCTTGTTGGGAGGCAACCCAATTTTTTTTAGTTTTTTGCTTTTTCCTTCTGTTTAGGAATAAATCTTTGTTCTAGCCTCTGGTTATATGTGTTTTTATGTTTTAATTAGTGTTTGTGCCAAGTTAAACCTATAGGATCTTCTTGGATGATAGTTATTTGATCTTGCAAAAATTTCCAGAAACTTTCTGTTCACGAAAATAATTGTTACAAATCACCAGAACATGATAAAATACTGATTCAAATTGCTGCTGATCAATAAAAAAATTGTCTAGGTCGTCCTATTTTGGCTGATTTTTTGGAGTTCCAGAAGTTTGCGTTAGTAACAGATTACTACAGATTGTTCTGTTTTTGACAGATTCTGTTTTTCGTGTGTTGTTTGCTTGTTTTGATGAATCTATGGCTAGTAAAATAGTTTATAAACCATAGAGAAGTTGGAATACAGTAGGTTTAACACCAATATAAATAAATAATGAGTTCATTACAGTATCTTGAAGTGGTCTTTTGTTTTCTTTCGCTAACGGAGCTCACGATATTTTCTGTTAAGTTTTGTGTTGTGAAGTTTTCAAGTTTTGGGTGAAAGATTTGATGGATTATGGAACAAGGAGTGGCAAGAGCCTAAGCTTGGGGATTCCCATGGCACCCCCCAAATAATCTAAGGACACCTAAAAGCCAAAGCTTGGGGATGCCCCGGAAGGCATCCCCTCTTTCGTCTACTTCCATCTGTAACTTTACTTGGAGCTATATTTTTATTCACCACATGATATGTGTTTTGCTTGGAGCGTCTTGTATTATTTGAGTCTTTATTTGTTATTTTACCACAATCATACTTGCTGTACACACCTTTTGAGAGAGTCACACTTGATTCGGAATTTATTAGAATACTCTATGTGCTTCACTTATATTTTTTGAGCTATATAGTTTTTGCTTCTAGTGCTTCACTTATATCTTTTAGAGCACGGTGGTGGATTTGTTTTATAGAAACTATTGATCTCTCATGCTTCACTTATATTATTTTGAGAGTCTTAAAATAGCATGGCATTTGCTTTAATTAGTATCATGAGAAATTTGATGCTTGATAATTGTTTTGAGATATAAAGGTAGTAATATCATAGTTGTGCTAGTTGAGTAATTGTGGAATTGAAAAATACATGTGTTGGAGTTTGTGATTCCCGTAGCATGCACGTATGGTGAACCGTTATGTAACGAAGTCGGAGCATGAAGTATTTGTTGATTGTCTTCCTTTGTGTGGCGGTCGGGATCGCGCGATGGTTAACTCCTACCAACCCTTCCCCTAGGAGCATGCGTAGTAGTACTTTGCTTTGAGGGCTAATAAATTTTTGCAATAAGTATATGAGTTCTTTATGACTAATGTGAGTCCATGGATTATACGCACACTTACCTTTCCGCAATTTTCTAGCCTCTTCGGTACCGCGCATTGCCCTTTCTCACCTTGAGAGTTGGTGCAAACTTCACCGGTGCATCCAAACCCCATGATATGATACGCTCTATCACGCATAAACCTCCTTATATCTTCCTCAAAACAGCCACCATACCTACCTATCATGGCATTTCCATAGCCATTCCGAGATATATTGCCATGCAACTTTCCACCGTTTCATTTATCATGACATGCTCCATCATTGTCATATTGCTTTGCATGATCATGTAGTTGACATTGTATTTGTGGCAAAGCCACCGTTCATAATTCTTTCATACATGTCGCTCTTGATTCATTGCATATCCCGGTACACCGCCGGAGGCATTCATATAGAGTCATATTTTGTTCTAAGTATTGAGTTGTAATTCATGAGTTGTAAGTAAATAAAAGTGTGATGATCATCATTATTAGAGCATTGTCCCAAGTGAGGAAAGGATGATGGAGACTATGATTCCCCCACAAGTCGGGATGAGACTCCGGACTAAAAAAAAGAGGCCATAAAAAAAGAGAAAAGGCCCAAATAACAAAAATGAGAGAAAAAGAGAGAAGGGACAATGTTACTATCCTTTTACCACACTTGTGCTCCAAAGTAGCACCGTGATCTTCATAATAGAGAGTCTCTCATTTTGTCACTTTCATATACTAGTGGGAAATTTCATTATAGAACTTGGCTTGTATATTCCAATGATGGGCTTCCTCAAATGCCCGAGGTCTTCGTGAGCAAGCAAGTTGGATGCACACCCACTTAGTTTCTTTTTGAGCTTTCATACAGTTATAGCTCTAGTGCATCCGTTGCATGGCAATCCCTACTCCTCGCATTAACATCAATTGATGGGCATCTCCATAGCCCGTTGATTAGCCTCGTTGATGTGAGACTTTCTCCTTTTTTGTCTTCCCACATAACCCCTACCATTATACCTTATTCCACCATAGTGCTATATCCATGGCTTGCGCTCATATATTGCGTAAGAGTTGAAAAGGCTCAAGCGCGTTAAAAGTATGAACCAATTGCTTGGCTAAAACCGGGGTCGTACATGATATGAATATTTTGTGTGGGGAATATGGAGCATAGCCAGACTATATGATTTTGTAGGGATAACTTGCTTTGGCTATGTTATTTTGATAAGACATAATTGCTTAGTTAGTATGCTTGAAATACTATTGTTTTTATGTCAACATTAAAATTTTATCTTGAATAATATCAAATCTGAACATTCATCCCACAATAACAAGAATTACATTGAAATTATGCCAAGTAGCATTCCGCATCAAAAATTCTGTTTTTATCATTTACCTACTCGAGGACGAGCAGGAATTAAGCTTGGGGATGCTTGATACGTCTCCAACGTATCTATAATTTTTGATTGCTCCATGCTATATTATCTTCTATTTTGGACATTATTAGGCTTTATTATTCACTTCTATATTATTTTGGGGACTAACCTATTAACCGGAGGCCCAGCCCAGAATTGCTGTTTTTTGCCTATTTCAGAGTTTCGCAGAAAAAGAATATCAAACGGAGTCCAAACGGAATGAAACCTTCGGGAACGTGATTTTTGGAACGAACATGATCCAGGAGACTTTGGACCCTAAGTCAAGGAAGCTTCCAGGAAGCCACGAGGTAGGGGGGCGCGCCTACCCCCCCCCCCCAGGCGCGCCCTCCACCCTCGTGGGCCCCATGTTGCTCCACCGACGTACTCCTTCCTCCTATATATACCTACATACCCCCAAACGATCAGATACGGAGCCAAAAACCTAATTCCACCGCTGCAACCTTCTGTACCCACGAGATCCCATCTTGGGGCCTGTTCCGGAGCTCCGCTGGAGGGGGCATCGATCACGGAGGGCTTCTACATCAACACCATAGCCTCTCCGATGAAGTGTGGTCACGTGTCATGTCGAACACCCCTGTAGCATCTTGATACGTCTCCAACGTATCTATAATTTTTGATTGCTCCATGCTATATTATCTTCTGTTTTGGACATTATTGGGCTTTATTATTCACTTTTATATTATTTTTGGGACTAACCTATTAACGGGAGGCCCAGCCCAGAATTGCTGTTTTTTTTGCCTATTTCAGAGTTTCGAAGAAAAAGAATATCAAACGGAGTCCAAATGGAATGAAACCTTCGGGAACGTGATTTTTGGAACGAACATGATCCAGGAGACTTGGACCCTAAGTCAAGGAAGCTTCCAGGAAGCCACGAGGTAGGGGGCGTGCCTACCCCCCCAGGCGCGCCCTCCACCCTCATGGGCCCCACGTTGCTCCACCGACGTACTCCTTCCTCCTATATATACCTACGTACCCCCAAACGATCAGATACGGAGCCAAAAACCTAATTCCACCTCCGCAACCTTCTGTACCCACGAGATCCCATCTTGGGGCCTGTTCTAGAGCTCCGCCGGAGGGGCATCGATCACGGAGGGCTTCTACATCAACACCATAGCCTCTCCGATGAAGTGTGAGTAGTTTACCTCAGACCTTCGGGTCCATAGTTATTAGCTAGATGGCTTCTTCTCTCTTTTTGGATCTCAATACAATGTTCTCCCCCTCTCTCATGGAGATCTATTCGATGTAATCTTCTTTTGCGGTGTGTTTGTTGAGACCGATGAATTGTGGGTTTATGATCAAGTTTATCTATGAACAATATTTGAATCTTCTGAATTCTTTTATGTATGATTGGTTATCTTTGCAAGTCTCTTCGAATTATCAGTTTGGTTTGGCCTACTAGATTGATCTTTCTTGCAATGGGAGAAGTGCTTAGCTTTGGGTTCAATCTTGCGGTGTCCTTTCCCAGTGACAGTAGGGGCAGCAAGGCACGTATTGTATTGTTGCCATCGAGGATAACAAGATGGGGTTTTTTTTATCATATTGCATGAATTTATCCCTCTACATCATGTCATCTTGCTTAAGGCGTTACTCTGTTCTTATGAACTTAATACTCTAGATGCATGCTGGATAGCGGTCGATGTGTGGAGTAATAGTAGTAGATGCAGGCAGGAGTCGGTCTACTTGTCTCGGACGTGATGCCTATATACATGATCATACCTAGATATTCTCATAACTATGCTCAGTTCTGTCAATTGCTCAACAGTAATTTGTTCACCCACCGTAAAATACTTATGCTCTTGAGAGAAGCCACTAGTGAAACCTATGGCCCCCGGGTCTATTTTCCATCATATTAATCTTTCAACACTTAGTTATTTCCGTTGCTTTTATTTTACTTTGCATCTTTATCACAAAAATACCAAAAATATTATCTTATCATATCTATCAGATCTCACTCTCGTAAGTGACCGTGTAGGGATTGACAACCCCTTATCGCGTTGGTTGCGAGGATTTATTTGTTTCTGTAGATGCGAGGGACTCGCGCGTAGCCTCCTACTAGATTGATACCTTGGTTCTCAAAAACTGAGGGAAATACTTACGCTACTTTGCTACATCGCCCTTTCCTCCTCAAGGGAAAACCAACGCAGTGCTCAAGAGGTAGCACATCTACATGGGGGCTGAAGCCGACGACTGGCAACTTTCAGAAGTATAACAATAAACGGTCGCACAGGAGAAAAAATCGCTTGAAACAAAAGGCGCAAACATAGATATATATCAGCTTGGGTTCACAACATAGTTTGTACAACCCAAACACATTTAATCAAATATTATGTCCTTCAAACATTGGCCCTCTATCTCTCGGTCTCCTTCTAGGATGTCGTTAAGGTACCTCTCTGGCTTCCGATGATCTTTGCCCTCGGGCGGGCCCGCGGTTGCCACTTCAGTAGCCTTCATCTTCGCCCATCGCATTTTGACAGGGGCGAAGGCCATCCGGGCACCTTCCATGCAGGCCGAGCGCTACACAGCATCAATCCGAGGCCGCGCGTTGACAAGCCGCACCACCAAACCGAAGTAGCTGCTAGGGATCGGCTCGGCCGACCAAAGTTGGACTATCAAGTCCTTCATAGCCAAACCCGCCACCCTATGCAGCTCTACCAGCTGCTTCAGTTGGTCGTTCACAGGCGTCGGGTGTCCCAGCGCGAGAAATTGCGACCAGAACAGCTTATCGGTCGAGCTCCCCTCCTAGGATCGGAAAAACTGCTCGGCATCGGCGGCACTCTTCAGAAGATCCGTAAACGCGCGTGGAGAACTCCACACTCGTGTGAGCAAAGCGTACCATTGACCTCCAAAGATACTCTACAAAAGAAAGGCCTTACCAGCCGCTATCTGCCTCACCTGATGGACCTCTTCGCGAGCACTCCGGGACTCGCTCCGCGCCTCTTTAGCGTCCTGGAGAGCCTTGGCAAGCTCGGAGGACTGGGCCGAAGTCTTCTGCTCCAATGTCTCGCATTTGCTGATGGCATCCTTCAGCTCCTACTCGACTTTGGCCACCCGAGCTTCATGTTGGCGGTGGGCAGTTTGTTCGGCCTCTAGTTCAGCAGTCGCTTTATCAGCGGCTGCCTTATTTGCCTCTGCTTCCTTCTTGGCCTGGGCGAGGGCGCCTTTGAGGGTCTCGACCTCGGCTGCGCCAACTATGATCATAATCAAAGCATTCTATGAGTTAACCTCTAAATGAACATATCACTTCTGATATAAAAATAAATTCCTTCTTAACATTCTATGCATACCTTGCGTTTCATCAAACCGCTTGTTGATGCGGTCGAGTTCCTCATCTGCCACATGAAGCTTCCGATTGAGTTCGGAAACTTCCGTGGCCTGGGCGGTTGCTGCCAACATGGATGCCTGTTACAATAGCAGCACAGTATGTTACTCTCCCGAACACTATGTGGATCCTCTGTTTGGTTTCTTCTATACCAGACAGAGCCTCAGGGGCTACTGTCTGTACACAGTTTTATTCTTCTATGTGAAAAGTGTTTAGAACATTACGTCGCATACCTCAAAGCCTATTAGTAGACTGCAGAAGGCTTTGTTCAGTCCGCTTTTAGCAGACTGAACCTTCTCCATCACCACACCCATCGGGGTGCGGTGCTCCGCCACGACGGAAGCACTCTGCATTGCTTCCTCCAGAGCGTTGGGCGCCTCCGGATTAGTGGAGGCTGCCGATGGAGCTGGTGCTCCTTCCCCCTTTTTCGAAGGGGGCTGCTTATCTGATCCCGGAGCCATGCTGGTCTCCGGAATGGTGTTCGGCCGGGGCCCAGATTGTTGGGGCTCCCCATCGTCGGTTATCATAGGGGTCGCCTCCCCTAGGTCTTCAGTGACCAAGGTATTAACCTCGAGCGCTCTCTCGACGGCTTCGTTCGCCCCCTCTTGGCCAGGAGAGGTCCTTCTGGACGACACTTCAGTGTCCTCCATGGCGATAGGCGAGGGGGCTCACGACGGCGTGTCACTCTCTGCCATTTCGGGCGGCAGATATAGTCGTTCAAAGCTAAGGTGAGTCTGTTCCAGCTAATTCCTCAGATTCCACTTTCCTGTCTGTCCATGTAAAAAGGAGTCCAGCCCACAAGGAGAGGGAATCCACGGGAAAGGGATCTAGCAGCTTCCATATCGCCCCCAAAAAAGAACCAAAAAGTTCCAGAGGCATCTTCCATTCATTTCGATTTAGGTCTTTCTGCACCATATTTAGATCTTCCCTTTCTACGATCCGGAATTCCCAGCAAATCCTTGACTCCTCGAATACGATGGGATTTCACACCTGGCGAATCTTTCACTCTACCTCCTCTGAATAAGACTATAGAATGTTCTTGCGAATTATGACCTTCGCCTGGAATGTGAGCAAATATATCATGTCGATTGCTCAACCGTACTTTTGCTATCTTACGTAGAGCCGAATTAGGTTTTTTCGGTGTTCTCGTCGAAACACGCAGGCATACTCCTTGCTTCTGGGGACATTGATCCGAAGCTCGAGTACGGTCCGTGCGCCGTTTTTCTTCTCTACCATGACGAATCAATTGATTTTTTGTAGGCATCCCTCTTTCCTATGTCCTTCCCCCCTTTGCCCTTTCAAAAGTGGTTACTCCCGATCTGAAGCACCCCTTTTCCATTCATAGAGAGATCCAATCGTCAAAATCAATAAAAAGGCCGTCATGGACCAAGATCCAAACAGATCAATCTTGTTAGGAGGTACTGCCCAAGGAAAAGAAAAGGTGACTTCCGGATCAGGGATAATAAATAAAATAGGAACCGGATAAAATCCACTCCTACCAGGGAGGGGAGCCCCAAGTATTTGTCAGTGAGCGATTCGGTGACAATATTCAGCAGGTTGCATACCTCTTGTCTGTCCCCCCTATCTGTCTAAGGGTCCTTGGTAAAACTCTCTTCATTGAAGGCAGTACGTGGGTATCCATCTTATCTACGGTTCCATTTTGGAAAGTAAATCTCTTTTTGTATAGATATAAAATAGCAAAAGTACGGTTCGGAGTCTTTTTTTCTTTCTTATTTGAAATCCAAATCGAAATGCCTCAACTTGATAAATTAACTTATTTCTCACAATTTTTCTCCCCTCTGATAATGGAGTACGCGGGACGCGGGGAGGGCTGAAAGGCAAATAACAAAATAACTTACATAGTTAGTACGGGGGTGTTCGGAATAGCACCTGAACACTCTTGACCCAAAGATTTGGTCCTTGAAGGAGGTGTTAGTGCGGCGAACCAGACAATCAGACTATGTGGCTTTATCACTCTCACTTAGCCATAGGAGTTTGACAATGAGATTGTAGGCGCAGCCCTTGGTATTATTCGATTATCCGAATTTGGGTGCTGTAGACGCCTGACCGGGTGAGAACCGGTCCTTCGCGTAATGCGGAAAAAATCGCAAGAGATTTATAATTAGTCACCGAATAGCTGACCAGCTCTCGCCGCATCATGACAGTCAGTTTTCGGCTTTCTCTACTGAGATGTTTATCCGGATGAACCAGAAACACAATCGCAGTAGTTCTCCCTTTACTACCTTAGCCGAACGAGCGGAACGTAAGGCAGTAACCACAGGAGCCGGGCAACCCAACTATTGACCAAAGACATGATTCGGAGCTGATGCATATAATGCAATATTCATGACGCCGAATTGTACTATAAGAGTGTTCGGACTTATTTTGTGTACGTGGCTGAATGGAGCCCCTGGCAATTTAAATCGTACTGAGGTGTACGTGGAAGTTAGACAAAAAGAGGGAAAACAGATTAGGAAATAAGCCAGTAGGTTGGGCGAAAGAACTATTTCCATTATAGTCTGATTGATACGTCAAAACGTATTTGTACAAATAATGCAATAAGCATCAAGGCTATTTTACATGCCCAGCACAAGGGAAAGCTGTGTACGGGTCCTAGAAAAGGAAGAGGTGGTCTTTAAGGATCCTTTGAATACTCCACCGCACGTCCATGCTGCTTTTCTCCTTGGTGTATTATCCTTCGAAAGGATCGACGATCGGGTTTTCATGAGGGGCCTGAAAAAGGGGCCCTTGGTACCGACGAAAGGTGATGTGGGTTGTAAGGAACCTGAAAAAATAAAAATAAGAGAAAGAAAGAAAAAAAAAAGGTTATGCGTGTCCGTATAGGGTCGAGCCGTATTGTGGACTTTATCTTTACTATGCCTCCGTCTCCGCCCATGGTATTTTTAGCGTAGTTATGTACGCGTGGTATATACGCCGCAATGCGGTTGGGGCTGAGACGGAGGCCGAATTGCTAATCGAGCTCCTAACGAGCTGGATTGTCGATCTGCGGGGTAGTCCGGACTCGTTTGACAGTATCCGGGGGTTTGACTGCCGATGTTGTATTTGGCTTGATAAGGCCGCCCTGTACCTCTGCTGGGAGGGCCGCGGTGTGTTCTTCAGTACGGAGGAAGCGCTCTATGTTTCCATTGACTGTTATAACACTGCGTGGTCCGGGCATCTTGAGTTTGACATAGGCATAGTGCGGGATCACATTAAAGCGAGTGAACACGGTTCGTCCGAGTAGTGCATGATAGCCACTGCGGAAAGGGACGGTGTCGAAGATCACGTCTTCGCTTCGGAAGTTGTCTGGCGAGCCGAAGACGACTTCCAATGTGATTGAGCCCGTACAGCGGGCCTCTACACGAGGTATTACTCCTTTAAAGGTAGTCTTGGTGGGCTTGATTCTTGATGGATCAATACCCATTTTGTGGACTGTGTCCTAATAGAGCAGGTTAAGGCTACTGCCGCCATCCATGAGGACTCGCATGAGGTGAAATTCATCAATAATTGGGTCGAGGACCAGAGCGGCCGAACCTCCATGACGGATACTGGTCGGTTGGTCTCTGCGATCGAAAGTGATCGGACAGGCTGACCATGGGTTGAATTTTGGGGCGACTAGCTCCATTGCATAGACGTCCCTTAATGCGCGCTTGCGCTCCCACTTGGGGATGTGAGTGGCGTATATCATATTCACCGTTTTGACCTCGGGGGGAAATTTCTTCTGCCCCCTTTACTCGGTGGGCGAGGCTCCTCATCGTCGTCCTCGCTGTGCGACCCTTACTCCTTATGTTCGGTATTTAATTTACCGGCCTGCCTGAAGACCCAACAACTTCTGTTGGTATGGTTGGCAGGCTTGTCGGGGGTGCCGTGAATCTGGCAAGGTCGATCAAGTATTCGGTCCAAGCTAGATGAACCGTCTTTGTTTCTTTTGAATGGCTTCTTCCGCTGACCGGATTTGGAGCCACTGAATCCGGCGTTGACCGCCGTGTCTTCGGTATTGTCGTTGTTGCTTCGACGCTTGTGTTTGTTGCGTCGGGGCCTGCCGTTGTTGTTTCTGGCCTCATAAGTGCCGGGGTCGCTGGTACTATTGCTGCTACGGGCTAGCCAGCTATCCTCACCCGCGCAAAAGCGGGTCATGAGTGCTGTGAGGGCTGCCATGGACTTCGGCTTCTCTTGGCCATTGTGTCGGGCGAGCCATTCATCGCGGATGCTGTGTTTAAAGGCTGTTAAGGCTTCGGCGTCCGGACAGTCGACAATCTGGTTCTTTTTAATTAGGAACCTGGTCCAGAATTTCCTAGCCGACTCTCCGGGCTGCTGGACCATGTGAGTGAGGTCATCGGCGTCCGGAGGCCGGATATAAGTGCCTTGGAAGTTGTCTCTAAAGGCATCTTCCAAGTCTTCCCAGCTTCCAATAGAGTTTTCTGGGAGGCTATTTAACCAGAGCCGAGCTGGTCCCTTAAATTTGAGGGGGGGGGGGGTATTTGATGGCGTGTAGATCATCACCGCGAGCCATGTGAGTGTGGAGAAGAAAATCTTCAATCCACACTGCGGGATCTGTTGTGCCATCGTATGATTCGATGTTTACGGGTTTAAACCCTTCTGGGAACTGGTGCTCCATTACCTCGTCGGTGAAGTATAGGGGGTGTGCGGCGCCTCTATATCAGGACACGTCTCGGCGCAGTTCGGATGAAGTCCATATGCGATTTTCGGCCCGGGTGTAGTTATGCTTGTCACGCCAGGCCTGATAGCCGTCTTCTCGCGCTGGGGCACGCCTCCGTGATCCGTAGATTGATATGGTCTGCCCGGCTCTATTTTCCAGGTCATGTCGGAGGTCATATGTGTATCCTGGAGCTGCTGTTTCTCGGCCTCTACGGCGAGGTGGTGCAGGCTGGTGTTCGGCTTGAGTTGCCTCTTTGTCCCGGCCACATGGTGGTCGATCAAGTCTGTCAGCATCATGCATTGGCGGTATGGGCTCCGGGGCCTCATCATCGAATTGAGGTAGTAGTTTGCGCTTCGGGTAACTCTTAGTTGGGTGCGCAAGGCCGTATTCCTCGGCCGCCAGGACGTTAGTCCATCTGTCATTGAGTAAATCCTGATCGGCTTGAAGCCACTGCTGCTTCTTTTTCAGGTTTCTTGCAGTGGCGATTAGCCGTCGCTTGAAGCATCCTTGTTCGAGGGGTTCCTCCGGCACGATGAAATCTTCGTCGCCAAGGCTCACGTCTTCTTCGGAGATCGGTAGGTAATTACTGTCCTCCGAGCCCTCATTCTCGACAGGGTCGTCGGGGTTAACCTGCCCTTCCTCCCAATCATCCTGTTTGGATGTTGGCTCGATAGAGGCTTCGGGGTCTTCGGCGTTTTCTGGAGTATTATTGTCTCCGGTGCTGGTGTTACTATCTTTTTCGTGACGCGATTTAGAGCGGCGCCGCTGACGTCGACGCTTTGGTGGTATCTCAGGAGGTTCATCCTCGACTGGATCCTTCTCATCGTCGTCGTCGTCTTCTTTGGGTGTGTCCACCATGTACACGTCGTATGAGGAAGTGGCCGTCCATCGTTCGGTGAACGGCGGGTTTTGGCCTTGTTCGTCTCCGGCATCGTCATCCATACCGTCGATGTCTTCGGAAGCGTAGTCCAGCATGTCGGTTAGATCTTCGACAGTGGCTATGAAGTGGGCGGTGGGTGGGACGTAAAATTCCTCGCTCTCGGCCCCTAGCGTGGGGTGGGCGTAGCTCGGCAGTGATTCTTCTGGAATGGTGAGGGATCACATTAAGTCCAGGGCCTCGTTTAAGAGTGAGGTTTGGACGGGGAAGCGAGAGTCCGCGGGGTCGGGCAGAACAAAAGTTTCCTGGCCGAGCTCACATAACACGGACCTCGAGAGTTCGGAGCTGGTGTCCGGAGGTGAGTCCGGCTTTATGATGATAGAGGGAGCGCGGCGTAACTCCGGGCATGCCGGTGACGCGGTCCCCTCCGGTTCTCCGATGACAAGCTCTGTAGCTGCAGAGAGTCCGGCGGGCTCTAGACTCCCGTCTTCGGACCTCGTGATGTGCTCTGAATCTAAGGCCAGAGCGGTGGTTGGGGCCGCGAACCCTTGAAGGTCAAGTCTCCTCGGACATCAGCGACATAGTTCAGATTTCCAAAACTAATCTGATGACCAGGGGCGTAGCTGTCGATCTGCTCCAGATGGCCAATCGAGTTGGCCCGCAGTGCGAAGTCGTCGAATACGAAAATTTGGCCGGGGAGAAAAGTCTCCTTCAAGGCGGCCTTGTTGTAGATGATCGATGGAACCATCGAGCCTTCTAACGACGGCACAGTGGAAATCTCAACGAAAGCACCAATGTCGGTGTCAAAACCGGTAGATCTCGGGTAGGGGGTCCCGAACTGTGTGTCTGAGGATCAAAGGTAACAGGAGGCGGGGGACACAATGTTTACCCAGGTTCGGGCCCTCTTAATGGAGGTAATACCCTACTTCCTGCTTGATTGACTATGGTGAGTATAGGGGTTACAAGAGTTGATCTACCTCGAGATCGTAATGGCTAAACCCTAGATGTCTAGCCTCTATGATTATGATTGCCTCTACGGACTAAACCCTCCGGTTTATATAGACACCGAAGGGGGCTAGGGTTGTACAGAGTCAGTTTACAGAGAAAGGAATCTTCATGTCCGCACGCCAAGCTTGTCATCCACGCAAAGAAGAGTCCCTTCCGGATACGGGGGAAGGCCTTCTATCTTGTATCTTCATGGCCCACCAGTCCGGCCCATGTCACATAGCCCGGACGCCCGAGGACCCCATAATCCAGGACTCCATCACTCCTTGCCTTTCTTCTTCTTGGTTTTCTTCTCCGGCGCCGGGACCAGCATCTTCGTTAGCTGGGGTGTGGCCGGGTCCTCAGGCAGCGGTGCCGGACAGTTGATCTGCTATGCCTTTGCCGTCCAGACCTATAAGGAAAGCGGGCAATATAATTTCTATTTTATCTGAAATATTGACCGGATAGGTCTTCAGAAAGATTATGCTTACCGTCGTGGCCGGGTTCTCGATGTCGAGTCCGATGTCCTCGGTCTTCTTCGGCCACTTTTTCTGAGCCTTGAAGAGCTGCTTCCATATATCTTCGTGCGTGGTGCCGAAGAAGCGCTTCAGGGTCCGTGGCTCCTCCGGATTGAACTCCCACATGGGGGAGGCCCGGGGCTGGCAGGGAAGGGTGCAGCGGAAGAGCATCACTTCACGTTTGTGAGACTGGTGTTCTCACCCAACATGTCGGAGATGCGCTTCTGGAGCATCTTCACCTCCAATTTGGACCCCCAATCAAGGCCCTTGGCGGTCCATGAGGTGAGTCTCATGGGGGGTCCGGATCTGAAATCAGGTGTGGCCGCCCAGGTGGCGTCGCAGGGTTCGGTGATATAGAACCATTCCTGCTGCCATACCTTGACTGTCTCCACGAAAGCCCCTTTTGGCCAGATTGCGTTGGGGAGCTTGCTTACCATAGCTCCGCCGCAATCCGCATGCTGTTCGTCGACCACCTTCGGCTTCAGATTGAAGACTTTGAGCCACAGGAAGGCGTGGGGGGATGCGGAGGAGAGCGTCACACACGACTATAAAAGCCGATATGTGGAGGAAGGAATTTGGGGCTAGATCGTGGAAATCTAGCCCGTAGTAAAACATAAGACCCCGGACGAAGGGGTGGAGAGGAAATCCTAGCCCCCGAAGGAAATGGGGGATGAACACAACCCTCTGACCAGGCTCTGGAGTAGGAACAACCTGGTCTTTATCTGGAATCCTATGCGCGATGTCCGCGGACAGATAGCCCGCGCTCCAGAGATCTTTGACGTCCTTTTCGGTGATGGTGGAGGCCTCCCACTTGCCCTTGGAGCCGGACCCGGCCATTGCTGAGAAGGGTGGCAGCGGTGGAGGAGGTCGGAGTTGTGGGCGCTGGAGCTTGGAGATTGGAAGACATAAGCTAGAGGAAGGCGTGAAGAAAAAGGAGGGGTCTTTACCCTTTTATGGACGGTGAAAATGCCAAGCGTCCCCCTCTTAAGCCATAAAACTCGCTTGCTCCCAACGAGATCGTGCGTAAGGTGCGGTTGGATTACCCAAATCATATTGATGAGAATCCCGTAATGGGCGGGCATGATCATTGTTTTGACAAGACGTGCCAATGGAGGCTAAGCCTCGAAACACGAAGCTAAGAGCGTGAAAACGGTTCGAAGTGTTGAAAAGTCAAGTGTGACGCTTCGTCAGAAGAGTTGTCAGTAAAGGCACTGTTTCTATTTGGACGCCTTGCCTTTGTGGCTAAGGGTTGTATTAATTATGCAGAACCGGATACAATCCCTTTATGTAGGAGGCCTAATTAAAATATTCAGGAGGAGGAACCCGCCTTGCAATGCCGAAGACAATCCACGTGTCGAACACATCGTCATCGAAGACTAGTTCTGGGGCTACTGAGGGAGTCCTGCATTAGGGGGTCCTCCGGTGTCCGGTCTATTCGATATGGGCCGGACTGATGGGCCGTGAAGACAAAGCAGAAGATTATCCCCCGTGTCCGGGTAGTTCTCCTATGTGCGTGGATGGCAAGTTTGGTGTCCGGATGTACTATTTCCTTCCTCTGCAAACCGACTCTATACAACCCTAGGCCCCTCCGGTGTGTATATAAACCGGAGGGTTAGGTCCGTAGAAAGAGAGAGGAATCATAGGCTAAACAGCTAGGGTTTAGCCATTACGATCTCGAGATAGTTCAACTCTTGTAACCCTTATACACACACCGAATATAATCAAGCAGGACGTAGGGTTTTACCTCCTTTAAGAGGGTCCGAACATGGGTAAACATCGTGTCCCTATTGTCCCTTGTTACCATCGATCCTCAGACGCACAACTTGGGACCCCCTACCCGAGATCTGCCGGTTTTGACACCGACACGGGTCTCGTCAAAGGTGAAATTCCTTTCATCCTAAGCCCAAAACAGAGGAAGACTCGTACTAAGACGAAGCGGTGGAAAGAGGATAAAGTGAGTAGAGATCAGGCGGCTACCGTTAAAGCCAATTGAACGGTGTGCGTGCGACCGGCGCAAGCCCTAGCCGGTCACCCGGCGCCTAGCAGCGTAATATCTAGAAATGTGAAAGATTGATCATATGACACATGTGGTAAGCAATTCAAAAAATTCAGAAAAACAATAGAAATGTGAAAGATTGACTTCTCTATATATATGTATGTGCTCTTGTGCGACTTTCTAATGGGTAATGTATTTTCATAAAACAATGAAATGCTAAACCTAATAGCACCAGTTTTAAATAAATGATAGCTTTTATCCATTTGTCAACTCTTTCCTTTTGCGCTCTCCTCTTCTGAGTCTCCTCCCATGATGGGTTCACGGCACGCAGGCACCATCTATACAACAGATTGATTTTTGCTTGAACGGCTATATAACATAGTACTGTACAACGGATTGTTTTGCATCGTCAACTCTCCACATGCATTTTAATGTCCGCGAACATGTTTCTCCATTCTCAATATTAATCGCTCCACGCAACGTCTAGAAAAGAAACCCGTCCGAATCGCGCATTGACGCTCCTTCGGCCGATCGGCTCCAGGCATCCGCTCCAATACAATTACAAAATAAAATAAAATAGTACTCTTAAAAAAAAATCGAAGCAACGTCCAAATTTTTCGAAGGACCACTTCCAATACTTAACACAAAAAAAAACTCGAACCAACGTCTCTACTTGCAACTTGCGAGCATTATTTTAGCAACAACAAAAGAAAACACCACGACGCCCAGACCACCTCCTCCCTACCCTACCCCTTGAGGCCTTGACCTATGGCGAATATATGAAATCGAAACCTTAGCCGGCCGGCGCATATCACATCATTGCAACCAAACGGGAATTTCACAGCTCACTCTTGTAAACCCATATGCGCAAAGATCATGCGTGTCCGATCCAGGTCACTTCTTCACGTGGACGCGCCGGGGATGTGCTGTCCGGTGCGCCACCAGTGCGCGGCAGCTAGAGATAGCGAGGCCACCGCCATGGAACGGGAAGCACAGACAGGACGAGAAGGCGAAGAGGAGCCATTTCTGTCACCCGACTCCATTATAAGTATGTCGAGGACTTGGGTCTAGATTGGGTGAGCAGCTAAGGACGTCCAGGCAGTGGCCAACATGGGGCTGGGGCTGGCTGGTTCGTCTCGTCGGGGAAACAAGTCAAAAGGTCGACCTAGCTTGCTTTTATCTCCCCTTGGTCCTTGGAGTTGTACCAACTTTTTGATAATTGGTCTCTCTTTTTTCCTTTCCTTGTTTCTAATGGTAAGCACGTCACAATACGAGTAAATTTGTAATTCACTTTTGAACGGTTACTGCTACTGTCGTGAGTGAGAGATATATGCTATGTACTGAACTCAGAACATTTGAAATGATCCCTCAAAAACAAAAAAGAACATTTGAAATGAAAGTGGAATAAACATTGGTCCTGTTTGGATAGTCTAACTCAGTTAGAGGTTAGAGCTACATTCTAACCCTGAGTCTCCTCCCATGATGGGTTAGAGGTTAGAGCTAGATTCTAACCCTGAACTAACTCTAACCAAAGAGGTGTTTGGATGACACGGTTATATTGACAATAAATGTTCTTCCTCAATCATTTGGCTACTTCGGACCCTACTTACTGCCGGATTTGGCAAAGTGAGCCCTGGCCGAGGCAGACGGGGACGCGCCCGGCAAGGAGCCGCGCTGGCCTCTCGCGCAGCCTGCCGACCGAATGCGCCGTCCCTGCGCAAGGAGTCGCGCTGGCCGAGGCCGACGGGGACGGGCCGCGCAAGGAGCCGCGACTGCTCACCAGCGGACGAACGGGCTGCGGGGAGACGAGGGGGTATGCTGCGAGGAGAGTGAGAGAAAAAGGTATTTTTTTAGTGGTCCCAAAAAAACTAACCCAAATAAGCACCTCTTGGATGGGTTAGATTTCTTGGATGGGTTAGATGCATCTAACCCAAACTGGGCAGCCGACAGGGCTGCCCGAGCAGCGCACATTGACCAGCCTAGCTCTTGGCTTCGTGTAATTCATTCTTATTGCTGCTGCACACCACAGATACCATTACTAGTAGTAGTATAAATTATAAAACACTGCACAATTGCGTCTGTTTATTACTGTACGTACTACACATGGAGGTTGACGCGGCATGGTATTCCAGCTGGTTTGACACGCGACGGCTGGTCTGTACTGTCGGTTCGCCGGCGTACAGTACCCGTACAAAACCGGGCTACAGACTGGCAATCTGAATTCAGCCAGCCACAAACGGTGCAGACGACGACGATGACGTCTTGTTGTCGCACTGCTCGCCGAGTTTGACGATCCCATCAGCGTCATCGAACTGCACACGTATAAACGCAACGCTACGTACATGACCTCTGGGCCGGGCCGGGTCTCTCTCCGTCGCCGTGTTACTTCGAAAGCACTCTCCGATAAAGAAAGAGGGATGTCTCCTCCGACCTACCACGCCATACCAAGACCAGTAGCCGTAGCCGTAGCCGGGTTTCGTCCATTCACTCACAGCATCTCGAGTCGTGCTCCCAACAAGGCCCCCCAGCGATTTTTCGGCCGCCGACGCTAAAAAATCGGCCCAGTCACGCCTCAGGGGCCTTTTTTCGCCGGCTCGGGGCGAAATTGGCGCCGGTGGACCCAACCCGAACCCGGCGCGCTGGGGGGCGCTCGGGGGCGCCGGGCGAATCGTTTTTGACGCGAAAGCGCCGCGGGCCAGCCGCGTCAGCGACACCGCCCGCCTCGTTTTCTCCCGACGCCTCGGTTTCCCGCGGAGAATCAATGCCAAGGCTGCCGCCGGTCAGCTTTGCCATTAATTCCTCACGGGCGGCGCGTTCACGGGGCGGCGCGCCGACGCCTCCCCTCCCTCGGACGCGTACACACGGACGCGGCGCGGCTATATATGGCCTCGCTCGCCTGTGATGAGTGCCGCCGCCGAGCTCTTCTCCCCAGCCCTCCCTCTCCCGAGCGCCGCCGCCGATCTCTTCTCCCCCAGCCACTCCATCTCCCGAGCGCCGCTGCCGATCTCTTCTCCCCAGCCACTCCATCTCCCCGATGGCCGAGCGTTTCCCCGAAGACGAGGCGGCGGCCAACGGCTTCGGCCGCCGTTCGCTCCGCGAACAGGAGTCCTGGCTCTTGTTCCAGCCGAACATCTCGGCGCCGCCGGACATGCGCGCCGGGCCGACGGGCTGGAGGCTCATGTGACGCCCCCGATTCAATCGTACACTAATCATGAACGTAAATATGTACGATCAAGATCAGGGACTCACGGGAAGATATCACAACACAACTCTACAACATAAATAAGTCATACAAGCATCATAATACAAGCCAGGGGCCTCGAGGGCTCGAATACAAGTGCTCGATCATAGACGAGTCAACGGAAGCAACAATATCTGAGTACAGACATAAGTTAAACAAGTTTGCCTTAAGAAGGCTAACACAAAAGTAGCAACGATCGAAAAGGCAAGGCCTCCTGCCTGGGACCTCCTAACTACTCCTCGAAGCCGAACTCCATGTAGAATCATCCTCGGGATCTCTAGCTCCTGGACTCCAGCATCTGGTTGCGACAACCAGGTATAGAAAGGGGAAAAGAGGGAGAAAAGCAACCGTGAGTACTCATCCAAAGTACTCGCAAGCAAGGAGCTACACTACAAATGCATGGGTATATGTGTAAAGGGCCATATCGGTGGACTGAACTGCAGAATGCCAGAATAAGAGGGGGATAGCTAATCCTGTCGAAGACTACGCTTCAGGCCACCTCCATCTTGCAGCATGTAGAAGAGAGTAGATGGTAAGTTCACCAAGTAGCATCGCATAGCATAATCCTACCCGGCGATCCCCTCCTCGTCGCCCTGTTAGAGAGCGATCACCGGGTTGTATCTGGCACTTGGAAGGGTGTGTTTTATTAAATATCCGGTTCTAGTTGTCATAAGGTCAAGGTACAACTCCGGGTCGTCCTTTTACCGAGGGACGCGGCTATTCGAATAGATAAACTTCCCTGCAGGGTGCACCACATAACCCAACACGCTCGATCCCATTTGGCCGGACACACTTTTCTGGGTCATGCCCGGCCGCGGAAGATCAACACGTCGCAGCCCCACCTAGGCACAACAGAGAGGTCAGCACGCCGGTCTAAATCCTATGGTGCAGGGGTCTGGGCCCATCGCCCATTGCACACCTGCACGTTGCGAGGGCGGCCGGAAGCAGACCTAGCCTAGCAGGCATTCTAGTCCAATCCGGCGCGCGCCGCTCCGTCGCTGACGTCACGAAGGCTTCGGCTGATACCACGACGTCGAGTGCCCATAACGGTTCCCGCGTAGTTGGTTAGTGCGTATAGGCCAGTGGCCAGACTCAGATCAAATACCAAGATCTCGTTAAGCGTGTTATTTTTAAGTATCCGCGGACGCCGACCAGGGCCAGGCCCACCTCTCTCCTAGGTGGTCTCAACCTGCCATGTCGCTCCGCCACAAAGTAACAGTCGGGGGCCGTCAGGAACCCAGGCCCACCTCTACCGGGATGGAGCCACCTGTCCTTTCAGCCCCCTCATCAGAATCACTTGCGGGTACTCAACGAGCTGATCCGACTTTAGTCACCACATGTGTCATGTATATAAAGTATAAAGTATATACCCGTGATCACCTCCCTAGTGATCACGGCCCGATAGTATAGTATGGCAGACAGACAAGAGTGTAGGGCCACTGATGGAACACTAGCATCCTATACTAAGCAGTAGGATAGCAGGTAAGGGTAACAACTGTAGCAACAATGACAGGCTATGCAGCAGAATAGGATTAACCGAAAGCAGTAACATGCTACACTCTTCTAATGCAAGAAATATAGAGAAGAATAGGCGATATCTGGTGATCAAGGGCGGGGCTTGCCTGGTTGCTCTGGCAAGAAGGGTTCGTCATCGATGTAGTCGATCACAGGGGTACCAGCAGCGGTCTCGGGGTCTATCGGAAAGAAGTAACGGAGGGGGGACACAATAAATAACAGAGCAATGAAAGCATCACAAAGCATAACATGGCAATACGCGGTGCTAGAGGTGATCTAACGCGGCAGGAGGTGATACCGGCAAAGAGGGGAAACATCCGGGAAAGTATTCCCGGTGTTTCGCGTTTTCGGACAGATGAACCGGAGGGGGAAAGTTGCGTGTTCGATATGCTAGGGGTGTGTGGATGACGAACATGCTGCGTATCTGGATTCGTCTCGTCGTTCTGAGCAACTTTCATGTACAAAGTATTTTCATCCGAGGTACGATTTATTTTATATTAATTTTCAAAGTTTAAAATCATTTTTAGAATTAACAAAATTAATTTAATTCGAAACTGGGTTTATGACATCAGCATGATGTCATGCTGACGTCAGCAGTCAACAGGGGTTGACTGGTCAACCTGACCAGTGGGTCCCACTGGTCAGTGACACATTTTAATTAAACATATTAATTAACCTAATCAGGATTAATTAGGGGTGGGCCCCACTGTCATTGACTACTTAATTAGGTTAATTAGGTAACTAATGTTTAATTAGTTTAATTGGTTGTTTAGTTTAATTAATCAAAATTAATTAAGTTAATTAATTAATTATTATTATTATTATTATTATTTATATATTTTTTATATATTTTTTATTTCTTTTTTTTATAAACGTTCTCAGGGTTCCGGGCCCCGGCTGTCAGTGGCCAATGGGCCACTGGAACGGGCGCGCTGGTTAACGGGCATAGCCCGAACAGGCGCATGCCCGAGGGGCGCTGGGCACGCACGGCGCTCGCCGGCGGCCAGGACCAGGGGAGACGGCGGAGGGGTGGTCGCGAACCGGCTGGGCGGAGCGGGCGTAGGGGTGTGCGGCTGGAGGTGGTGGTGGCAGGGGGAGGCGCTCGGCGACGAGGCCAGGGCGGAGCGGCGCGTGCGGGACGAAGGCGATGGCCGGAGCGAGCAACTGCAGGGGAGCCGGGACGGGCTCGCTGACGCGAGGCGCGGCACGGGGCGCCAGCGGGGTGCCGGCCCGGGCGCGGGCACGCGGTTAGGCGCGGCGTGGGATCCCGTGCGAGGGAGAGCAGGGGAGGTGCCGATGCGGGGTGGCGGGCACGGCAACGTCGAAACGGGGAGGGGGAGTGCGAGGAGAGGGAGGCCGTGGCCTCACCGGCGTTGCAGAGACGAGGGGCGACGAGGCTTGGTGAAGCTGCTCGGGGGGGGGAGATGAGGATGACAGCGGCGACGGTTGACGGCTCCGGCGAATGGCGCTCGGCGATGGCGGTTCGTGGTGGCGTCGAGGTCGTGCCCGGATCCACGAGGAGGGGTGAGGACGGGGAGGCGATCGACGGGGAAGAGGTCGAGGCGGCGAGGTCTCCGGGCGGCGGTGGTGTAGCGCACGGCTACGGCGCCGATGTCCAGGGGTGGCGGGGCGTTGGCGTTGCGAGGAGGGAGATGAGGACGAGCGACGAAGACGAGGTGGCGGCACCGACGACAGCGGGTGGCAGGGTGGCTCCAGCGGGGGTTCCGGGCGGCGGCGGCGTCGAGCACCCCCGATCCCGATCGGGGAGGAGCGAGAGAGAGAGAGAGAAGGGATCGGGGAGAGTGGGTGGGGGTTCGGGTTAGGTTAGGGTTTGGCTGGGGGGTGAGGGGATAAGGTGTGGCCGGCTGGGCCTGGTGGGTTGGCCTAGTGGGTTGGCCTAGTGGGGTTGATGGCCTGCTGGGCCGGAGCCCGGGGGGTTCTTTTCCTTCTTCTTTTTTTTTTGTTAGTTTCTTTTCTGTTTTTGTCTTTGTTTCCTATTGTTTTAGTTTTTTGTAAAATATATACTTGGCATCTAATTTAGTAATTCAATTTAGGCCATTGTCACAAAAAGTCTAGTCCTCAAATAATTTAGTTTGACATTTTATTAATTACAAAAGGTATTTAAATAATTATTTATGCTGTTGTTTTATTCATCTGATAGTATTTAAACATTTTATAAAGGTGTGGTTTCTCCACCATAATTACCTATGCAATATTTGGTTCACTCCGGACATTTTAGTTTTAATATTCGAAAACTTTTATTGTTTGACTTGATTTCGAATTTTGAATTCGAACGGGATTTGAACCAGAGTGAGTTTAGTAACAATAACAGTGGTGATGTGGCATCATTGAGGGTTACGGTAGCTTAATTATCCGGGCATCACAATTCTCCTCCACTACAAGAAATCTCGTCCTAAGATTTAGGAGGCGGAGTAAGGGGGAAGATCTGGTTACGAATTCTAACGAGTCTTCTTGGTCTTGGTTACTCTTCTCGAAGAGGTCAATTCATTACGTTGATGTCTTCATTTCTCTGCTTCGGGAACTCCATCGTACTTACGAAAGAATAAAGGGTGGGTAGCCCGGGAGAACGGACCTCTACAAGGTTGACTATCTGGTCGATAACATCGGGGGAAGGTGGAAAGTAACTCTCGAATTGAAACTTAAGAAAATATCAATAGTAAATAAAGGAGGTATCGTGGGAAGTTTCGAGCGGGCAGGCAATCGCCCAATGCCTGAAACAGAGTGTGAAAGGGGTTCAAAGCAATCGGAATAAGTATTATGTCTGATGCCAATATAGATCAGTAGGACGGTGGTCCGTGAATTACATATGAGGCCACGCGCGATGAATAAATTTGGGAACAGGGGGTGCACAGGAGAGTCAGGTTTTGATCCTATGGAACTGTGGGTTATGGGCCCACCATGTGGTTAAAGTAGGAAGGGCGGTGACATCTTGCACGATCATGATAGCAAGGCATGTCAGAGGGTAGCCTGTCAGTTATATGTCAGCAACATCGTCGGTACCAAGGGCGAGGGACGAAGAGAACCATTTTCCTGCTCGTTGAAACGAGGCGGACCAATAGGCAAGGTTCTCGTCCATCGGTGGTTACCGGAATGTCATCAACAATAGTAAGAGGGTCTTACTGACAGAGTTGTACACCGAGATGTTTGCACAAGCAGGGAATTATTACTGCTTATATCATATAGATCATAGAAACGGTTTAAACAAACCAATGGAAAGGGAAAAGTGTCTATCAGATTTAATCAGAACAATGGAAAGAAAAATGTGTTTAAACACATAATTCAGGGGTATATCCTTCCCAAGGACAAGCAGAGCATGATATCCATGACAAGGTATAACGTAGAAAACCATTTAGGTTAGGGGAGAGGAAGTTCATGACATTACCCATACAATGATGTTTGGATAATTTGATAAAGAAAATCTAGCATTTGTGCTTCAAATGTTCATATTGAAGATCGGAGTACCACATACATGCTTCGAGATAGCATTGACATGGTTTTCAAGCAAAGGTCAGACTCTCGATACACAAAGGATTCATCAGGAACAACTGGTAGAATAAGTCTTACAATTTCCTCATGGAAGAATGGATAACCTTGCCAAAAGCAAGCTATAACAATAGGCCCTCCGGCCAGGTGTACTCGGCATGACACCACCTTACCGGGTCATATAACGAACAATGTTATAACTCTTGAAATTATGTTCCAACCATCATATCTGACCGAGATTCAGATCTGGTTGGTGTCAGGATTGTTGGAAATATGCCCTAGAGGCAATAATAAATGGTTATTATTATATTTCTTTGTTCATGGTAATTGTCTATTGTTCATGCTATATTGTATTGTCCGGAAATCGTAATACATGTGTGAATACATAGACCACAACGTGTCCCTAGTAAGCCTCTAGTTGACTAGCTCGTTGATCAACAGATAGTCATGGTTTCCTGACTATGGACATTGGATGTCATTGATAACGGGATCACATCATTAGGAGAATGATGTGATGGACAAGACCCAATCCTAAGCATAGCATAAAAGATCGTGTAGTTTCGTTTGCTAGAGCTTTTCCAATGTCAAGTATCTTTTCCTTAGACCATGAGATCGTGCAACTCCTGGATACCGTAGGAGTACTTTGGGTGTGCCAAACGTCACAACGTAACTGGGTGACTATAAAGGTGCACTACGGGTATCTCCGAAAGTGTCTGTTGGGTTGGCACGGATCGAGACTGGGATTTGTCACTCCGTGTGACGGAGAGGTATCTTTGGGCCCACTCGGTAATGCATCATCATAATGAGCTCAATGTGACTAAGGCGTTAGTCACGGGATCATGCATTGCGGTATGAGTAAAGAGACTTGCCGGTAACGAGATTGAACAAGGTATTGGGATACCGACGATCGAATCTCGGGCAAGTAACATACCGATTGACAAAGGGAATTGCATACGGGATTGATTGAATCCTCGACACCGTGGTTCATCTGATGAGATCATCGTGGAACATGTGGGAGCCAACATGGGTATCCAGATCCCGCTGTTGGTTATTGACCGGAGAGGCGTCTCGGTCATGTCTGCATGTCTCCCGAACCCGTAGGGTCTACACACCTAAGGTTCGGTGACGCTAGGGTTGTAGAGATATGTGTATGCGGAAACCCGAAAGTTGTTCGGAGTCCCGGATGAGATCCCGGACGTCACGAGAGGTTCCGGAATGGTCCGGAGGTGAAGAATTATATATAGGAAGTCAAGTTTCGGCCACCGGGAAAGTTTCGGGGGTTACCGGTATTGTACCGGGACCACCGGAAGGGTCCCGGGGGTCCACCGGGTGGGGCCTGTTGGAAATATGCCCTAGAGGCAATAATAAATAGGTTATTATTATATTTCCTTGTTCATGATAATCGTTTATTATCCATGCTAGAATTGTATTGATAGGAAACTCAGATACATGTGTGGATACATAGACAACACCATGTCCCTAGTAAGCCTCTAGTTGACTGGCTCGTTGATCAATAGATGGTTACGGTTTCCTGACCATGGACATTGGATGTCGTTGATAACGGGATCACATCATTAGGAGAATGATGTGATGGACAAGACCCAATCCTAAGCCTAGCACAAGATCGTGTAGTTCGTTTGCTCAGAGCTTTTCTAATGTCAAGTATCACTTCCTTAGACCATGAGATTGTGCAACTCCCGGATACCGTAGGAATGCTTTGGGTGTGCCAAACGTCACAACGTAACTGGGTGGCTATAAAGGTGCACTACGGGTATCTCCGAAAGTGTCTGTTGGGTTGGCACGAATCGAGACTGGGATTTGTCACTCCGTGTAAACGGAGAGGTATCTCTGGGCCCACTCGGTAGGACATCATCATAATGTGCACAATGTGACCAAGGAGTTGATCACGGGATGATGTGAGTTACGGAACGAGTAAAGAGACTTGCCGGTAACGAGATTGAACAAGGTATAGGGATACCGACGATCGAATCTCGGGCAAGTAACATACCGATGGACAAAGGGAATTGCATACGGGATTGATTGAATCCCCGACATCGTGGTTCATCCGATGAGATCATCGTGGAACATGTGGGAGCCAACATGGGTATCCAGATCCCGCTGTTGGTTATTGACCGGAGAACGTCTCGGTCATGTCTGCATGGTTCCCGAACCCGTAGGGTCTACACGCTTAAGGTTCGATGACGCTAGGGTTATAGGGAAAGTATGTACGTGGTTACCGAATGTTGTTCGGAGTCCCGGATGAGATCCCGGACGTCACGAGGAGTTCCGGAATGGTCCGGAGGTAAAGATTTATATATGGGAAGTCCTGTTTTGGTCACCGGAAAAGTTTCGGGTGAAATCGGTAATGTACCGGGACCACCGGGAGGGTCCCGGGGGTCCACCAAGTGGGGCCACCAGCCTCAGAAGGCTGCGTGGGCCAAGTGTGGGAGGGGACCAGCCCCAGGTGGGCTGGTGCGCCCCCCACCAAGGCCCAAGGCGCATGGGAGAGTGGGAGGGGGCAAACCCTAGGTCCAGATGGGCCTTAGGGCCCATCTAGTGGGGCGCCCCCCCCCTCTCCTCCCCTTGGCCGCCCCCCTTGATGGGATCTAGGGCTGGCCTCCTCCTCTTGGGGGTGGAAACCCTAAAGGGGGCGCAGCCCCCTTCCCCCCTATATATACTTGAGGTTTGGGCTGCCATACAGACAGGAGAACGTCTCTCTTTCGGCGCAGCCATACCCCTCTCCCTCCTCCTCCACTCCCGCGGTGCTTGGCGAAGCCCTGCGGGATTGCCACGCTCCTCCACCACCACCATGCCGTCGTGTTGCTGCTGGATGGAGTCTTCCCCAACCTCTCCCTCTCTCCTTGCTGGATCAAGGCGTGGGAGACGTCACCGGGCTGCACGTGTGTTGAACGCGGAGGCATCGTTCTTTCGGTGCTTATATCGGAATCAACCGCGATCTGAATCGCTACGAGTACGACTCCCTCATCCGCGTTCTTGCAACGCTTCCGCATCGCGATCTACAAGGGTATGTAGATTCACTCCCCTTCCCCTCGTTGCTAGATTACTCCATAGATTGATCTTGGTGATGCGTAGAAAATTTTGAATTTCTGCTACGTTCCCCAACAGGGCCACCTATCCCGGAGGGCCCCATGGGCTGAAGTGGGAAGGGAACCAGCCCCTAGTGGGCTGGGCGCCCCCCCATGGGCCTCCTCCCATGCGCCTAGGGTTGGGAACCCTAGGGTGGGGGGGCTTCCCACTTGCCTTGGGGGGCAAGGCACCCCCTTGGCCGCCGCCCCCCACCCTAGATGGGATCTGGCCGGCGCCCCCCCCTCCCAGGGGGCCTATATAAAGGGGGGGAGGGAGGGCAGCAATAGAACAGCCTTGGGCGCCTCCCTCCTCCCCTGCAACACCTCTCCCTCTCGCAGAAGCTCGGCGAAGCCCTGCCGAGACCCGCTACATCCACCACCACGCCGTCGTGCTGCTGGATCTCCATCAATCTCTCCTTCCCCTTGCTGGATCAAGAAGGAGGAGACGTCGCTGCACCGTACGTGTGTTGAACGCGGAGGTGTCGTCCGTTCGGCACTCGGTCATCGGTGATTTGGATCACGGCGAGTACGACTCCGTCATCCACGTTCATTGGAACGCTTCCGCTCGCGATCTACAAGGGTATGTAGATGCACTCCTTTCCCCTCGTTGCTAGTATACTCCATAGATGCATCTTGGTGAGCGTAGGAAAATTTTAAAATTATGCTACGAATCCCAACAGTGGCATCATGAGCCAGGCCTATGCGTAGTTACTATGCACGAGTAGAACACAAAGAAGTTGTGGGCGTTGATGTTGCCAATTCCTCTTGCCGCTACTAGTCGTTTCTTGTTTCGGCGGCATTGTAGGATGAAGCGGCCCGGACCGACCTTACACGTACGCTTACGTGAGACAGGTTCCACTGACTGACATGCACTAGTTGCATAAGGTGGCTAGCGGGTGTCTGTCTCTCCTACTTTAGTCGGAACGGATTCGATGAAAAGGGTCCTTATGAAGGGTAAATAGAAATTGGCAAATCACGTTGTGGTCATACGTAGGTAAGAAAACGTTGTTGCTAGAAACCTACAAACCACGTAAAAACTTGCAACAACAATTAGAGGACGTCTAACTTGTTTTTGCAGCAAGTGCTATGTGATGTGATATGGCCAGAAGATGTGATGAATGATATATGTGATGTATGAGATTGATCATATTCTTGTAATAGGAATCACGACTTGCATGTCGATGAGTATGACAACCGGCAGGAGCCATAGAAGTTGTCTTTATTATTTTGTATGACCTGTGTGTCATTGAATAACGCCATGTAAATTACTTTACTTTGTTGCTAAACGCGTTAGCCATAGAAGTAGAAGTAATCGTTGGTGTGACGACTTCATGAAGACACAATGATGGAGATCATGATGATGGAGATCATGGTGTCATGCCGGTGACGAAGATGATCATGGTGCCCCGTAGATGGAGATCAAAGGAGCATGATGATATTGGCCATATCATGTCACTATTTGATTGCATGTGATGTTTATCATGTTTTTGCATCTTATTTGCTTGGAATGACGGTAGTAAGTGAGATGATCCCTTATAATAATTTCAAGAAAATGTTCACCCTAACTGTGCACCGTTGCGAAGGTTCGTTGTTTCGAAGCACCACGTGATGATCGGGTGTGATAGATTCTAACGTTCGAATACAACGGGTGTTGACGAGCCTAGCATGTACAGACATGGCCTCGGAACACACGCAATACACTTAGGTTGACTTGACGATCCTAGCATGTACATACATGGCCTCGGAACACGGAGGACCGAAAGGTCGAGCATGAGTCGTATAGAAGATACGATCAACATGGAGATGTTCACCGATCTTGACTAGTCCGTCTCACGTGATGATCGGACACGGCCTAGTTAACTCGGATCATGTTTCACTTAGATGACTAGAGGGATGTCTATCTGAGTGGGAGTTCATTAAATAATTTGATTAGATGAACTTAATTATCATGAACTTAGTCTAAAATGTTTACACTATGTCTTGTAGATCAAATGGCCAACGTTGTCCTCAATTTCAACGCGTTCCTAGAGAAAACCAAGCTGAAAGATGATGGCAGCAACTATACGGACTGGGTCTGGAACCTGAGGCTCATCCTCATAGTAGCCAAGAAAGATTATGTCTTAGAAGCACCGCTAGGTGATGCACCATTCCCAGAGAACCAAGACGTTATGAACGCTTGGCAGCAGCGTGCTGATGATTACTCCCTCGTTCAGTGCGGCATGCTTTACAGCCTAGAACCGGGTCTCCAAAATTATTTTGAGAAACATGGAGCATATGAGATGTTCGAGGAGCTGAAATTGGTTTTCCAAGCTCATGCCCGGGTCGAGAGATATGATGTCTCCGATAAGTTCTTCAGCTGTAAAATGGAGGAGAACAGTTCTGTTAGTGAGCACATACTCAGAATGTCTGGGTTGCACAACTGCTTGACTCAGCTGGGTGTTAATCTCCCGGATGACGCGGTCATTGACAGAATCCTTCAGTCGCTTCCACCAAGCTTCAAGAGCTTTGTGATGAACTACAATATGCAGGGGATGGAAAAGACCATTCCTGAGGTATATTCGATGCTGAAATCAGCGGAGGTGGAAATCAGAAAAGAGCTTCAAGTGTTGATGGTGAATAAAACCACTAAGTTCAAGAAGGGCAAGGGTAAGAAGAACTTCAAGAAGGACGGCAAGGGAGTTGCCGTGCCCGGTAAGCCAGTTACTGGGAAGAAGTCAAAGAATGGACCCAAGCCCGAGACTGAGTGCTTTTATTGCAAGGGAAGTGGTCACTGGAAGCGGAACTGCCCCAAATACTTAGCGGACAAGAAGAAGGCCGGCAACACCAAAGGTATATGTGATATACATGTAATTGATGTGTACCTTACCAGTACTCGTAGTAGCTCCTGGGTATTTGATACCGGTGCGGTTGCTCATATTTGTAACTCAAAACAGGAACTACGGAATAAACGGAGACTGGCGAAGGACGAGGTGACGATGCGCGTCGGGAATGGTTCCAAGGCCGATGTGATCACCGTCGGCACGCTACCTCTGCATCTCCCTACGGGATTAGTTTTAAACCTCAATAATTGTTATTTAGTGCCAGCTTTGAGCATGAACATTGTATCTGGATCTCGTTTAATTCGAGATGGCTACTCATTTAAATCCGAGAATAATGGTTGTTCTATTTATTTGAGAGATATGTTTTATGGTCATGCCCCGCTGGTCAATGGTTTGTTTTTGATGAATCTCGAACGTGATGTTACACATGTTCATAGTGTGAATACCAAAAGATGTAAAGTTGATAACGATAGTCCCACATACCTGTGGCACTGCCGCCTTGGTCACATTGGTGTCAAGCGCATGAAGAAGCTCCATGCAGATGGACTTTTGGAGTCTCTTGATTACGAATCATTTGACACGTGCGAACCATGCCTCATGGGTAAGATGACCAAGACTCCGTTCTACGGAACAATGGAGCGAGCAACCAACTTATTGGAAATCATACATACCGATGTGTGCGGTCCAATGAGTGTTGAGGCTCGCGGAGGATATCGTTATGTTCTCACTCTCACTGATGACTTAAGTAGATATGGGTATGTCTACCTAATGAAACACAAGTCTGAAACCTTTGAAAAGTTCAAGGAATTTCAGAGTGAGGTTGAGAATCAACGTGACAGGAGAATAAAATTCTTACGATCAGATCGTGGTTGAGAATATTTAAGTCACGAGTTTGGTGCACACTTAAGGAAATGTGGAATAGTTTCACAACTCACGCCGCCTGGAACACCTCAGAGAAATGGTGTGTCCGAATGTCGTAATCGCACTCTATTGGATATGGTGCGATCTATGATGTCTCTTACCGATTTACCGCTCTCATTTTGGGGTTATGCTTTAGAGACTGCCGCATTCACTTTAAATAGGGCTCCGTCGAAATCCGTTGAGACGACACCGTATGAATTATGGTTTGGGAAGAAACCTAAGATGTCGTTTCTAAAAGTTTGGGGATGCGATGCTTATGTCAAGAAACTTCAACCTGAAAAGCTCGAACCCAAATCGGAAAAATGCGTCTTCATAGGATACCCTAAGGAAACCATTGGGTATACCTTCTACCTCAGATCCGAAGGCAAGATCTTCGTTGCCAAGAACGGGTCCTTTCTGGAGAAGGAGTTTCTCTCGAAAGAATTGAGTGGGAGGAAAGTGGAACTTGATGAGGTGATAGTCACCCCTTCCGAACCGGAAAGTAGCGCAGCGCGGGAAAATGTTCCTGTGGTGCCTACACCGACTGGGGAGGAAGTTAATGATGATGATCATGAAGCTTCAGATCAAGTTACTGAACTTCGTAGGTCCACAAGGACACGTTCCGCACCAGAGTGGTACGGCAACCCTGTCCTGGAAATCATGTTGTTAGACAACGGTGAACCTTCGAACTATGAAGAAGCGATGGCGGGCCCGGATTCCGACAAATGGCTAGAAGCCATGAAATCCGAGATAGAATCCATGTATGAAAACAAAGTATGGACTTTGACTGACTTGCCCGATGAGCGGCGAGCCATAGAAAACAAATGGATCTTTAAGAAGAAGACGGACGCGGATGGTATGTGACCATCTACAAAGCTCGACTTGTCGCTAAGGGTTATCGACAAGTTCAAGGGGTTGACTACGATGAGACTTTCTCACCCGTAGCGAAGCTGAAGTCCGTCCGAATCATGTTAGCAATTGCCGCATACTATGATTATGAGATATGGCAGATGGACGTCAAAACGGCATTCCTTAATGGCTTCCTTAAGGAAGAGTTGTATATGATGCAGCCGGAAGGTTTTGTCGATCCTAAGAATGCTAACAAAGTGTGCAAGCTCCAACGCTCAATCTATGGGCTGGTGCAAGCATCTCGGAGTTGGAACATTCGCTTTGATGAGATGATCAAAGCGTTTGGGTTTACACAGACTTATGGAGAAGCCTGTGTTTACAAGAAAGTGAGTGGGAGATCTGTAGCATTTCTCATATTATATGTGGATGACATACTATTGATGGGAAATGATATAGAATTCTTGGAAAGTATAAAGGCCTATTTGAATAAGTGTTTTTCAATGAAGGACCTTGGAGAAGCTGCTTATATATTAGGCATCAAGATCTATAGAGATAGATCAAGACGCCTCATTGGTCTTTCACAGAGTACATACCTTGATAAGATATTGAAGAAGTTCAATATGGATCAGTCCAAGAAGGGGTTCTTGCCTGTATTGCAAGGTGTGCAATTGAGCACGGCTCAATTCCCGACCACGGCAGAAGATATAGGAAAGATGAGTGTCATCCCCTATTGCTCGGCCATAGGGTCTATTATGTATGCCATGCTGTGTACCAGACCTGATGTAAACCTTGCCGTAAGTTTGGTAGGAAGGTACCAAAGTAATCCCGGCATGGAACACTGGACAGCGGTCAAGAATATCCTGAAGTACCTGAAGAGGACTAAGGATATGTTTCTCGTTTATGGAGGTGACGAAGAGCTCGTCGTAAAGGGTTACGTCGACGCTAGCTTCGACACAGATCTGGATGACTCGAAGTCACAAACCGGATACGTGTATATTTTGAATGGAGGAGCAGTAAGCTGGTGCAGTTGCAAGCAAAGCGTCGTGGCGGGATCTACATGTGAAGCGGAGTACATGGCAGCCTCGGAGGCAGCACAGGAAGCAGTCTGGATGAAGGAGTTCATTACCGACCTAGGGGTGATTCCCAATGCGTCGGGCCCGATGACTCTCTTCTGTGACAACACTGGAGCCATTGCCCTTGCGAAGGAGCCCAGGTTTCACAGGAAGACCAGGCATATCAAGCGTCGCTTCAACTCCATTCGTGAAAGTGTTCCAAATGGAGACATAGATATTTGTAAAGTACATACGGACCTGAATGTAGCAGATCCGTTGACTAAACCTCTCCCTAGAGCAAAACATGATCAACACCAGGACGCAATGGGTGTTCGATTCATCACAATGTAACTAGATTATTGACTCTAGTGCAAGTGGGAGACTGTTGGAAATATGCCCTAGAGGCAATAATAAATGGTTATTATTATATCTCTTTGTTCATGGTAATTGTCTATTGTTCATGCTATATTGTATTGTCCGAAATCGTAATACATGTGTGAATACATAGACCACAACGTGTCCCTAGTAAGCCTCTAGTTTACTAGCTCGTTGATCAACAGATAGTCATGGTTTCCTGACTATGGACATTGGATGTCATTGATAACGGGATCACATCATTAGGAGAATGATGTGATGGACAAGACCCAATCCTAAGCACAGCATAAAAGATCGTGTAGTTTCGTTTGCTAGAGCTTTTCCAATGTCAAGTATCTTTTCCTTAGACCATGAGATCGTGCAACTCCTGGATACCGTAGGAGTACTTTGGGTGTGCCAAACGTCACAACGTAACTGGGTGAGTATAAAGGTGCACTACGGGTATCTCCGAAAGTGTCTGTTGGGTTGGCACGGATCGAGACTGGGATTTGTCACTCCGTGTGACGGAGAGGTATCTTTGGGCCCACTCGGTAATGCATCATCATAATGAGCTCAATGTGACTAAGGCGTTAGTCACGGGATCATGCATTGCGGTACGAGTAAAGAGACTTGCCGGTAACGAGATTGAACAAGGTATTGGGATACCGACGATCGAATCTCGGGCAAGTAACATACCGATTGACAAAGGGAATTGCATACGGGATTGATTGAATCCTCGACACCGTGGTTCATCCGATGAGATCATCGTGGAACATGTGGGAGCCAACATGGGTATCCAGATCCCGCTGTTGGTTATTGACCGGAGAGGTGTCTCGGTCATGTCTGCATGTATCCCGAACCCGTAGGGTCTACACACCTAAGGTTCGGTGACGCTAGGGTTGTAGAGATATGTGTATGCGGAAACCCGAAAGTTGTTCGGAGTCCCGGATGAGATCCGGACGTCACGAGAGGTTCCGGAATGGTCCGGAGGTGAAGAATTATATATAGGAAGTCAAGTTTCGGCCACCGGGAAAGTTTCGGGGGTTACCGGTATTGTACCGGGACCACCGGAAGGGTCCCGGGGGTCCACCGGGTGGGGCCACCTATCCCGGAGGGCCCCATGGGCTGAAGTGGGAAGGGAACCAGCCCCTAGTGGGCTGGGCGCCCCCCCATGCGCCTAGGGTTGGGAACCCTAGGGTGGGGGGGCTTCCCACTTGCCTTGGGGGGCAAGGCACCCCCTTGGCCGCCGCCCCCCACCCTAGATGGGATCTGGCCGGCGCCCCCCCCTCCCAGGGGGCCTATATAAAGGGGGGAGGGAGGGTAGCAATAGAACAGCCTTGGGCGCCTCCCTCCTCCCCTGCAACACCTCTCCCTCTCGCAGAAGCTCGGCGAAGCCCTGCCGAGACCCGCTACATCCACCACCACGCCGTCGTGCTGCTGGATCTCCATCAATCTCTCCTTCCCCTTGCTGGATCAAGAAGGAGGAGACGTCGCTGCACCGTACGTGTGTTGAACGTGGAGGTGCCATCCGTTCGGCACTCGGTCATCGGTGATTTGGATCACGGCGAGTACGACTCCGTCATCCACGTTCATTGGAACGCTTCCGCTCGCGATCTACAAGGGTATGTAGATGCACTCCTTTCCCCTCGTTGCTAGTATACTCCATAGATGCATCTTGGTGAGCGTAAGAAAATTTTAAAATTATGCTACGAATCCCAACAAGGATAACTCAGACTCAGGATGCCTGAGAAGAAAGGTGCAACACAAATCGACGAAATGACATTGCAAGATTCTCGGGAAATGAACTATGGGAGCGTGTTCCTGAAGCAATAGTTCATCATTAAACCAAGGAGAGGATGAGGAGGTGGCTGATGAACTTAGCGACAATTCATCGAGATTTCCAAAAAGATGTATTTCCACAATTATGTGAACAAAGAGATAACATTTGTCAAATCAAATGATATAATTATGTATGCTCGAGTAAATTATACACCATTAAACATTGGTTGAAAGGTGCACCCGAAATATGGGCTAGGTAGCACGATCAATGTTCGAATGAGGATTCATTAAGCCATAGACGTAGAATGAAACTGTAGACCAATAACTTCAAAGCAATTGGGTTGCTAGAAGTTTAGAATTTACACATCACAGACCATTTGTCGGTATTTCATTGAGAAACAACACGGGGACCAAGAAAGAATGGTGATGGTGAGAAGTATCATTGTACCAAGAATTCTTAAGAGGTGGAGTAATGCTCACGACATTCTTGACATCAAAGATGGTAATACACCACAGTAGAACATAACATAGGTTGGATAGTAGGGAAATCAAGATACAACACAAAATATGAACAAGTTTGTGTTGGGGGGAGGCAAGAATGTTGTCGATGATAACACAATTCATCGAGGGGCAAGGATGGTATTTCTCATCCTGAATTTTGACACACAACTTGGAAGAAGTCAAATTGTTGACAATGACCACGACAAATTTGTCGAGAGGTTTTCAAGAAGATGTAATTGATCGACGATGACATCAAGTCAAAGGAATGATGAAAGCGAAAGGTTATTGGAACCACGGGTAGGACACAAACTCGAAATCAAGTTTGCTGTTCAAGGAGAAGTGATATGACGAGGAAGATCGACGCAAGATTAGCTCACTGTCGAAATTTGTGCGCTGGGAAGGTCCAGGTAGCACAGTTAAAATCGGCACGATAATGACATAGCCAAGCAGGCTAGGAATGACTTGAAGGATTATTAAACTCGTAAGCAACAAAAATTACTTAGAGTTATTGAATCGGAGTGCGGAATTGATTCACTTTTCGGTGTCCTTGAGGGGTTCTAACAACTCAGAACTCGTTGGAAAAATGGAATCGGCAAGAATATTAGTTGATGAAGAACTCATAAGAAGTTAAGTAGTTCCTTGGCATTCTCGAGATACCAGGGGGTAATACTCGACGACAGACCAAAGTACAGGTTGGACGGGGTATTGCTCTGCAGAGGACAAGTGCTTAAACTTGCACGAGAAATGGTATTTAAAGGAGAACATGGTCGGAACCACGATTGCAAAAGGATCAATACACAGATACTAGACGATATCATATCAAGGAAATAGTTATTATTACAAGAAGCTTCTATGATAGGATCTACATCGTGTCCATGGGCATGAACACAAAGTTCAAGGTCGACTCCCACTTCTCCAATGCATACCCTTTCATTCACTTCTCATTTTTCGAAGAAGTTGTAATGTTTAAATTTTATCTAGCAAAACTCTAGAAGAGTATGACTCGTGATAGCTCTCGGGTTTACCCGGATCTGGAAAGGCATAGGTTCAACCCTTAGGGTCATATTGGGAACATATACCACAAGCTTCAATAGTAAATAACACAAGCTCGATAGTAGAGCATGGGTGACAAAAGGAGAGGATACAATTTACCGAAGGCATTATGTATGAGGGAAGAACTTCTCAAGGTGATTGAATATGAAGGGCACTGTCGGATAAAAATCCAACAATGGATCGGGCGATCCACAACAGAGCTGATGTGAGTATCGGTACTCAATCAGAGGAAGAAAGAATGCAAAGGCATCAGATTATGGGAATAACTAACTAATTCAAATCTCAAATGCAAAGGAATTGCCAAATCAAGAGATCAGAAGCAAACACTCTGATTGAGGATGGATAAGTTGAGTAAACTTATGGGTACAACGGACGGCTATTCGGTTGGTCGAGAACCAGTTCATGTTTAAAATGACGTCTGATCCGGAAGGATGAATTCTAGGATCTGATTGAGGATTGCGAGCATTCGCAACAAATTGAATCAACGGACTCAAAATGATAATGACAAGAGATGTCAATAAGATTGTAGACTTATGGGATTAACCATACTGCAAGCAAGTAAGAATTTCAAGAGCAATAGGCTACTCAGGATTTTCGGAAGTTCAAATAGTATTTTTAAGACTTTTGTCAAATACATGAATCAACTGGGGATGAGCAAATATCCGGTGAGTGCTAGAAATTAGTCACCACATGCAAGGCAGTAGGCAAAAAGGATTCTCGAAACAACGACGAGTATTTCGGGGTATCTTGTAATAACAAGACCAACTAGGGATGAATGTAAGAATTACAACTGCATGTAGTTATCCATAAGGGTTGACGGTGGAAGGGGAATTGCAAACGTGATGAACACAAGTTCTCGGGTTAACAGCGGGGAGTGTCTTCAGGGTCTTCACGTGCAGCAGACAATCATCACTAATAAGGGGCTCTCCGGGTGAAAGTGATAACGAGATCCTAATGTTAGATTTAGCAAAATTCACTTAACCCGAATAGAAGAGAGATCAGAGTCCCAGAGTATAGATCGAGAAGTAAAAGATCCTAATACCACCCAAATGGCGACGTGGGCCCATAAGCCACACAGCCATGTTAGTAAAAGTTTTTCAATGACTAGACTCGACTTTGGCCAAGGAGTGTGGAAGGGGGATTCCTACAGGCAGTCGGCTCTGATACCACCTTGTGACGCCCCCGATTAAATCGTACACTAATCATGCACGCAAATGTGTACGATCAAGATCAGGGACTCACGGGAAGATATCACAACACAACTCTACAACATAAATAAGTCATACAAGCATCATAATACAAGCCAGGGGCCTCGAGGGCTTGAAAACAAGTGCTCGATCATAGACGAGTCAGCGGAAGCTACAATATCTGAGTATAGACATAAGTTAAACAAGTTTGCCTTAAGAAGGCTAACACAAAAGTAGCAACGATCGAAAAGGCAAGGCCTCCTGCCTGGGACCTCCTAACTACTCCTCGAAGCCGAACTCCATGTAGAATCATCCTCGGGATCTCTAGCTCCTGGACTCTAGCATCTGGTTGCGACAACCAGGTATAGAAAGGGGAAAAGAGGGAGAAAAGCAACCGTGAGTACTCATCCAAAGTACTCGCAAGCAAGGAGCTACACTACAAATGCATGGGTATATGTGTAAAGGGCCATATCGGTGGACTGAACTGCAGAATGCCAGAATAAGAGGGGGATAGCTAATCCTGTCGAAGACTACGCTTCAGGCCACCTCCATCTTGCAGCATGTAGAAGAGAGTAGATGGTAAGTTCACCAAGTAGCATCGCATAGCATAATCCTACCCGGCGATCCCCTCCTCGTCGCCCTGTTAGAGAGCGATCACCGGGTTGTATCTGGCACTTGGAAGGGTGTGTTTTATTAAATATCCGGTTCTAGTTGTCATAAGGTCAAGGTACAACTCCGGGTCGTCCTTTTACCGAGGGACGCGGCTATTCGAATAGATAAACTTCCCTGCAGGGTGCACCACATAACCCAACACGCTCGATCCCATTTGGCCGGACACACTTTTCTGGGTCATGCCCGGCCGCGGAAGATCAACACGTCGCAGCCCCACCAAGGCACAACAGAGAGGTCAGCACGCCGATCTAAATCCTCTGGCACAGGGGTCTGGGCCCATCGCCCATTGCACACCTGCACGTTGCGAGGGCGGCCGGAAGCAGACCTAGCCTAGCAGGCATTCTAGTCCAATCCGGCGCGCGCCGCTCCGTCGCTGACGTCACGAAGGCTTCGGCTGATACCACGACGTCGAGTGCCCATAACGGTTCCCGCGTAGTTGGTTAGTGCGTATAGGCCAGTGCCAGACTCAGATCAAATACCAAGATCTCGTTAAGCGTGTTATTTTTAAGTATCCGCGGACGCCGACCAGGGCCAGGCCCACCTCTCTCCTAGGTGGTCTCAACCTGCCATGTCGCTCCGCCACAAAGTAACAGTCGGGGGCCGTCAGGAACCCAGGCCCACCTCTACCGGGATGGAGCCACCTGTCCTTTCAGCCCCCTCATCAGAATCACTTGCGGGTACTCAACGAGCTGATCCGACTTTAGTCACCACATGTGTCATGTATATAAAGTATAAAGTATATACCCGTGATCACCTCCCTAGTGATCACGGCCCGATAGTATAGCATGGCAGACAGACAAGAGTGTAGGGCCACTGATGGAACACTAGCATCCTATACTAAGCAGTAGGATAGCAGGTAAGGGTAACAACTGTAGCAACAATGACAGGCTATGCAGCAGAATAGGATTAACCGAAAGCAGTAACATGCTACACTCTTCTAATGCAAGCAATATAGAGAAGAATAGGCGATATCTGGTGATCAAGGGCGGGGCTTGCCTGGTTGCTCTGGCAAGAAGGGTTCGTCGTCGATGTAGTCGATCACAGGGGTACCAGCAGCGGTCTCGGGGTCTACCGGAAAGAAGTAACGGAGGGGGGACACAATAAATAACAGAGCAATGAAAGCATCACAAAGCATAACATGGCAATACGCGGTGCTAGAGGTGATCTAACGCGGCAGGAGGTGATACCGGCAAAGAGGGGAAACATCCGGGAAAGTATTCCCGGTGTTTCGCGTTTTCGGACAGATGAACCGGAGGGGGAAAGTTGTGTGTTCGATATGCTAGGGGTGTGTGGCGGACGAACGGGCTGCGTATCTGGATTCGTCTCGTCGTTCTGAGCAACTGTCATGTACAAAGTATTTTCATCCGAGGTACGGTTTATTTTATATTAATTTTCAAAGTTTAAAATCATTTTTAGAATTAACAGAATTAATTTAATTCGAAACTGGATTTATGACATCAGCATGATGTCATGCTGACGTCAGCAGTCAACAGGGGTTGACTGGTCAACCTGACCAGTGGGTCCCACTGGTCAGTGACACATTTTAATTAAACATATTAATTAACCTAATCAGGATTAATTAGGGGTGGGCCCCACTGTCATTGACTACTTAATTAGCTAATTAGGTTAATTAGGTAACTAATGTTTAATTAGTTTAATTGGTTGTTTAGTTTAATTAATTAAGTTAATTAATTAATTAATTTTATTATTATTATTTATTTATTTTTATTTCTTTTTTTTATAAACGTTCTCAGGGTTCCGGGCCCCGGCTGTCAGTGGCCAATGGGCCACTGGAACGGGCGCGCTGGTTAACGGGCATAGCCCGAACGGGCACATGCCCGAGGGGCGCTGGGCACGCACGGCGCTCACCGGCGGCCAGGACCAGGGGAGACGACGGAGGGGTGGTCGCGAACCGGCTGGGCGGAGCGGGCGCAGGGGGGCGCGGCTGGAGGTGGTGGTGGCAGGGGGAGGCGCTCGGCGACGAGGCCAGGGGCGGAGCGGCGCGTGCGGGACGAAGGCGATGGCCGGAGCGAGCAACTGCAGGGGAG